>NC_143019.1:141809124-142149957 GCF_055824585.1 Amblyomma mixtum | reverse complement strand
GAATCTTGACTACAATGACAAGTGTTCACTGGAAGTGGTTCAAGTTTCAGCAGGGGCTGCATTTGAAAATGCACTACGGTTATGCATATGTCAGCGCTGACACTTATGTAACTTTGAAGAACGTTGCTCGAAGTTTTATTTTCCGAATTAAGATTAACATATAGCGACTTCATTAGATGTCTTATGGTAGAAAGCTTCACTGAGTCGCCAGCGCCGAACATTTTTACTATTAACGCCATCCTAGTGCGGCAGGTGGCGGCAGGCTTGATGGGTATATGCCATTGGGCCTCCCGACAACGCCTTTAGCAGATCAGACAGCCAGGAATTGTATCAGATCTCGTCTTGCGTATTCATTTTCTTTCGAGGTTCATGTTAGCAATCTGTGTGGGTAAATTTTAGAAATCAGGTAAATTTATATCAAGCCTAGCATCCATTTTTTGCACATAAATCGAGCGCGGCACTACTCATAAGCCGCTGTTTTTTTTAATGCGATGTTGATTGCCTCGGGGCATAAAACGGTATGTAATAATAGATGAGGACGCCTAAAAGCCGCTGGGTTTAAAACAACTAGGCCGAACAGTCCACTGTGTGCTGTGCATAACCAAATCAGAGCTCCAATGACTGTTAGATGTCATGTCGTACAGACGACACGCTCAAGGGAGAGCTCCACTATAGAACCCCGCGCTTTAAAAATGTGTCCTAGTTCGCCACTCAACTGCGCAACTATATTTGGATAGGAATGTTTCTTGGCTTCCGGTATTTTTCTCAGGCTGACGCTATGCGGACTGGAGAAAACTTTCAGTCCACACAAGAAAGTAGCCCGGATGAGGGCCCCTGCCACACGAAGAAAAGTTCTTTATTATACGTAATAAATACTTATGATCGTCATCACCATGACAACCGAAAGCAAGATGCTTTTATCATTACGATTATGTTGTGTTAGACATTGGCAGGCCTCTTCGTGCAGACCATATGTCATCTCCCAGTGCATATCATTGCTGTTATCGTCGTCATCGTCAGCATTATTACCACTTACATTCGCTGCAAAACAAAGGCCTCTCTCACTGGTCCATAATCTACCCTGCACCAATTCAGATCGCCCGGCATGTACAAATAACAGAAATGGCCCTTAGAACTTGGGGCTACAATTAGCTACTTCAGCACTGTGTAGCACTAGGATATTTTAACACATTCCGTTTTCCATCTATGCTTTGCCCTATGGTAATTTCCAAGCAGTTGTTCAGAGCCACGCGCGGTGTGGCAATTGGGTTATGGCTCCGGAACAAGAGTAGAGGTGTCTAAAGTTTTTCTTGCTTCCTAGGAACGATGCATTTGCGAGATGTTTTGAACGTTCGTAGGTTCCCCGGTGGCATTGCGGCTGCCGAGGATTTCACGATGCCGGTGAAGATTTAGCGCAATCGTTATTTCGCCGAACCGTGAAATGTTAGAAGCCAGAATAAAGATCAAAGACACAGCATGATAATGATAGACACCGCAGCATTTGCGCCTACGCCATCCCAACAGTTAGAAAACATGCAAGATAAGAGCGAAATTTATATGCGTGCTGTAGGTGTTTGCAGCGCACACGAAACACGGACGGACAGAAAAGGGAACGAAACACGGCTTTTCTGTCCGTCCGTGTTTCGTGTGCGCTGCAAACACCTACAGCATGAAAAACCAACTAGCCCAAGAAAAGACGATTCTGACTTATATGCGTGTTTGTGGATCTTTGAAAACGCTCAAGATATTTTTAAACACTCAAATAATCTCTCATGCGCTTTAATAATCAGATAACGCCCTTGTTTCTGCACAGCGTCTGCCTGCAGTACGCCCGATTGGTGTAGTTTCGTCATCCCTGAATGGCATTTCAGCCAATCGTTTGCAAATTTTACTGCCGCCCAAATTTCGACGCCAGCAAACAGCTGCCACAGCCGGAGTAACCAACCGCCGGTAGGATGTGGTGAGGGCGAAGATCCACTCGGCCATTCGACAAACGGCTCCCTGCCTGAAATTGCGCCACACTTAGACACTCGACTGCATCCGTGGGCGCAAGCAGTGCGGCGTATGCAACCCGCCCTCGTCAGGTTGGCTTCGAACTTTCTTCTTTTTAGATTGTTCGTTGCCAGCAGTCATGGCTTGGAACAAAAGAAATAACACATATGAACGTCGCGCAAGCAAGCCCAAGCGTCAGAATTCTTTCTAATGGCTTCGGCGAGTGCCGCGGGCTGCGTCGCAGCGATTGCCAGCGAACCATGGCCATCTAGCGCAAATGGCCTGCGAACGAAGTGAGACGGGGAAAAAAGAGAAAAGAACTCTGCACAACGAAAGTTACTCCAAAATTGTAAAGACTTCACACCATTTTTTCTAAACATTGCTTACAGTTTGCCGTCTTCCGACAGCGGAATCCTCGGTGTAATGACTGAAATCTGAAGGCGTTGTTGCGGGTACAGTGCGCGATTGCTGTGCGTGGCAAGGAATGCTCGGGAGTGAGTTATTTCGTTATTTACTTTTTTTTAACTGCCCTTCGCATTACAAAAGGTTCAGGGCTCCAGCAAGCTCAAGACGTCTCTAAGAACAAATCCGATCAATACCCCTCAAAACACCAAAACCCAAGAAAAAAACAGATGTTTTTCACG
Organism: Amblyomma mixtum; assembly: GCF_055824585.1. Lineage (NCBI taxonomy): Eukaryota > Metazoa > Arthropoda > Arachnida > Ixodida > Ixodidae > Amblyomma > Amblyomma mixtum. Next base: position 142,147,321 of record NC_143019.1, on the reverse strand, counting down.
TTCTGAGGAACACCCAAAGAGAGATCTAGACGTACGATGTCATACATTTTTATGTCAATGCACATGATTGCTACTCCAGGAAACGACACCGCTCGAGACCTGGAAAGTTAGTGTCGTGAGTTGTTCTTAAAGGCGGCCACGATCTGGACGCCTCCATCGAAGCCTTCGTTGTCCACAATTTTGGTTTCGTGGTTTTGTGTATGAACTTTTTGAGCGTATATTATTCACAACTTTTTGGGCCAGGAGCTTTTTTCACCGTTACGCGTTTGGCTATTGTGGCCGTTTGGTTCAGACAGGGTGGATGATTTAGCATTTTGGTGTTATTATTGTTACAGCGCGAAAGACGTGGACTAGACGAGTGAACAGACACGGCGTTCAACTTACAAATGATATTCATTGAGGGTTTGCCACTGCTTAAACACTGTGGCGAACAACCTCCGATGAAAATGCGCACGCACACAAAGGACAAGAATAACACAACAAATGCTCTAAGCGTGGATCCGCACCCGATCATCTGGACCTTCATTGCAGGGAGTGCACGGAAAACAGAAAAGAGGAAAAGAAGAAACCGAAACCATGTTAGTCATTTTTAGCCTGTGCGAAGTTTTGGCATATAGGCGCGTCAAAATCACAAGCGAATTAATTGAAGCCTACGAAATTCATATACGCCAAGACCAATGCGTAAGCATCGCCTTAAAAGCTCAGATAAAAAGAACAACGCTTTCTTAAAGATCGCTATGGAAATGCACACAGCTGGTTGTGACTGTCGTCGCGTGCAGAGAGCTCTTGTGTCATTCTTGCCCTGTGTGTGTGTGTGTGTGTGTGTGTGCGTGTGCGTGTGCGTGTGCGTGTGTGTGTGCGTGCGTGTGTGCGTGCGTGCGTGCGTGCGTGTGTGTGTGTGTGTGTGTGTGAGTGTGTGTGTGCGTGCGTGTGTGTGCGTGTGCGTGCGTGTCTGTGTGTGCGTGTCCGTGCGTGCGTGCGTGTGTTTTCATGTGGCTTTGTTCGCCACAGCATTAAGCAGTCACAAGCCCCTCAATAAAGATCAATCTTAAGTTCAGCGCCGTGTTTGTGTACTCGTCTCGTGCTCGTCTTTCGCGCTTTAACGATGATAATGCATTGTCCAAGTTTGCTTTAAAGTGGGAACAGGCAACAGGCCTAGCAGTTCATAGCAGGTTAAATTTAATTTCGACACACGATACGGCGCAAGTGTGCCATGCACCACATTATATAATGTGACGTCATTCAACACGGACTTTCTGCACAAATTTTTCATTCCAGCGAAGGCCGTGGTTTAGCAATCGTAATAATTTCATTTGGACTATAATATAGGTGTTCTTTGGTTTATGGAGGCTTAACGTTCCAAAGCGACTCAGGCTATGATGGACGCCATAGAGAAGGCCTCCGGAAATTTCGACCACCTGAAGTTCTTTAACGCCCACTGACATCGCAGAATACACGGGCCTCTTGCATTTTGCCTCCATCGAAATGCGTCCGCCGTGGCCAGGATCGAGCCCGCGACTTTCGTGTCAGCAGCCGAGCGCCGTAACCACTGAGCGACCCAGGTGTCAAGGGCATTCTTGAAAAGCTCATTCAAAACTTTCCTTCGGAACTCAATAAAAAAAAGTAATTTAATACGTTAACCATGCCACTAACGTGGTGTTCACAATGCATAGAAACAACGTCTGTCAGTAGAAAAAACACTGTTGTGAGCAGATACTGGACATCTAACTTTTAAAAGCAATGAAAGCATACCGTAAGACCTCGCTAGATTAATTCTTTTTTGGGCCGTATTTTCTGAGGTTTACAGACACATCACAACGTTTACTGTCTTAAATATGTTATAAAAAATTCTTGCAGGCAGTTTAGCACTGCTTCTGTGAAGTGTCAGGTACAGGTAATGAGGACGATGCGTACTATGGCTGAGAGTCATCATCACTGTAATTATAGTCCGCCTAGTTACGTCCATTGCAGGAATATTCTTTCCCACATCCCTCCAATTATCCCTGCCCGGCATTAGCTGCGGCTGCTGCCTTACCCAAGCAAACTTCCTAATCTCGTCCACGCACGTTACTCTCGGTCGCCCCTTGTAACACGCTGGTTGCGAGCAGATGTCCCTGGAAGCAGATGAAATCTATACTCGCAGGTAGCGGGCTCTGCGAACAGATACTGCGTCCGGAAGTACCACCCTTTTCGGCTTTATACACGTGTCCGTGTTCGTGCAGGTATTCTCCGTGAGAAGTGCGTGCTTTCCTTTTTTTTTTGTCCGCTCAGCCCTTGCTAATTGGGATTACTGCTTAGCGCTTCTTGCGCTATGTAGCTTCTCCCGTCGCACTGAAGGTGTGGGCACTGATAGGAGTACACGAGGACAAACCTAGTTTCAGCGGGTAACGCGACGACGAGGCGTGATCGGTAGGAACGGCTAGCGTTGTGCGGCTTAGCTTACATCACCTGCTGCTCCACCTACGCCCTTTGTTGTACCCACTCTGCTGGTTACACGGAGGAAAGCGGTAACTTACATGGTCTGTTTTAACACACCCCGTAACTGAGCGGCCGTTAGCAAAACACATACATGCGTCCTTCAAAGTAAACCGTGCAAAAATGGCACACATGAGAATTTCAGCGACAGCTGGGTTGGTCCAAAGTGCCGACGGCAGTTGTTGGGGTTACTTACTTTCACGAACAGCGTATAGGATGTGTCATGCTTGTACCGTTACGCAGGAATTTGTGCAGTGTCAAGCAGGGTAGCTCATACATTCATCCGTCTCTCCTCATCAATCAATCAGCCAGAAATGTTCAAAGAATATGACAAGTTGTGACGGCAGCTGTCACTAATTTCGGGGTATTCATTGATTGTAATTCTGGCCAATTATCCTGGCACAATGCAGTGACGCAATGCATGTTATTTATTACGTTTCACCCCCAGTTTTATCAATTTATCCTAATCGTAATGTTTGTCTGAAAAAAAAAACGAGGTAAGAGATTTATAACCAAAAATGCCCATTCAAGTAAATGTAATTTGTTACGGCGCAAAGCACAAGTGACCGCACGCGTAGTAGCGGATGCCTTTGTAGTTGCTCCACAATGGTGTTTTCAGGTTATTATTTTAAACTTTTTCCAACGCTTCATTTGTTACGAAAGGTTAGCTTAAGCTGAAATAAGGAGAATAAGTACGTTTAGAAGTGAGAGGCCAGGGCACTTGCATGCCTGGTGGGCGTCTTACAAGCAGTATTCTTGAGCACTGTTTGCGTACAAAACGTACTGCTCCCTAGGCTGTGAGAGAACAATAGAAGTGAATAGGGAGACAGGTTCTCGAAGCTTGCACTACGCTTAAAAAGGCCGCATTCATGTTCAACGAATTTTTACAGCGTGAGAACACCGCCAAACAGTTCAAGAAAAGACATTCAGGCGCTTTGTCAGATTCGACGACTTTTTCGTAGAAGCAAGAACCTAACCTGACGTCCGTGCTTTCGCGTCGTACTGTACGAGTCGGTTCTGGCGTAAGAAGTTGTACGTCATGAAGTTGTAGCTGTCGACGTTGCAGTCAATGCTCGAGGTCTGGCAGTGATACATTCGCGTAAATATTAAGCACAGGTCGCAACAATGAATACGTTGGCTAGAAATGACTTCAAGAAGCTCTCCACAGCAACTTAAATTGTCCAAGTACCCTGGAAGGAAACTCCCTACGAATGTGAACACCTGTCAGGTTTCTTTGGAATGCTGTTGACTTCCCTCAGGAGCTTATTCCAAGCTTTTACGCGAAGGATACCTCACTGTCACGAAAGCGATTACTTTACTGCAGCAAAGACTTCTGAATGCTCGCAGAAAAAGAATGAAAAAAAAAACATACGCGAATGGTGCGCGCGGGAAATGCACTTCGATGAGCACAACTTTAAGCCATGAGACAGTGATATCGATAATATGCACGTATGCAAAACAATATGGGCTCTTATAACGGATGGAACTAATTTATTGAAGTTGGCATTCTTGCGACTTCAGGTGCTGCTTGATTATGTAGACAACTTTGCAGTGATCCTAAAGGACTGACGGCCAATAAAAAAAAATCAAATATCCGCAACTGTGGGTTCGGACCCGCGTCGCTGGCCGCTGCGCGAGAGCAATAGGCTATCGCCGCAGCTGAGCACGCCTCGTGTTCAACTGCAACGCACATCATCGTCCCCCCAACTTCGATCAGCGGCGCGAAGACACAGAATTTTCTGTCCTGATGGTCATCGTTATCGTTCATGCAGTTCTGCTTTAGGACGTTTATAGAATTTAGGCAAAAATTCTCTGGTGTTTTCAGGGCTGCCACAGCGCAGATCACCCTTGCGATCCTTGCAGATTAACCCCGCGCGCCCATTACTGCTCCAGCTTGTTGTCCTTTGGGGAATCCGGGGAATGAAACATTGATGTCGTGATGTAGCTGCAGCGGGGCACGCAGGCTGTTAGACCGCCGCCACGGGTATTGTTTGCAGACATGTTGCACGTCTAAAAGGAAGTAGGTGGTGCGAAGAAGTAACAAAAAGAGCAGAGAGACCAGAAGGTAACATGCGCAACAGTCCGCCGCTACATTTTAATTCCAAGCACGCACAAACAAAGAGGAACCAGAAAGACGCACGCCGCTAGAAAGTAGCGACGCCACAAGGCAACACGCTTGACAGCAGGCTACGCGGAAGGCAATCGCTCCGTTCTCCCATTATGCTTTGCGCGAATCCACCAGGGGAGGGAGCGGGGTTGCAATATCTCAAAAGGTCTAATAATATAAGATATGCACAGTGGGAGCAAAACTCGACGGCCATGAAGCCTGCTTAAACACTGCTGTCGCTTGATCGCACCGCGAAAGGCATTTAATCTGTGTTTCTTTCCGATACATTCATTTATGATGCTTTGAAGCAGACATGTCCCAACTAAAATTACGGTGTGTCCCCGTGATCGGTTATTTATATGCCTCCATCATCGACCATTTCGTGCTCAGGTGTGGTGAAGCAGCTTGGCTTGTAATAGATAACCTTAACCCTTTTCGCAATCTCTTTGCCTGTAACTACGATTTGTTTTCATTAATGCCACTGATATATGACTCGCGCATCGGCGCACAGAGTACACGTATCACTTCTGTTACACAAGTCTGCTGATAATTTTCACGACCGCCAAGCATGGGACAATCTCCGCATCGTTGAGGCTTGCAGAAAAAAGCTAGGGAAATTAGTGCGAAGAGCAAACCGGCAAAATATGAGACATAAGCAAAGTTAAACTCCTGACAGACATAAGGGCTGCGCGTGGTCCTATCTCGTGTCCCTGTCAGTAATGAAAAGAGTCACTATTTGAGGCTAAATACTTAACAGATCTAGTGTTTAAGGCTTTCTCCATTAAGCCATAAGGTGCCTCGATGCAAGGTTCCTTTCGCGTAAGTTCTAGCACCGCTAAGGAAAAGAAAAAGTGTAGAGGGGGTGAGTACGGCACCAGAACGAGCGTCATAGCCTACTGAGCCCATCACCTTGGCTTGCATTGGATGCCCTTCTCTGGAAACACGGTTCATGCGTTGGCCAGACAACTTCTGCCTCGCAAGGTGCCTCAGGTACCCGAGCGCATTTCACGACGTGCGGTACGTTCAAATGGCTGCTGTTCACATCTGAGTGCGAAATAAAGCTGCGTACGCTTCAGAAATAATCGCACGTTTGCTACGGCACAAAACATGACAGCGCACTCGAAGGTTTCCCCAAAGGCAGCTACTCTGCAAAGAGCGCACCCGGAGTAAAAATAGGTTGCAGGGTCACAATTGCAGGCTGGCCGAAATGTGGGGTAGTTGAGGCGCCATTCGAAAGGTGTAGTGTGAACAGAAACGTTATTTATTTAACGACGGAACACTTGCTTTTGATGTTGCCTTCTTCTGGATACGTGCTTTTGTTCCCTTTTGAATGCGACAGCTGTGTCTGCGTCCTTCATGTGTTACGTTATGGACGCACCAAGCATGGCCGGTGTTATACAAAGAATTCCGATAGTGGCAGCAAGCAGTGCGCCGACTGCACCCATCCTTGCTGAACATCTGTCAAGCGCACGCAGACAGCAGCCATTCTATTGAAAAACGGCACGTAGGTTTGGAGGTCAGCAAAAGATGTCCACACACGCATTCGATTCTGTGACCGGTGAGTAACGCTGCAGAGAATGTCTGCGCATGGCCTTTTGATGCGCCACCTGGACCGTGTGATCGCAGATGGGGCAGCAGAGAGCTCGGAGGGCTTTAAGCCTGCCCCCCCCCCCCCCCCACCACCCTCTCCATTTCTTTCTTTTAGATTGCACTCATCCAGGATCTAAATGAACAACGTGACCACACCGGGTTATCCACAAGTGCGGTGCCGTTGCATCAACGCACCCGCCCCTCTCTTTCTTCAGCTCACCCGCTAGGGGGAAGAATGCAGTGGAGAGAATTTTGTCAAGGGATAGAAGGCAACTATGGATTCGTAAACGCCATACATTCGCTAATTGTATGTGATGTCAGTGTGCCAGTTTTTCACGCCGAATTCTTCTCTGATTAACACGATAAAGGATCTGGGAGCGTCCATGCCTGAGATCCGTTTCTACCGAAGTAGAGGATGTATTCGGTATGGCGAAATGTTTGCACAGGTCAACTCAAGTGGCGCTTGAGGAACATTTTGCAGTCATAAAAATAACATATTGCTGTGCATAAAAGCGCGAACAACCTGCAGCTTGCGCATAACGCGGTGAAATATACAGAGTTCAAGTTTCAGTGGTTAATAGGCAGCCAAGAAGTTCCGCTATGCAATAGCGCCTTTATGACGGCATAGGCGGTGGATCGAGTGGCGGTTGCGCTTTCGCTGTAGACGAGTTAAGTGAGGAGCTCTCAGCAACTCTTTGTTAAGAGGTTTATGTCTTTGGCAGCGCAATATTGAAAACCACACACGCAAAGCTGCGCTGCAGTAGAAGTGCAAACCTTTCGAAGCGCCAATCACTATCAAAAAACTCTCCTGATGCTGAGGAGTTGCTTTATTTCTCAAGTTTTTCACGCTATTCTCTGCATGCCCCACGCGACTGCGTTCTTCTGTACGATGCAGTACTCTTATACTTTTCTCTATTTTCATTAATATTCTTTTATGTAAAGTTTCATCTATAACTTTTACGGCCTTGAACATGAACGATACACTGTCCCATGCTCTGGTCCCTAAGACACCGCAAAGGGGTTCACTTTTTCTCGCCTTTTCTCTCTTATGCCCACAACTCTTCTTCGCCACGCCTCCGTGCGGAGCAGCTCGCTCCTTGAGACTTCCTTCACTGCCGATCTCCTCCTTAACGCTCAAGCGTGAACGTGGCCTGCACAACTATCCAACAACATGTGGCGAAGTGCGGTGTATTTAAATTCTCCAGCTCCGCTTCACCTACTAGCGCAATTCCACAACACCCGCTCGTGCCTTCGCGTACTTTGCTTAACTGAAACGAGGAAGTCAGCATCCACTCTTGTACCCTTTCGTCATTTGGCGAACTCCCCTCCGTTCTAGCGCCGTTCCCCTAAAGAAGAGAGTTACTCACAGCCGACGGGAGGACGCATTCGCAGGCGGGCCCACGGCTCTTTCGCGGCCGCTGGCTCCGCACGGCGTGGAGCGGCGGCGCGCCACGCATCCCAGACGCGCGGCCGTTCTCGTCCTCGGGACGGGCCGCCGCCGACGCACGCTGCCGACTCGGGAGGCTCGGGAAAGAGGAGGGGCACGGTCCGGATGGGGATCGCCGTTGTCATGGCGACGGACGCCGCCGCGGCCTCTCCGATGGCTCGCCTTCCCTGGTCCAGGGGGCGCACGAGGTCCGCCGTCTTGGCGCGAATTCATCGAGAGGCGAACCTGCTCACGGAGAAGGGGCCGTTCGGTAAAGTGTGCGGCCGTCGAACTTGAGCTCGCTAACGGCGGAAGAAGAAGGTCTGGAGTTGTATCAAACTTCAAGCCGCAGAGTGGGGCGCAAACAGGAGTGAGGAGGCTGGGCTGACAGACTTTGGAGGTACTGAAGACGTTCTTGCCAATTTTGTTGTGACGGATTGGAAAAAAATTCAGGGCCACTTAGGCTCTCCAAAGTGCTTCAAGGCGAAAATGTTCCCTAGCGCACTGTGTTTTTTGTTTTATTTTTCATATTCAGTTTTTTTATTTCGATTTTTGTTTGTTTCGCTACTTTTGTTTATTTTCCCTTTTCTTGTGTTTTATTTTGATTATTTTTATTTTATTTACGAAACCCATGCAGTCAATAGATGCGCCATTGATCATCCTAAAACCCTGAGCCTTTGTGGCGGAGTGGTAGCGATCCACTTGAAATGCCATAGGCCCCGGTTCGATTCCCACCTTCGTCACAGTTTTTCTTTAAAGTAGTCATGGCCGAAACGCGGACAAATTTGCTAACATTCTTTGGTCACGTCAGTATGCGACATTAAAGGCTTTCGCCTTAATTGAGGGGAACTCGACGGCAGGCAATGTCTGCTCTTTCGCCGATGTTTGTTCATTAGTGTGCCGGTCATTAACTCGAGCGACCTACATGTGCACACGCGGTAAACGTCGTCATGCTTCTGTTTTTCGGCGTTTAGTGCACATGCTAATTTATTCTGGGCTAGTTGGTGCATGTTACAGAAAGAAGAAGCGCTGACACGAAGGAAGGCAAGAAACGGATAAGCGCTCGTCCGCGTCACTCTCTTGCGTTTGCAAGTGTTTGCGCGTCTCCTTATGTGGTTAAAGAATGCAGCGCTAAAAGAAAAGGAAAAACGAAGTGGACAGGACTGGCGCTGACTACCAACACATTTATTCAGGGAAAGACAAGCTTTTGTAATGCCATCCGAGACCCACATGACCTAATAAAACACCAGGCATGGGAAAACTATCTAACACAGATACACAGCGTTGCACACAACATCGAAGAAACAGCACAACGGGGCGACGCAACGTCACCCCCGCATCCAAAAAAACTAAATGACCAGGAAGAGCCGGGTTATCGACTTTGTACTGGGTATCGAGTGTACTGTGATTTTACTTTGGCCATTGCCGATTCCACATCTTCATAGAAGCTTTCAACGATCTGGTCATCATGGCTTGATGTAGGCGCGTAGGCCTGCACCACCTTCGGCTTGTACCTCTTATTAAGCCTAATAACGATAGCTGCCACCCTCTCGTTAATACTATAAAACTCCTCGATGTTGCCAGCTATATCCTAATTTATGAGAAATCCCACAGCTAGTTCTCGTCTTTCTGCTAATCCAAGATAGCACAGAACGTGCCCGCCCTTTACTATTGTATACGCCTCATCTGTCCTCCTAACCTCACTGAGCCCTGTGAAATTCCATTTAATACCCGATAATTTCTCCAACAACAGTGCTAAGCTAGCCTCACTGGATAAGGTTCTTGCGATAAACGTTGCCAGGTCCAGTTTCCAGATTCTTAGCCCCCTCCGCTGCGTCACAGGTCTGACCGCTGCCTTGGTCAGTTGCTCCGCAGCTGCTGGGGACTGAGGGCCGAGGGTTAATTGGTTTCTTCATAGAAGGTTGCGGCCAAGTACTACACCAGATTGGCCAAATCCTGTTCTGGTGAGGAAGTGTGTTGTCGGTTCTAGTCACCGAGATCAGGCCGCACTCCAGCCGGTGGAGAATTGCGTGGCACTGGGATTCGAACCCCGGTCCTTTTTCACGCGAGGCGGATGTTCTACCTCTACGTCATCGCTGCACGTTACGTAGATTTCGCCGAAGCATTCGATACAGTCCCACACGTACGTCTAATAAAAAAACTTCAGAGTCTGAATTTAAATTCTAAGGTTATTTCTTGGGTACTTCAGTAAAACACTCTCCGGGGCATGTTGGTTCATAGCTGGCAAGTCTTAGCTCGGACTTAAGCTCCGTCAGCGAAGCTTTGCTAAAGAAGGTGAAGAAAGTACGAAAAGAAAAAAAGACGAAAGTGGAACCTCAGAAAAGAAAGTTATACCAGTAGTGATCCGGTGTTCGGATAAAGTTGCACATGGCTTTTATGGCTGCCCTACTGCAGCCATAAAAGCGGCTCGTCTTGCCAGCAACAACTGGGACACGGCACTCTTCACGGCCTGTACTCACCTCGCTCTATGTATCAGGTTGGTCACATGAAATCTTCGCTTCGTTACCGGTCGAATAACGTTTTACTTGTAAGAGTGTCGTGTCCCCTGAACAAGCGTTTATTGTGCCACTGGGTTATTTGCTCTGGTGCTCGTATATTGTCTGGGCTGGAATGCTTGACTTTTGACTCATATCTCTTTTTGTGCGAGCTGTTGCTTCTGTGTGGGGATGTGGAGCTAAACCCCGGTCCCATGGCAAAAGCCGAAGCGGGACAGCTTGAGCAGATCGCACAGGTACTCACTCAGCTTAAAGCAGACCAGGCAACCGTTCTGACAAAGCTAACAACCATCGAAACTAACCAACTAGAACTCGAAAAGAAGATTGACAGCGTGATTGCGAAGTCTACTGCAATTGAGAACCGTATTACGCTGGTCGAAGAATCAGAACGGAAGCTTGAAGCTAGACTGGACGATCTCGAAAACAGGATCCGGAGACTAAATCAGGTTTTTTTTTTTGGAATCAGCGACAACGAGCCGAAGGAAACGTGGCAAAGATCCGAAGAACTAGTCAAAGGCGTCTGCCAAGACAACCTAGAACTTGATAACATACCTATCGAAAGGGCGTACCGGGTGGGAGCATACTGGGAGGGGAAAAACCGGCCGATCATAGCGAACTTTGCAAGTTGGAAAGCACGGGATAGTGTACTACAAAATGCGCGCAAATTTAAAGGCACCGCTTTTAGTGTCTCGGAAGACTTTAGTCGCACTCTCCAGGAAAAACGGCCTCTTCTCTGGAACTATACAAAAGAAAAACGAGATAGAAAGGAAATCCGTGTACAACTAAAATATGATAAGGCAGTTATAAATGGCGACACATATATATGGGACTTCGACACGAGGCAACCTGCTTTATTGAGAGCGCTTGAGCATTCAAACGGGGAATGACATGCAGATAACACACATCAAAGCCACATCACTGACGTGGCTGAACCGAAAGAATTTTCGGTGCTCTTGGTAAACTGTAGAAGCATCAAAAATAAGACGGACACTTTTTCCTCTATGGTAGCAACAGTGCAGCCGCACGTTGTACTAGGCACCGAGTCCTGGTTAGAAAATAATATTATGAATAGCGAAGTATTCCCACCGGGGTTTGCTGTCTACCGCAAAGATAGACATCGGCATGGCGGAGGCGTCGTTATTTTAATATCAAACGACCTGCCTAGCGAGGAACTTCAATTTCACAGTGCTGCGGAATCCGTTTTGTGTTGAGTGAGCCTCCCAAAGGGAAATAGACTAGTATTTGGATCCTTCTAACGTCCACCCGATAATAATGAAACTCCAATTCATAATCTTGCTGACATTTTATCAGTGCTATCTGATACCGTTTTTCTGGGCGGCGATTTTAATCTCCCGGAGATAATATGGACTTCCAAAGGTGCAATAACTAATAAAGCACGAATTAATACAACTTTTCGTGACCTGATTACATTGAATAATTTAACCCATTATGTTTTAGTTCCTACTAGACAACAGGCTACATTAGATCTAGTACTTTGTAACGACCCCAACGTTGTGACCAATTTGTCTACGCAACCTGGCCCCCGCAGGGAGGCGTCTGCAGCATGCAGACGTTGGTGAGTGGCGACACCACGGGGTTAACCCGAGCATCCGCAGGGACATCCCCGCAAGGGGATGATGGTGAACAATGCGTCACCACGGACCCGAGCATCCGCGCTTAGCCGTGCGTGGCATCGCCGTGTCCGGGAAAAAGGGGATCCTGGTGGTTGAGCCGATGCCGAGCGTTTGGACCCTTAAGGCCCCTCGGTGGAGGCAACACACCACTTTGGCCCCAGCTTCCTGTAGACGGCACCTCCGGCCTGACCCGACCGGGGGAAATCGGCAGTCGCCTTTTCCTGTCCTCCCCTCTATCTTTCACTTTCCTATTTCCTTTCTTACAACTTTCCTGTATCCTCCTCTCTTCTTCGTTTTTCCTCTTTGTCCTGGCGGCGAGGGTTAACCGTGTGTGACCAACTACCCTGAGTTGAGTCATATTAGGTTATAGTTAAGGTGTACAGCTGGCGTGGGCAGGACTTGCTTTCAAGTTCCTGTCGCGTCCCCTTGTTGGACTCCATGGTGGGTGGCTGGCACCATGACCGAAAAACATCAATTTTTTATGGCTCTCCCCCTTTCCAAACCTGATCGCTCTCTTAAAAGAGTGCGGAACGAGGCAGCAGACTTTTTTTCGAAAAAGAAACCTACATTCACAAAATTTCATGTAATCCACAGCAACTGTGACGAAAAGCAAGCCCGAATCATATCCCCATTCCTTGTTACCAAATGCTTAACAGATACCTTGGGGCCTGGCTACAAGGTATCAAAAATGGCCAGTGGCGACCTACTCCTCGAACTGCGTGAGGGCATCCAATGCTCAAAACTCTCAAACATCGATTCCATAGGGGACATCCCTGTCTCCATAACTCCCCACCGATCCCTCAACACAGTCAAAGGCGTGATCTCAGAGGCTGACTTTATCCACCTAACAGAAATTGAAATGCTTCAAGGACTATCCGAACAAAATGTAATTGATGTCCACAGGATCAAAATCCGCAAAGATAACAAGGAAATAGACACCAAACACATGGTGCTCACATTTAACACCAGCAGCTTGCCCGAAACAATAGATGTCGGATACTTGAAAGTCAACGTAAGGCATTACATACCCAATCCCCGTCGCTGTTTCAATTGCCAGAAGTTTGGCCATGGCTCACAGAGCTGCCGCGGCCGCAAAACCTGCGCGAAATGCGCATCAAAGGACCACCAGTCTGAGGAATGCGACGCAGGACTACGTTGCGCGAACTGTGAAGGAGCCCACGCTGCATACTCCAGGGCGTGTACGTCCTGGAAAAAGGGGAAAGAAATTATTACAATAAAGACCAAAGAAAACATTTCATTCCAAGAAGCGAGGAGGCGTTTTGCGCTTACCAACACATTCTCTTTCACAGCGAAACCTAACTTCGCTGATGTCGTGCGCGGGGGCGTAGCACCACACAGCGCTCCGGCACCTGCCGAGGCCAGTTCTACTGCGCCAGTGGCAGGGCCACCCACGCCCCAGGCAGGGACAGCGAAGGCTGCTCTGCCAACTCCAAGCCAGGGAGTGCCGGCCCATGGGTCGACATCCCGCAGGACTTCCCCCCGTGGGGGAGGCCTGACACTCACCCACCCGCGGCTTCCCCGCGGTCGTCCAGCACCTCTTGCGAGGTGATGGACCAAACTCCCAGCCCGCCTGCTCTACAGCAGCGGAACAGCTCCCTTGAGCGGAAAAAAGACAGGACCGTCATAACGGCCCCAGAAAATAAGTAAACTCTCAATCGCTCCTATCCCAAACATAAATATGGCTTTTCTAGTTCAGTGGAACTGTAGAGGAATGTTGAGGAACTACAGTGACATAAAAGATATTCTAGGGTCAATCTCGCCCATAGCTTTATGTCTTCAGGAGACCAATCTTGGTCCACAACATGCAAATATCCTGAAGCACTATAAAACTTTTAGACGCGATCGTGAGCAGGCAAATAGACTCTCTGGAGGCGTCGCGATTGTTGTGCAAAGCGGCGTCCCTGCTCGAGAAATCACACTCAAAACAAAGCTTGAAGCTGTTGCGGTCAGTGTCGTCAGCCATAAAACAATTTCTATCTGTTCTGTATATATTCCTCCAAATTTTACATTAACAGTCCACGATTTACAAGAACTTGTCAATGAACTTCCAGAACCGTATCTACTAGTTGGGGACTTTAACGCTCACTCCCCTTTTTGGGGAAGCGAGCACCGTGTCTCTAGGGGTCAAATAATTGAAGATTTTATCCTCACAAATAATGTATGTCTTTTAAATACAGAAAAAGCCACATACTGCTCCCCTACCTCAGGGAAAAAGACCTTTTTAGATTTGTCGTTTAGTTCACCTTCTGTTTTTAATGATTTTAACTGGGACGTCATTGACAATCCATATGGCAGCGATCACCTCCCTGTACTAATCACTTTAACATCCCCACCGGAAATAATCCCCACAACGCCACGTCGCTGGAAGCTCCACCTCGCCGACTGGTCACTTTTTAGAGCAAAGGCAACTTTAGAAAATATAGTTTTAGAAAATCTTACTATCGACCAGATAAACGAAAAGTTTACTAATTGTATCATAACTGCCGCACTCACAGCTATCCCTCAGTCGTCAGGAGTGACGCGACAAAACCATAAAGTATGGTGGACAAAAGAATGTAAAGAAGCAAAAAAACAACAAAACAGAGCTTGGGGTAAATTCCGTACGTATCCGACACATGAAAATCTCTTAATTTTTAAAAAGGCAAAAGCTAAAGCTCGGTACGTCCGTCGCAGTGCCGAGAAAGCTTCATGGCAGAATTATGTTTCATGTATCAACAATCAGATCCCATCTAAAAAAATGTGGGAGCAGGTTCGAAAATTAAACGGTAGCTTTTCACCATTCACAATTCCGCTTTTAACAACACCTGGCACACAAACAAGCATAGAGGAACAGGCAGACATATTGGGGGAACATTTCACTTCAGTTTCAAGATCATCACACTACACGCAGTCCTTTTTAAAATACAAAAATACAGCTGAAAAACAGAGGCTGCCAACAACTGGAGGTGCAAATGAAAAATACAATAGTCTAATTACCCTCCAAGAAATCAACAGAGTACTGTCTGCCGGAAAAAAAACTGCTCCAGGACCCGACCATATACATTATGAAATGCTTGCACATCTTTCTGAGCCTGCCATAGAAGCACTTTTAAGATTATTCAACACAGTTTGGATGTCAGGGAAAATACCTGAAGCCTGGAAGAAAGATATTATTGTACCGTTTCTTAAACCTAGTAAACCCCCAACCTCTCCTAGCAGTTATAGACCCATAGCCTTAACCAGTTGCCTCGCCAAATCCTTCGAAAGTGTCCTAAATATAAGACTAACCATTGTTCTTCAATCCTGTGAACTGCTTGATATCCATCAGTGTGGATTTAAAAAAGGATGCTCCACTACAGATCACTTAGTCCGCCTTGAAAATACTGTCAGAGAAGCTTTTATACACAAACAACACCGTCTTAGCGTCTTTTTTGATTTAGAAAAAGCATATGATACATCCTGGAGGTTCGGGATTCTCCAGGACTTAGCCGAGCTCGGCATCCGTGGCAGAATGCTCAACTGCATTAAAGACTTTTTGTTTAACCGCTCATTTAATGTCCGCCTTGGCTCGACCCTTTCGAGGGACTTCATTCAGGAAAATGGAGTTCCACAAGGGTGCATTTTAAGCACAACTCTCTTCGTTGTAAAAATGAATTCTATTAGAAAAATAATCCCAAGGTCCATTATGTATTCAATGTATGTTGATGATCTTCAGATAGCATGTACATCTTCCAGTATATCCACATGCGATCATAGAAGACAGTTGGGCTAGTTGGTGTGAATTCGTTAGTGACTGCGACATTGCAACTAGCGTGGAAAGCACAAGGACAGCGACAAAAGGAACCGACGGGACAGCACGCTAGTCTTCAACTGACGTTTTAATGCACACATAACAGATTTTTACACTTCTATTCAGCGCATGCTCAGGAGACTGTACCCCCGCCCCTTTCTCTTTATCACGAAGCAGGTTGTCATAACAAAGAGTAAACATTTAAACCAAATTGACGCGCAAGTTTTTTGACAAATACATTATCTCTTTTTTCGTGAGGGCTACTGAGGGTGTGCTCACGCACTTGTCCCCTGCCTTATCAATGCAAAAAGCTTCAAATATCTCCCTATCACCCGTGCTGTCCCGTCGGTTCCTTTTGTCGCTGTCCTTGTGCTTTCCACGCTAGTTGCAATGTCGCAGTCACTAACGAATCCACATGCGAACGACAAGTACAGCTTACAATCAACAAAATGGCAACATGGGCAGAAAAGAATGGTTTCCAGTTCTCAATACAGAAAACAGTGGCCTTACTTTTTTCACTCAAACGAGGCTTGCACACAGATCCCACATTACACCTCAACCAAACCGAGCTGCCTTTCAAAAAGGAACACAAATTTCTAGGCATCACCTTCGATAAAAAACTTACTTTCCTGCCTCACATAAACGCACTGAAAAAGAAGGCGTCGCTAGCACTGAAAGTCCTATCACACAAACACTGGGGTTCTGATCGGGTATGTCTTCTACACATTTATTGCTCTGTAGTACGTTCCATTCTAGATTATGGTTCCATAGTGTATGGATCAGCAAGGCCATCGTACTTGAAGCGACTGGATCCTGTGCACAATTTGGGATTGCGCCTTTCAACTGGTGCATATAGGACGTCACCAATAAAAAGCCTGTGCGTAGAAACCAATGAACCACCACTTGCAGACAGAAGAACAACGCTCACATGCTCATACATTTTAAAGATTCGTTCCCAGCCTAAACGCATCTGTTCCCCACTCGTTACAAAGTGCCCATCCCGTACACTATTTAACAACAGACCCCTCGCAATCAGGCCACTTCTTCTCCGGTTTGAAGAGAAATGCCAAGAACTAGATATAATGGACACATTGCCTAATATTGCCCGCAAACGTGATCCACTCCCGTCTTGGTACTGCCTACCATCTGTGTGCGACTTCACATTAACACAATTTCAGAAGAAACATACACCGCATGAACAGATATTACAAGAGTATTTAGCACTAAACGAAAAGTACGGAGAATACGAAGCATTTTATACCGATGGATCAAAATCGGCGCACTACGTGGGAAGTGCTGTAGTTCAGAATAATTTGAAAAAAATAGTACGGCTACATGAGTGTGCATCCATTTTCACCGCCCAGTGTTACGCAGTTTTGCTAGCTGTAGAAAAAATAATAAATGAGAACATTCAGAACAGTATCATTAACACTGATTCTCTGAGCATACTAACCTCACTTCACCATAGAAATGCAGTGACACCACTAATTGGTGATATCATACACAACATAACAAGCGCCACAATACAGGGACAAGACATAAAATTTTGCTGGGTCCCCAGTCACATTGTAATCACTGGCAATGAGAAGGCAGATGAATGTGCTGGAAAAGCTCGGAACAAAGAAATAAAGAAATTGTACATTCCTTACAAAGATGGTATGAGGTTGGTGCAGTGCAAATTAAGGAATGAATGTCAGTCGCAATGGAATATCGAAAGAAATAATAAGCTACATTTAGTAAAACCCATCCTAGGCGAATGGAAATCATGCTCACACCAAAAACGATCCATCGAAGTTATTTTATGCCGTCTCCGTATTGGACACACACATCTCACACACAACTTCCTGCTAACAAAGAAAGACAAACCTGTTTGCGAGCAATGCGGACATAAACTTACCGTAAACCACATACTACTATCATGCACAAAACTTGAATCAGTAAGGAAAAAATATGTTGCTACATTTTACAAAGAACATATTCCATTTCATTAAGTAGAACGTGTTGTCGGGCTAGTTGGTTGAATACTTCAGACATGGCAGTTGCGCGAAACACACACACACAAGACAGGCTCGTCCCGTAACCTGTCTTGTGTGTGTGTGTTTCGCGCAACTGCCATGTCTGAAATATTCCATTTCATCCAGCGTTGATTTTAGCTGAACATGCACCCGTTAGTATGCTTGATGTTTTTAGCTTTTAAAGGAAGCCGGTGTTCTTCAAAAACTGTAATGTTCTTACCCTGTGCTTCTCTACTTAAAACGATACACCTCAGCCACTTTCTCAGTCCTGAGAAGGAGGCTGAGGTTTTTATCTGAGTAGTTGGTGGCCTCGAGATCCTTGGCAAGCCAAGGATGTCCACGGAGGTTAACCAACTTTTAAAAGCTTCTGCAAATAGCCATTTCTAAAGTGTTTGTATTTAATCAGCCAGGTAATAAAAATAACTTCTAGGCCCTTTACACCACCGTTTTTATACACTTTGCCTTCAAACTTTGCTCGAGCCAATTTTACTAAACCTTGTTCTTGGCGCATGATAGCCTTAGCCGCTTATGCGCCATTAAACACTACACAATACACAATACAATACTACGCAACCTGGCCTCAGTGATCATGATGCGGTGATAACGAACTTAAACACTTCAGTTGTACCGACTCGTCTGCAACCCTCATGGCGGATATTTATATACGATAAAGGTAATTTTGACGCCATCCAGGGAGAATTAGTATCGTACTTGCCAATCTTTCAGCGTCTCTCAGAAAGTAGCGACGCTGAGCATTTATGGTCCGCGTTTCGCATGATAGTATTGGAACTCCTAGAGAAATATCATTAAAACTTCCTGTTGGGCGAGTTGGTAGTTGATATTGAATTAGAAATATTATAGCGTGTCTTTGTTCGCGCTAAAATATTTCTAATTCAATAGAGAAATATGTCCCTGAAAAATTCCTGCGGCTAAGGAAAAAACATAAACCATGGTTTAATTCGGATGTACGTAGGTTAATACGGAAAGCTAGAAGTGCGTACAAAAAGTGCTCTAAATGTAATACTTCCCTCAGCCGCCAACATTTAAAGGATGCGAACCGGATGGTAAAACTAGGTATCAAGAATGCGAAGCGCTTATTTTTTGCCCGGTTAAACACAGATCTGAAACAAAACCCCAAAGCCTTCTGGAAATATGTAAAGACAAGTAGAACCGATGACACTTCCATTCCTGCACTAATGTCGAATGATACCACTATAAAGACAGACGCTGAAAAGGTTGAAATGTTTAATCAGTACTTTAAATCGGTGTTTTCTGAGGGACTGATGCCTGCCACAACCGCATCACTTCCTCCTAACTGGGCCTCTGATCACTGCATGCCTGAAATAAACATCGATGTACATGGTATTGACTGTATTTTACAAGAACTGGACCCCTCTAAATCTATGGGTCCTGATAGAATCCCACCCTACATTCTAAAGAAATGTCACGGCATAATTGCACAGTATCTCTGTATCATATTTAGAGCCTCGCTCGAAACCGGGTTGGTTACACAGGACTGGAAAGTCGCGGCTGTCAACCGATCTTCAAATCTGAAGACAAGAAACTGGTCGAAATTTATAGGCCTATATCTTTGACTTTAATTTCCGGTAAAATTTTTGAGCATATATTGTACAGTCAGTTATTTAAATACCTCGAATCCATTAACTTTTTTACTGCTTCGCAGCATGGTTTTCGTAATGGGCACTCATTCAACACACAATTAGTCGAATTTCAGCACTTTGTAGGTAACTCCCTCGACAAGAATAAACATGTAGATGCATTATTCCTAGATTTCCAGAAAGCGTTTGACACAGTTTCGCACCCCTTGTTAAGTATCAAGTTAAACTCTTTGAACATACATAATAAAACCCATAACTGGGTATGTAATTACTTAAACAATCGTAAACAGTGTGTTGTTCTGAATGGCTGTAGCTCATCATACATAACCGTATCTTCAGGAGTGCCCCAGGGCAGTGTCCTGGGGCCACTCTTATTCCTGATATATATAAATGACATTGTAGATGGCATACAGCCTTCCATAAAACTATTTGCGGATGACTGCGTTGTTTACAGGGAAATAAATTCACCATAAGATGTATCTATCCTGCAGAGCGACCTTGATAAAATAGTAAATTGGTGTCAGCATTGGCAAATGAATCTGAATATTATAAAATGTAATCACATCCATTTTTCAAATAAAAAGTTCGAAATTCCTACACAATACATTGCTGAAAACATAACCATAAAAAGCGTCTCAGAGTGCAAGTACCTTGGTTTTTATTTTATGCAGACTATTAAATGGAACACACACATACAGCAGTCAGTATCTAAGGCAAGTAAAATGTTGTACTTGATTCGTAGAAATTTCAAATCAGCATCAAAAGATATTAAAGAAACACTTTATTTCTTGCACGTCAGATCTATCCTCGATTATGCCTTCATTATTTGGGACCCATATCAGGCATACTTGATTGAAGCAATAGAAAAACTCCAAAATCAGGCTGCACGCTTCGTATCCAATAATTTAACCCCTTTTAAAGTATCACGGAGATAAAATCACTGCTGGGCTGGGAACCGTTAAACATCAGAAGAAAAAATTTGAGACTTAAATTCTTCCATCGCATCTTCTATAATGAAACAGGAATTGATAGCCGTAACTACCTTTTGGAACCAACTTACGTCTCGACTCGGCACGACCACTCCAAGAAGGTGCGCGAATAAAATACTAACACAAACAGTTTTTCTGGCACTCGCCTGTACTGCACGGCACTCGCCTGTGGGACAGCATGGCTAAACGCCTTCTGCTGGTTTTGCAGGTCGTGTCGTGGTTTTCGGATGCGACAACGAACACTTCACATGGGCTACCACTGAACCTGCCGGATCATCTAGAAAGCAGCGTGACACAAGATGCAACTGCCTGCGTACTACCCGTGCACGCATTCCCGCTTGCTCATCTGGAAAACGTGACGGTGGAACTACGTTTTGCCGAGAAGAAACACCACCGGACAATTACGTCATCTACAGCGGATCTACAAAAGCGGCAGTCCTGCGCGGGCCTCTTCAGAGGGCACGGCACTCGCCTGTGGGACAGCATGGCTAAACGCCTTCTGCTGGTTTTGCAGGTCGTGTCGTGGTTTTCGGATGCGACAACGAACACTTCACATGGGCTACCACTGAACCTGCCGGATCATCTAGAAAGCAGCGTGACACAAGATGCAACTGCCTGCGTACTACCCGTGCACGCATTCCCGCTTGCTCATCTGGAAAACGTGACGGTGGAACTACGTTTTGCCGAGAAGAAACACCACCGGACAATTACGTCATCTACAGCGGATCTACAAAAGCGGCAGTCCTGCGCGGGCCTCTTCAGAGGGCACGGCACTCGCCTGTGGGACAGCATGGCTAAACGCCTTCTGCTGGTTTTGCAGGTCGTGTCGTGGTTTTCGGATGCGACAACGAACACTTCACATGGGCTACCACTGAACCTGCCGGATCATCTAGAAAGCAGCGTGACACAAGATGCAACTGCCTGCGTACTACCCGTGCACGCATTCCCGCTTGCTCATCTGGAAAACGTGACGGTGGAACTACGTTTTGCCGAGAAGAAACACCACCGGACAATTACGTCATCTACAGTGGATCTACAAAAGCGGCAGTCCTGCGCGGGCCTCTTCAGAGGGCACGGCACTCGCCTGTGGGACAGCATGGCTAAACGCCTTCTGCTGGTTTTGCAGGTTAGTTCCTGGCATAATGTTCATTCTAACAGAAATGACAATAGATTTGTAGTAGTCCTGCCGTGCCCTCGCAGGTGTCGCGCAATTTTGAGTGATTGCTGGACAGTGTTGTTGTTGCTGTTGACGTCGGGTGATATTGAGGAGAATCCGGGGCCTACAACAGAGGAATACTTGCAGATGATTGTAAAGAATCAGGCAGACACGGATCGCAAATTGAAAGCTATTCAAGACGAAATCGGTGAGCTGAATGCAAGGACGGAAGGGTTATCGGACTTTCTAGCGGCATTCAAGGAAATGAGCACAAGAATTGATAACCTTGAGTCTATCATCAAAGAGCAAGCTAAAAAGTTAGTGGAATTTGAAAGCCGCGGCCGGCGTAACAATCTTTTAGTTTTTGGGCTCCCTGAACAAGCCACTGAGTCAGAGTTAGATCTGAGAAAAGCGGTTGTAGACAATATTTTCCACAAGGATCTTGGTGTTCAGATTACTTCAGTCGAAAGAATTCATCGCCTAGGAAGAAAGAAAACAGGAGCTACTAGACCAGTAATTATGAAATTCTATGATTCCAGGGAAAAAGATAGCGTTCTTAAAAACTGCCACAAACTTAAAGGCACGTCTGTTAGCGTCAGCAATGACTACGCAAAAGATATTGTACAAGTTCGGAGGAATTTGTGGCAGTCTGCTGCTGTCGAACGATCTAACGGACAAAAGGTATCGCTGGTTCACGATAAACTGAAGATAGATGACCGTCTGTACTCTTGGGATGACACTCGAAACGAGCGTTTGCTCTGCCGGACCCAACGTAAGGGTGCTCGAAACACCCACAACGGATCGGAGACAGCAGATGACAGCCATAATGGGTCACCTTCCAGAAGTGAAAGTAATTCATAGCTCAGGATAGTTCTGTTGAATGCTCGCAGCATTCTTAACAAGGTCACAGAATTGGAATTTTTATTGCTCTCAGAGAACCCGCATGTCGTTTGCATAACGGAAACATGGCTCAACAGTGATGTTTCTTCTGATTGCATTGTTCCTCCTGGCTACACAATGCTCAGATGGGATCGAGATTCCCGTGGGGGTGGTGTGGCCATTATTGTGAAGTCATCGCTCTCAGTTTCCACGATTACGAGCGAAATGCCGGAGTCAGTGTGGTGTAAAATTATGTTTTCTGGTGCTGCGTACGTCATAGGAGCAATTTACAGGCCACCGAATACTTCACCCGATTTTCTCGATAAGTTAAATGAGTTTCTTTTCAGTCATGTAACTAGGAGCACCCGCCTAATAATGACTGGCGATTTCAACTTGCCACATATTGATTGGGGATTGACTACGCCTGGGCATACAGAAATTTCTAGCGCGGAAAAATTGCTGGATATTGCTTTCTTTTACAATTTGAGACAAGTAGTTGGACAACCTACACGGATATCGCCTCACTCACAGTCATTACTAGACTTGGTGTTCCTCTCAAATAATGTAGGAGATATTGAAACAAATGTCACCGATGGAATATCTGATCACAAAATTATTTTCGTGAAAGTGCTTACTTCTGTAAACGTTCCTGCGGAACCTATGATTCGAGTAGAAATCAAAGAGTACGGGAAGGCCGATGATACATCCATCCTGGATTACCTGGAAACTTGTTTTGATGAATTTGAAAGTGCCTCTGAAAATGCATCAGTTGAATGGTTATGGCAGCGTCTTAAAGTTATCATCAGTACTTGTGTCGACCGGTACGTTCCAACTAGAGTTAAGAAAACAAAGCAGCGCAACCCATGGGTCACCAGGGATATCATTCACGCGAAACGGAAGTTGAAAAGATTGCGTAGAAAGAAAGCCGACTTCAACGACATACAGGTTTTACGTCAAAAAATAAAAATGTTGCTATCGGCTGCAAAAGAAAGATTTTTCAATCACACTCTTAGTGGTTTTCTGCGAAATTCTCCAGAGAAATTTTGGCGCTATCTTGATAAAAGAAAGGAAAGAGTAAAGCAGGTGACAGTGGGAGCCGAACTTATTGCAGATAAAACGAATATGGCCGACCACTTCAATAAATATTTCCAATCTGTATTCGCAAGAAACACGAGCCAAAGCGACGCACACGACGAAGCACATTCTCGTGAAACGTCTATCGATGCTATCAGCTTTACTCAAAGCGGCGTGTTTCAGCAGCTGATAGAATTGGACGAAAAAAAAGCTATCGGCCCGGATGGAATACCTACATGCTTCTTGAAACGGTATGCTGAATGGATGTCCTTCTACTTGGTAATTATATTCCGAAAATCACTCGTAACTCATTATCTGCCACAAGACTGGCGCACTGCCATTGTTATACCCGTATTTAAAAGTGGCAATCGCACACTTATGAACAACTATCGGCCTGTGTCACTTACTTCAATCTGCTGTAAGGTAATGGAACATGTTATTGCGAAACATATTATCATTTTTTTGGAAACAAATGGACTACTTTCTGAATGTCAGCATGGCTTCCGTCGAGGGTTTTCAACGGTGACACAGTTAATTGAGACAATACATGACCTTTCTAAAGCTATAGATGACCGGGGACAGATTGATGTTATTTGTGTAGATTTTGAAAAAGCCTTTGATAAGGTTCCTCATGACAAATTACTCCTGAAAGTGCGAAGGGCTGGCATTAATGGAGACATCCTTAGATGGATAGAAGCGTACTTGGCGAAACGCAAACAGGCGGTACGTGTTGACAATTGCGAGTCTGGCTTTTTGGATGTGTATTCTGGTGTACCACAGGGTTCTGTGCTGGGGCCATTGCTATTTCTAGTTTATATCAATGACGTAGTATGTGCAGTTGGAAATTCTGTTAAACTGAAACTATTTGCGGATGATTGCCTCATTTATGCACCTGTCACATGTGAAGGAGATCAGATTAACATTAACCAAAACCTGCAGGCTTTTGCTCTTTGGTGTGAGAAATGGGAAATGAAAATCAACTTCAATAAGACCACATTTACCCATATAACTAACAAACGAAATATAATTTCTTTTCAGTACAGTATTGCAGGTCACGATTTGGTTAATGTTAGTACATTCAAGTATCTGGGGGTGTCAATTTCTCACAACCTAAGTTGGCACAATCATGTCAAAAATGTTTGTGCGGTGGCACATAGAAAACTGTGTTTTCTAAGAGGAAAGTTGGGGAGAGCAACGAAAGATGTCAAACTTTTAGCATACAAATCTCTCATCCGGCCTTCCCTAGAATATGCATCTGTAGTATGGTCTCCTCGGCAAAAGATTCTTTCAACGGAAATAGAAAAGATTCAAAGACGTGCAGCGAGATTTATTTGTTCAAAATACAGGAAAACAGATTCGGTAACGGAGATGTTAAACTCATGTAGTCTAGAAACATTAGAAAAAAGACGTAAAAGGCAGAGATTAAAAATACTTTACCAAATCATTCACGGAGAAATTAACATCAATAAAGAAAAATATCTGCAGCCTCCAGGTAGACTAAGCTCCCGCCTTAACCACCACAAAGCAATTCGGCCATACTTGACACGAACTAACGTCTTTCGCTGCTCATTCTTTCCGGATGCTATTGAGCACTGGAATAAACTGCCCGCTCACGTTGCTGAGTCTACAGGTGTAGCGGCATTCTTGAATGCACTTGGGGATTCCGTCTAGGCATGGGATTCCTGCAAACGTGCGCGTAACTGATTGTCAAATATTTCTTTTTGTATAGCAGGTGGCTCTACAGTGATGTGAGTTGTGTTGCGTTTCTATGCTCTCTTGTATTGTATGCTCGAAGAAGCTTGTTCATTCATGGTTATATATGCATTTTTTTCTCTTCATTTTCCCTCCCTGTAATGACCCTCAAATGAGGGTTGACAGTATTCATAAATAAATAAATAAATAAAATAAAAACTGTGAAAGACTGGAACTTGCTGCCGGAAGAGTGTGTTTCAGTCTTTGATAATCGCGATTTTTACTGTCGACTGTATTCCTGACAATCTAATCCTTTCCTACTATTGTTCAAGATTTCTGTTACCTTTAATAATTTTCACTTATTGTTTTGTTTTACTTTGAATGGCCATGAGCGCAATGAGCGCAATTTGTCAAGCAAATCAGGAAGCAATATGGCCATTCACTGCGCGAAGTGCGAAAAACGCGACTGTGGAGCGTTTTTAGAAGATGCTGAATTCCTTGCGAAAGTGGGAGGGAAGACAGAATGGGAAATTTTTGAGGCCTTTCTTATTGCCAAGCGCGCAGATCGATCTGTGAGCACGCCGTCAATTCACCTGTCTGATAAAGAAATCGAGTTTCTGGAAGGGAGCAATGCATACCGTCATGGTTAGATGTTCGCCTTCCTCTTAGTACTGTAGGGTTCATGCGTCACCCTTTTAGCTTTCTATACTTAGGTTCTCACTTTACACTTGTCTCATGTCACCCTTTTAGCTTTCTATGAGTATGTTGTTACTTTACACTTGTTTCATGTTTCAGATGGCTTTTGTTCATGTAGGTATGAGATTAAAAAATTTTTAGCTTCTTTTTTTAGCTCCAATGTAGTGGCCTCTGAGTTGTTTTTCCGCGTTCCTGTTGGTTTGCATTTTTTGCTCAGGTTTTAGTGATCTCTCCTTTTCCATGTTTACGTCTTCATTCATTGTTTTTGTCTTCTTTTTGTTGCTTTATCTGTGATTCTTGGCGTGTTAGACATGTCGTGGACAAGGCACGTGGCTCATGACCTTCGTCTTTTTGAGGTAAAATTTGCGCGTGTTTATGAGTCACTTGTGTGCCGCTAGGCGCCTGGTCATTAACGTGGATTGTTTCGGACATTCAAAGGAGATAAGCACACGTGTTTTAAATGTCACGGATGGGTTTGAGGGTGTGTTGATAGTATCCACAGAGGGTATAAAAAGTCTGCGGCAATCTTTTCGAATAAAAGTTGGAAGTCTGCGCTTGTGTGTGTTTTCTGTTTTCTTGCTCGTCTCCTTGTTTTTGTTCGCGCAGTTTTAATTACGAATGATTCAAACCAACTAGCCCGCCAGAAGATACTTTTGAAGTACCTTTCTCCTACAGTGGGCCGTTTTGTATGTAATCCTTCAAGTCTTCCAGATACCTCGGTGGTAATCAGCCACATTGCTCGTACGACGTGCCGTGCAAGGGTTCTCGGATACTGCAACAAGAATGGACTTGTACCGCATGAAATCGCCTCATTATTTGAGTTCACCAGGCTTTCCCTTGGACAGGTGAGAAGAATGTGCCGGATTCTACGCTGAGAGTTGTGGCGACAAGTCCGCCTGCTCAAGGATTGGCTTTAATGCATCTGCATGTCCCGGGATCCACTGAGAATCACCTTCGTAAAACTACGCTCCATGAGAAAGCTCGCAGATCAGACCATATAGTTTCTGTATCAAACGACGCTTCTTGCGTTACCAATGAGAAGCAAGAAAACACAAGGCGGCGGCACGGCGCTTCAAGTTCCAAGAGGAGCCTGCCTCCCGGGAGACATCGCTGGAATACTCAAGAAAGGTCCAATGTACAGCCTAGAGCACAAGATCCCGGAGCATGAGCTCCTCTCCGTAAACCGAAGTTTGGCCAACAAAGCCGATTAATAGGACAAAGAAAGATGCCTCTTGGATGGGGTTGATAGCCTCATCAGGACCGTTCCCAACGCCGGACGCCGCCCTAGATCGCCAACGAAGCGTGTTGTGAATTTTTTCGGGAACCATGGCCTTCGGCTCATGCAGGCCGACAAAGAAGGAGGGTTTGTCGCCATGCCGGCGGGCATGTTCAGTGAAAAAGCGAATGAGGCCATTCACCGAAATTTCAAGGCGACAAAACTTAAACAAGGGAAGGTAAAAAGTCAAGCCTTATCTTTCTGTCAGGAGCTGGGTTTGAGGAAGCTTGCAAACGGTATTCGTGACTGCAAGAGTAATAATTTGGATGCATTTTTTACTGCCAAAACCCATAAAGACCTTGTATCTTTTCGGTGCATAGTCAGTGAAAGAGGCACCTGGCAGAACTTAGTTGGCCGATACCTTTTGAAACAGCTCAATACCTTGATAGTAGATGATCCGTTCTTTGTGAAGAACACCCTGGATATTAGTGAATTTTTCAGTAACAACGAGTCCTTTAAGTGGACGTTGTTGATCTTTTTTACTCCGTTCCACAACCAGAGTTGCTGGCGGCTGTCTCGCTCTGCATTCAGGAAAATGGCCCAATTGCCTTCCAAAATTCCGCGGGCATTTAGGTGGATAACCGCCCCTGTACATCCTGCGCGTGCGTGGACTTGTGATAAAAAGGCAGCTCGGAGCGGTGCGCCCTTCAGTGGGCTCGGCAGCACGCCAGCGATGGCCCGTGCTAACATTCTACGCTTCTTGGTGCAGTTCCTCGGACTCTCGAGCCCACAGCTGCTGGAGTGTTCGAGCCTCCGGGTCCCGTGCCTAGCATCCGTCGTCAACTCCAGTCCAGACGCAACACTCCTGCTTTCCGGACTTCACACGGTTGAGCCTTTCTCGGCTTCGAATGGCCAGCCCATCGACAACGCATCCCAGTCCGCGCAATTTCTACACGGCCACGGACCATATCTTCAAGCATCATGGCTTTCCCTGAGCCGCCTGAACGCCGGAACCGCCCCTGTACATCCTGCGCATGCGTGGACTTGTGCTAAAAAGGCAGCTCGGAGCGGCGCGCCCTTCAGTGGGCTCAGCAGCACGCCAGCGATGGCCCGTGATAAGGTTCTACGCTTCTTGGTGCAGGTAATGAAACCTTATTGCCTTTACGCTAAGCCAAGTAGCTACCGTGCACTCTTGGTGCTGCCGAGCCCACGGCGTTTCCGGTTCATTATGTATGACTGTGCGCATATGTTGTTAAAACTTCTTATGGTAGCTGGTGATATAGAATCTAACCCCGGCCCTAACAAAGAGGTTCTTGATGCTTTGAAAGAAATTCAAGCTGGGCAGACAGCAATGCTAGAGCAGCTAAAGTCGATTGAAATGAAACTATTTGATCATGATAAAACATTTTGCGAGATTAAGGCGCGACTAGATAAAATTGAGACAGCATGTGTTGGTATTGATGACATGCAGACTGAATTGAAAGAACTGCATGGAATCAGCACTGAGAACACGGCGCAGATAAATGCTCTGTCTGCCCGGTAAATGATGCAGAAAATCGGTCCAGACGAAACAACCTTGTTTTCTATAGCCTTGAAGATAAAGATAAAGAAACATGGTCAGACTCTGAGACAGCATGTGTTGGTATTGATGACATGCAGACTGAATTGAAAGAACTGCATGGAATCAGCACTGAGAACACGGCGCAGATAAATGCTCTGTCTGCCCGGGTAAATGATGCAGAAAATCGGTCCAGACGAAACAACCTTGTTTTCTATAGCCTTGAAGATAAAGATAAAGAAACATGGTCAGATTCTGAGAATATAATCATTGCACATATTAATCAGTATTTAGACATCCAATTAGAGCCACGCGACATTGAGCGTGCACATCGCATTGGGACTTTCCAAACTGGTAGGTGCAGGCCTATAATTGTGAGATTTGCTCACTTTAAAGACAAAGAGCAAGTCCTGTCTTCCGCTCGGAAATTCAAAGACACAGGATATGCGGTTCCTCAAGATCTCGCTCCCAGCACGCGCGTTGCCCAGAGACGCCTCATCGAATTTGGAAAGGCTCGAAAACTGAAATACAAGTTGCGAAATGAAAAGCTTGTCACAAGCAAAAAAACCTACCATTTCGACCAAGTTTCTAACCAGGTGGTTGAGGACAGTTTGTAGCCACCATTAAAACCAAATTGTGAACCCCGTTCGACGAATCGTCACCCTTTATCATTTCTGCTTGCTAACATTCGAAGTGTTGTTCCCAAGCGCGATTCATTGTGCAGTTTAATAGGTTCATCTTCATGCGATATCTTACTACTAACTTAAACATGGTTAACGCATCAGTTGACGATTCTGAATTCTCCCATTTCTCCCAGATTTTGACATATTCCGGAAGGATAGAACCGATAATTCGCGCGGTGGGGGTGTATTGCTCGCCACTAAACTGGATCTGCATTGTTCATTTGTTAACCTCCCTTCACAACTAGAAATGATTTGGCTTCGATGCACTACTACACATCCGCCCATCCTCATTGGTATTTGTTACCGCCCTCCTATTGCTGACAGTTCTTTCACCCACTTATTTCATGATGCCTTAAATGTGTTCACTAAAACATATCCACTTAGTTCTATCCTCTATCCTTCTCTTCGGTGATTTTAATTTTCCCACAATAGATTGGTCTAATCCCGCCGCTACATTATCGAAAAGCAGCCCGGCTAGCGATTTCTTAAACACGTGTATGACTTTTAGCTTAACTCAACTCGTCACTGAACCCACACGCGTTACTGGCCACTCGTCCAACGTTCTAGATCTCGTATTAACAACGCATCCTGATAATTTTACTCCTATCACGTTGTTACGCGGTCTCAGCGATCATTTGACGATACATACTTCTTTTTATTGCAACGTACTAAAGAAACAAAAAATAAAAAAACACTTACGCTTTATGATAAAGGAGACTATGCCAGCATGAACCGTGAATTATCAGATTACTTCGACACTTTCGCTGCTAACTTCCCACTACATTCTCTCTAGTCGAACTGGTTACTTTTCAAAACAACGATGCATCGGATTATAAGTCTTTACATTCCAACCATTACTATAACAGAAAGCATAACAACACCATAGTTTAATGCATCACTCAAACGACTCAATAATAAGAAAAAAACGCCTGTTCCGGTCGGCCAAGCTGTCTAACTCTTCTTCCATATGGCAGAAGTATCATGCTCTCGCAAAAGATTACGACAAGTTAACCGCTCAGACTAAAAAGTTTTTTTCTACTACTTTACCATCTATGCTGCAGATTAACCCAAAACGATTTTGGAAAACCGTTAGCCCTAATCAATGTAATGAGATTTCACCTAACAGTAGCTCTGGATCTCCTATCCCTGACACTGAGGTTGCAGATGTTCTTAACACAGCATTCAGTTTGGTCTTTACTAATGAACCCCTTGACAATCTTCCAGATCCACCATATTTTACGCACCCGCTCATGCAAAATATCACATTTCATCCCGTCGGCATAGTCAAGGTAATTGAGTCACTGAAGAACTCGTCATCTACTGGAGTGGACGGTATCAACGCCAAAGTGCTGAAAAATACTAAACATACGTGTAGCCTGTTCTTATCGCTCATATTCCAGGAATCCCTGAACACCGGTTCGATTCCACGTGACTGGCAGGTGGGCAAGGTCATCCCAGTCTTCAAGAAAGGAAGCAGATCAACGCCGAGTAACTACCGGCGGATTTCCATAACAAGCGTTTCTTGCAAAATAATGGAGCATATTTTATACTCGCATATTGCTAACTTCCTATCGTCCGTTCATTTTTTTCACTCAACCAAGCATGGTTTTCGCAAGAATCATTCCTATGACACCCAACTCTTCCTGCACGACTTACATTTAAACCTTGATCGTAATATCCCGACTGATGCAGTGTTTTTAGACTTCGAAAAAGCGTTCGATAAGGTCCCCCATGGTCGTTTCTTACTAAAATTATCGCGCCTTAATATTCATCCATGTGTTCTGAACCGGATTGTAGGGTTTTTATCTAACCGTCAGCTGTTCGTATATGCCAATTCACACTCTTCATCCTTAACACCTGTGCTCTCAGGGGTACCGCAAGGAACGGTACTCGGGCCCCTCCTTTTCTTGATAGATATTAATGACCTACCGTGTAACATTTCTTCTCATATCCGACTCTTTGCCGATGACTGTGTCGTTTACCGAGGAATTACTAACTCCACCGACCATTTCGCATTACAAACTGACCTTATTAGCATACAGGACTGGTGTAAAACATGGCTCATGTCATTAAGCATTTCTAAAACCGTGTTAATGTCCATTCACCGTCGTCGTAATTACGTAGCGCCTAATTATAATATTAACAACCTGCAGATTGGAACATCCGAATCATTCAAATATCTTGGTGTGCATATCTCGCGTGACCTAACTTGGACCTGTCATATTAATCACATAATAAATTCTGCTAATTGTGCTCTAGGTTATTTACGCCGTAACCTTTCACTGGCTCCTCCCCCTATTAAACAGCTTGCTTTTCAAACCTTTTTGCGTCCCAAGCTTGAGTATGCTAACGCTATTTTTGATCCTCACCACAACAATCTTACTAACGCCCTCGAATTGGTTCAGAACCGCGCAACACGATTCGTTCTATCTAATTATACCTACCACTCAAGCATCTCAGCACTAAAAGCTCGAATCAACTGCCCCCCCCCCCCTAGCCTCGCGCCGTAAGATAGCACGTCTTAACCTTTTTCATAAATTTTTCCATTCTTTGCCTCTTGATAACCCCTACATAAAAAGAGCCCAATGCATCGCCCGGTTCGGCCCATACTGTGACATTTCAGCAGTCATTTTTTCAGCGTACTGCACGAGACTGGAATGACCTGCCCACCGAAGTTGCCATTATCATCAACCCCCTAGAATTCAAGCGGAGCATCGCCAACCTTTCATCTTAACATTTTTTACCATTGTTTGCCAGATACCGTCCACTTCCTCATGTAATGTCTCAACCTAGACCTTTGAGGAAATAAATAAATAAATAAATAAATAAACTTCCTGACACCTTTAGAATTTTACTTGGGTTTCACGGCTGTTTCGCTCCAGGATCGGGTTTATTTGCAGAAGAACGGAATATGTATTGGTTCGTGTGTGGCACCCATACTGTGCAACATTTTTGTTGCGGGAATTGACAAAGCCTTGGCAGGTGCATTTGATGGCAGTAGTGTTTTGAAGAGTTTTAGGTACGTTGACGACTTCTGAATTTTATTAAGAAAACACTCATCTTTGTCCTACCATCGGGTCGTGGAGGAAGTTCTAGCTGAATTTAAAAATCACGCTGGATGCTTAGGTTTTACTTATGAGCCCCCAAGGGAAACAGTTTGCAGTTTCTAGATATTGACATCACCATTATTGACGAATGCGCATGCTGGAAGTATTGCCCCCGTGCCCGCAAGGAACTGTTGCCGTACGACTCAACGCATTCGAAAACGGTAAAGCGCGCCGTCGCCATGATGTGCCTGGAAAACTCTCTAAAGAAGTCGTGTTGCCACAAAGCGCAGGAAAGGTTCGACGCCCAGATTCAGAAGCTAAAACAGGCGGGCTTCCCACCTTCGGTCTTAAGCTCCGTCAGCGAAGCTTTGTTAAAAAAGGTGAAGAAAGTACGAAAAGAAAAAAAAAGACGAAAGTGGAACCTCGGAAAAGAAAGTTATACCAGTAGTGATCCCGTATTCGCATAAAGTTGCACATAATCTTGAGCATGTTGCTTCCAAGTACAAGGTGCCAGCGGTTTTTTCTGCCCCCAAGAAACTCGCCGCATTGTGCAGAATGACTAACCCGGATAATGACAGAAAAAAGTTTGACAAACGAGAAATGCTATTCTTTTTCTAGATTGTGTGGTTTGAGTTGTACATAGCATCCTACTGACATGTGGAAAAACTTACATCGGCCAAACGGGGTGATGTATTAATGACCGTTTGAGAGAACACAGTCTGTAATTAAAGAATGGGACTGGCTCAAATCTACCGCTTCACTGTAAGGATTGTGGAAAGAAGAACAAGGAGGATATATATAGAATTTGCTGGAGCGGAGAGGGCGCGCTCCGACCGAAGCCGCCTGCCACCATCTTACCAGGGGCAAAAAGCGCGCTTGGCGCCAGCTCGCGCTGTTGTTTCCCGGAGTTGTTTTGCAGTGCAAGTTGACGTGATGGGCATGTAAACACCATAGATTTGTTTATGGTTGCCTCCTGCGTTGCCTACGGATGTGCAAACAGGCCGAAGAAGTGTTGTGGCCTCACATTTCACCTGTAAGTACACGAAAACACGTTCGATTGAGTCACTACACTTGCGTTGTCGATGGATCCCAATTAACTGATAAGTTGTGGGTGCGTGCAACGATGAATAGTCCTGGAATCTCCGACATGTTTCCAAAAGATCCGGAGCTGCGGAAACTATGGGAGCTGGCTGTTCGCCGTGAAAGGTGGCACGCGAAAGATGGCGATCGCCTTTGCTGTGTGCATTTCGCGCCGGAGTGCTTCGACCGCACTGGACAGACAACGCGACTGCGTGCGGGTAGTGCCCCTTCTGTGTTCTCTGCGTTTCCGGAGCACCTACAGAAGCCCGTGAGTACAACTGCAGAATGTGGAACCATCGCTAGCAGGGCAAATGATTCTCGCGTGATGCATTTGTGGCATCACGGTAGCCGAACTCTAGCGTCGGTGGTCTCGTTTTCGTTGAAAGGAAATGACCGAGATAAGCGGATAATAATCAACACTGTGTGCCCTGTCAGCTGGAACAGCGAGAAATGCGGCTTCCTTTCTCGAACTCATTATGTCGCGGATGTCGTTTTCATGTAATGTCGTTAAATTTTGCATTCTCACAGGTAATGATGGCATTGCTTCTGAATGACATTCGCTGAAAATGTCATCAAATTTACCGTCTATCAAGGTTGCCTCAGCAAGGCTGTAACCATGACATAGGACAGAGACCACTATTTTGTCTAGATTTTGCACAGCTTCACTTTTTTTTGTTTTCACAGGATGCAAAGTCCGAAAACAGTTTTTAGACTCATAACCGTAGGCTGTACGGATGCGGCTTCAATCAGCAAATGTGCTCAGTGAGCTTGCGTGAGTAGTTACAAGAAGAGATCTAATTAGTATGCAAGCTTACATACTGAAGAAAATAAACAGGCCAATAATTGGAAAAGATGTTTTTGGCTA
Organism: Amblyomma mixtum; assembly: GCF_055824585.1. Taxonomy (NCBI): domain Eukaryota; kingdom Metazoa; phylum Arthropoda; class Arachnida; order Ixodida; family Ixodidae; genus Amblyomma; species Amblyomma mixtum. The sequence goes on along the minus strand of NC_143019.1, from coordinate 142,113,214 downwards.
AACTTCAAAATTACATACCCCCACCTTTAAGCAATGCAGAAAGTTGGGCGAGTTGGTAATACATGTTGAACTTATCAAAGCGCAATAAAAAGACAGGGACCACTTTGCTAAGTTCAACCCACCTTTATGAACCAATAAGTTTGTGGTAGCAAATAAGACGCAGCTTCGCAGCTACTCTTAATTTTCTCTGACTTGAGAGTCATCAGAAATACATACGGTCTCTATTTCAGGTGAAGAGGAAGCGTCCAGGCCGCAAGCATCAAAACACCCCGACAGTCAAAGTTCACTGCAGCCTGAAGCGCCTGAAGGCGAAGAAGAGCCACCTGTGTCTTCACCCACCAAACAATGGTACAAAGAGAAAGTCAGCGCCTCTGAGGAAGAAATAACTCAGTTGAAAAAGAAAGTTAAAAGTCTGCAGCAAACGAAGCGAAGACTCACAAAGAGAAATGAGACAGCACAAGAAGTTATCCACAAGAAGTTATCAAGGTAGTCAATGTATTTCCCCGCCCCGGGTGTCCAGTCTGCAAGAACCGAGATCTTGAGGCCGACATTCACCACCTGCTGCGGGTTTGCCCGGCGTTAAAGCCGACAAGAATTCGGCACCTGGCGGCAGCGGGTCTTTCGCCCGATAATAGTGCTTCATACACCGCTTGGACACAAGGACCTCATCATCGTTCACTGCTCGATTTCATTAGATCAGCGAACCTTTACTCATTTATTTAGACACCCTCATTTATCATTGCATACCATTTTCTGCCCTGAGGCAATCAACATCGCATTAAAAAAGCGCTATTCGCCTGACTAACAATAAATCTAACAATAAATCAATGTCTGACAAAGAGAAACAATACATAATTAGTACATTTACATGGCCCACGTTCTTTTAATTTGTGTTACTCGGGAATAGGCGTGCACGTTAGAATATTTTGTGTTAACTGTTACGAATTGCATTTCCGTCGCTAACCATATGCTAGGTTATGTAGACAGCATAACCTAACTGCGGACGTACAGACAACGTGCAACGCATTCGAAATTCTCAGCTCGTTTTCAGTGTACAACGACGACGACGGTCACACTAATCCGACAACGGCACTATCACGGTGAACCGCAGCATGTGATTATAGTGAACTATCTAGTTCACTTTAATATTATTGTAGTAGGACAAGTTTTTTGGGTAAACGACACCGACGAATCCGATCGGCGGACGGTCAGCTTTCATGCCCTCGGGAATTCGGCGGCTGAGCGAAAACACGCTGATGAGGTGACGGTGCGAATACATGCGCGCTTATACATTATCCGTATTGGAAATAAGCGAAATGAACGGCTATATTTCACATGTGCACACTTGGACACTCACTAGCAATAACCACTTGGCAAATTAATTTAAGTCGACGACGACTCCGATCCCTTCAGCGACTACTAGGCCTAGCGAGTCCGCAGGGCTGGATCGGTGATTGCGGTGGTTGTGAAGAACGATTGTAACTTAATCTGGGGCAGCACTACAGCCACCAATAGAAACAAGCTGTTAACGGTACAAAAAACCGCGCTGAAAGCAATAGCAAATGTGCCTTCTTTTTCGTCTTCTGGGCCTTTATACTCAAAATATAATATAATTAAAGTTTCCTCGTTTTATGATTTTCGCCTCCTCCAACTGTACAAATCCTTGTCCGAACGTAGAATGCCGTTCTTAGAAGAAACTATCAATTTACGCGAAAATACACACTCCCATCTAACTCGCCATCATGAAGTTTGGTATGTTCCACGTCCTCGCACTAATTACGGATTTCAGACACTAAATTACGCCTTACCTACTTTGCTTAATCAATTTCACCTACCCAGCTCTTCCGTTCGTTTACCTTCGAACCAACAGATGAAAACTTTATTTTTATAATATTTGCTAGCCTTGCCGTTGCGATGCCTTGATTTCTCTGTGTTGGAATGTGTTTGCTTTCAAATGCCTTTTCTTTTTGTATGTCATGTAAGATATATAATGTTCATTGCTTTTCCGGTTGCGGATAAACCGTACATTCTTATTTTTTCGATTTCTTTTTTGTTATGTTCAAATTGTGAACTAAGTGCTTTGTATGTTTGTATGTATGCTTTACACGCTTTCCTTATCCCTGCCGCCGATGTAGTTTGAGGGAAGGGAACATTGTCAAGCCGCAATATTGCGGCTTTTTTTTCCCTCCTCCTCAGCCATGTGATTTTCTTTACATGTCTGGAATAAAGTTGACTTGACTTGACTTGAATTCACAAGGTTTAGCGAATGCAAATGGTCAACGAGTGTAGTTTTGACAACAGTGACATGAAATCAACTATTGCTTACATCGCAGGACGCGCATACTATGAACGGGAAGCGGCGGTGTGACTCGGGCTGCCGAGCAGTGCTTGACGGCCAGCAGCAGTCGTCGCCGTCGCTAGCTTTTGGATAACAAGTTAGGCCATTTCAGTTAACGCGAACGGTCACCAAACATACTTCTGGATAAAGTAGTTCAAACTAAATTACTGGGAATGTCGGAGGAAGCCGGGAAAATTAATTAAAAGCGCCGGTCCTACGCGATGTCAACAACCCGGCTGTCAAGGGTTTCTCAGGCGAGCGATCGCGTCGGCGCTTCCCACAGATTGTGGCACTGCGTAAACAAACCCGGGTACAACCGGTACAGAAAAGAAAAGATTATTTAATAGAACTAAAGCGCATATTTCGTTTTATGTCTTTAAAACGAGCACAAGCTGTTCATACGCAGCGATGTAAACAGCAGTATGAGTGCAGTCGTCCTCATCGGCGCACTCCTGGGGAAATTTCATGCACACGCGGTAAATGTTTATTGGTGTACTATTATCTGCAAGCACTCACTTAGACGGAACACGAACTATTTGCTAAACAAAGAGCAGAAAAGAGCGAGTAGTGGGTATCGAAATGAACAGCCACAGAGCCGAAAGCACTCGCGCGACTGTGGGCGGGGCGAAGCGACGGCGGCGGCGACGGCTATTGGTCGGTTCGGGCTGTGTTCGCGTTTCGAAGGCATTCCAAAATCTGGAATTTCTCCGCGGAGCTCCGTCGACTCGAATGTCATCTGAACCGAATGTCGTTGAAAAACTTCGTATAGCAGCGTTAGTTCGGCAGTCGAGTCGAATGACATTCGGTTGGAAGGCATTCGAAATGCCTGTGTAGCAGGGGTATTACACCCGTTCGGAGTTTCGCACATCAATGGTTGATCGTGTCAGTAGAAATCGGTAAGGTTGAGGTCACCGCCTACAATGACATGGACTGGCTTAATTTTTTGTGAAGATGTAATGAACTGTTCTAATTCCTGCATCTCGTTTGCCCGAAGCTAGTAATAGCAGCAGACTATCTTATTTTCATGTGTATTAAAAAAACGTTGAGGGTGACAGTTCTTCGATTGCTCGGTGGTGGTTGTAGCGTAAATGTGCAGTGGCCTGTCGGCAATTGCAGCGACCGATACACTGATTTCAATGGTATCTACCGGTGTTCCATAAGGCCAGCGTCCTCTAAGCTACTAGAGTAGTTTTTAGAGGACTGCAAACACATTGAGCTTGTAGCGATCCAAAAGTGAGCACATGGTTCGCGCACTCTTAATTTGTTTTTCGTCTGTGTTGCTATGGCTCTGAAACGTCAGGATCAGAAACCAGCTTGCCCCTTCGTAAATTATAACTTTGGTTGTAAATTATAACCTTATTCGTGAGGAAATCGGTAATACGCGACGTCATGGATGCCATCTTGGTACTTGCGAATGGATTATGCAGCCTGTTGTTGCCAGATGACACTGAATGTTTGAAAATAGTTTTGGACTATCTACCACTAAACCTTCTTCTTTAGGGTTTTGTAGATTCGTGTATCGCTCGCTGTTTCCGGCCCGACCTGGGTGCACTGGAAAGAAATGCAAAAAGGGGGTCACGGAACCACAGCACCCATCAGAATTCAAAGGCTGCCTTACGTGACAGCGCACAACGACGAGATGAGGCTCCCGAAGGTCGTTCCTGCCACAACAGCTTCCACGTGCCAAATGTTGGCGCACGAAAAAGCAACGAGAGTGGGACTGCGCTGGCGCGCGCCAGGCCGTACGCGGCGGCAGCGGCGGACATTTGCATTCTGCCGGCATCTTCGCAACGCGAGCCCATATGGCGGAATCTGGAACTCACACAAAGCAGAGGCCGCCGGTGAACTGCATACCAAGCGCGTGAGCAACGAGCCAGCGATGGAAAATCGAAGCGGGAGGTGCCAGCTTCGCTCGGTGGCAGACGCGAGGCCAGCGCGTTTTCGAGGCATGCGCGGGCCATCAAGTGAGCTGCCAGCACTGCTGCGCGAGATGAGCGACCCATGCTCCGTTCGAGGGAGGCGAAAGCGATGCCAGCCGGGAGCAGCGATAACACCCGAGTAGACTCCGGCAACCTCCATTGTATGTGTCTATAGGACAACATGCTACGTGGAAGGCGAAGCGTTGCTAAGGTAGAAGCTTGGGCGAGTTGGTGGTTGTTCATTCTAAAGCAGCGCAAAAAAGGCACGGACAAGAGGAAGAGACGTACAAACAGCGCCTGTGTGTATGTCTCTTCCTCTTGTCAGTGTCTTTTTTGCGCTGTTTTAGAATGAGCGAAGCGTTGAAGTGGCTTAAACTGCTCGGTTGTACGGAATATGGTTGGGAGCTTGCTGCCTCACGTTAAAATCAGTGTTGCCGAATCGTTGGAAATTTACAATATCGTGGGAAAAGCAAGCTACGAAGGGAAAAAGGGAAATTTTTTTAACCCCTTCAAAATGTGGGAAATTTTCAGTGGCACTGAAAAATGCTGTTGGAAATGTATTTTCTCGACAAAATGTCTGGAGAGAGAGTGTAACGTCTTTCATCGTGGCAGCCTAAACAGTCTTGGGAGCACAAATTTGGCCCGTCTTTTTTTTTTTTTCCTACCTAGCCTTGGCTGCAGAAGCACAGAAAAGTTTCTGAGGGAGCGCACGGATACACTGCATAAGAGACCGGGGTGGGACGCCCATGGCCACATTCTCTTTGGGAAGGAGGGAAGGGGGCAGCTTTCTGATTTTCCCGTAGCATACCCCTCCTCGCGCACACTGATTCCAGGAATGCACTCTGATACATTTTTTGGCAATGCGGCAGAGGCTAGGCAGGCTTTTCGTCCCCGCGCGGGAAGTGGGTTGGTCGTTCGGCACAGGGGTGCGGAGGAGTGAAGGGGGTAAGTTGTAGAGAAGGTGTGGGATCGCTATGTCACTCCCCACGGCATGGGGACAAATGTACGCAGCAGCCGGATTTGAATGGAGGATTTACCAAAGACAGATTTGCCACCTGTTAATTCTGAGAACAAAAGAAGGTGGGGCCCCTCCACATCGGCTCCTTCAACCTCATTTGGCACCCTGTACACCCTGCACTCTTGAACCTTGCCGTTATTTTCATTCATGTTCCCTCCACTAAACTGTAGAATCGAATCGACATCAAGAATCGACATATAGAATCGACATCAAGCTTACCTATTAATGTTCTCGAATCTGATCGAAGTCGCGCTGCACGTTTCATTCATTCTTCGCATTCTCGTGACATCAGGTTACTTCCTTAAAAGCAGCATACAGATTATCACCCTTATCTCTCCGTCCTCACATTGCGAGCCAATCTCTATTTAAGAGGATTCTGGTGTGGGCTAGTTGGTTCACACTTAATAAACAGATTCACACAGCGCTACGGAACGAGGACAAAAAGGAACACGAAAACACAGGACGGGAGCTGACTACCAACACTTTATTGCATGAAAAAAACCAGCCCATACTCATACTATTTTTCTGGACCACGTGATGCACTGTCAGCCACCGTACACAGCGAAAGAACGCCTCACACGCTTAGCCAGTCATAACGCTGCTCGAAAGAACTCATGAAGAGTGCATGCACTATCAAACTATAACATTACTAAACTAATGATAAAAGGACTGACAGATAAAAGATGTGCATGACCCAGCTACAGCCTTTGACAACTACAGCTGAGATAGGCAGGAATATGAGTACATCAAAGCAAAACGGAATCTTTGGGCTACATAAAACGTCTAAGAGGGCGAGAAGGCGTAAAAGCATGAGACAATGCATGAGAAAATGGCCACCAAAAAAGGGCAAGGAAAATAAACAGTTGCTAGACAATAGGCACAGTTAGCAGGCTAAAAGCGAAAACAAAAAACCGACACTAACAAACAACACGGCAAAAGTGATAATTGTAAAAAAAGAGAAACTAAATAAAGAAAAAAAATGAACTGCCACCGGTCAAGCAATTAAGACCGTAAAAACCATTAAAAGTCTTTAATAGAAAGAGGAGAAACGTTCCGCATAAGGCCAACAAACAAAACAACGCAAAATAAAGGACAATAACGTGAAGTGCGGGAAAAACCGTTTGTCAGGATGTCTAGCGGTTAAAACGCAAGAACCGCGTCCGTTCCAGGAAGGTCCTTCTTTCTCCTGGAAACAGACAGAAGGGCTGCTGATGCACGCGTCCCCAGCCTTTTCAATCAAAAAACTTCAATAATCTCCCTTTCTACTCTACTCCTTGCGGTCGCCAGAAACTTCGTGTCTGATAACATAGGCCGACAATCGTGACGGGGTTGGTTACAGTGTAGTGCCATGTGGCTCCCAGATTGTTTTTTTACGTTAAAGAAGTGTTCGCTTGCTCTGTCATTGAAACAGCATCCGGTCTGGCCGATGTATACTTTACCACACGTGAGGGGAATCTGGCAGACCGACATTCGGTGTACTGACGGTAATGTTTTACTGTGCACTGCACGAACTTTTTCGGGGCTGTATGCGCATCGCACTTTATCATATATGCCACGCATATCACACCACACCAGCCATCAACCACAAGTTGGCCGTCATCATTCTCGCACTGTCACATTTTCAAAGTCCGCTTTTCCTCGTGCAGCTGCTAAAGGAACGGCCTTCCAATCAGCGTTGCTATCATCACATGCTCATCACAGTCCGTGGAAAAAGAAAAAAGTTCCTCTTATTGTAACTATGCGTCTTAATCTTCCCACCCTTTATTAAGGCCATTAAAGTAATAAAATGAAAGGATATGTGCCGGGCACACAGAATAGGGCATTTTGATACAGAAAAGCCATGCCACTCATAACTAGAATTGAAACATACAAAACCGTTACAAACATACAAAGCGTCGTTTATGGAAAAACACATACACGGCAATGGCAATGCATAACGTACCGAAAAACTTAAAAGAGTATGACGAATCTAAGACAACATCTCTAAAATTCCAATACAAATCACTAACCTACAATGGCAAGTGGCCAATAATCAGGTACAGAGTACAATTTATGAAACGGCCAGTTCCGGGAAAAAAAGAGGTTTGGTTTGGTTTATGGGGTTTAACGTCCCAAAGCGACTAAGGCTATGAGAGACGCCGTAGTGAAGGGCTCCGGAAATTTCGACCACCTGGGGTTCTTTAACGTGCACTGATATCGCACAGTACACGGGCCTCTAGAATTTCTCCTCCAAAGAAATTCTAGCCGCCGCGGCCGGGATCGAACCCGCGTCTTTCGGGTCAGCAGCCGAGCACCATAACCGCTGAGCCGCCGCGGCGGCGAAAAAAAGAGGGAAATTGGGGCCCAAGTCTTCGCTCCGGTCGCGTTAAATTGCCGCCAAGTTAAGGCGGTTTGAAGGAGGTGCGTTTAAAAAACATTGATGTTCCATTATTTTTACCAACTTTCTTAGTGAATTTCGCAAAAACATTAACGACTGTAATGCTGTCATTCTGGCACTTACAGAAACATAGGTAAACAACAAAATAACAACCCCCGAATTATTTCAGTGTTAAAATCAATATGTCGTTTGCGATGTGACCGAACAGGTAGAATTGATGGTAGCGCTGTTCTTGCAGTCAATGAATCTATTGACTCTTTTTCATACCCGTTATCACGAACTTAGTTTTGCGTAATTGATAGTTTTAAAATATAATACTAGGTGTGCTGCCCATCACCATCAAGCGACTCGTCATACTGCGATGATCTATATGATTGTTTAAACCAAGTTACTACGGCTCCCCATGAAGATTAAATTATACTACTAGACGAATTTAATATTCATAAGATTGTTCGGTCAAATTTCAGCCCCTTTCCAACCCCTCGTCAACCGTGGCTGATTGCTTTATTTTCATTCGCTCGGATCTCGGCCTATCGAAGACTTTTAATCTTCCATAAGGAGTAACGCAGCACACCTTATCACTCCTGGATATCGTTCTAACGCCATCAGCCGATAACTTGTCTACGGCAACTCACATTCCGGGGCTGAGCGATGAAGATATACTTGATTTTACTCTCACATGACGCAACTGAAAACCCGTAGAGAGAGAAAAGAGTTTCGTGATTACAAAAAGCCATCAGCGCCGAACAGTGCTCATTTCTTGTCACTTTCTTACCGCTTCACTTGGAGATTTCATATAAACTAACTGTTCCATTTTCAAAAATAATCCAGTGAGCTAATCACCAAACGTGTTCCTCTTTGAACCGTTCGCACCAACAATAAAGCGGCATGGTATAACACTTGCGCTCAATTATCGAACAAGAAAAAAAACTTTACACGAACTTCGAAACTTGCTCCTGAACGGACACATTGGGTACGAAAAAAAACTGCGAAATCATCTCTTAGCGCCTTGTGGTAGGCCAAATCCACATTTCGCTATTCTACACTTCCAATAATATTAAAAACTAACCGAAAGCAATTTTCGAACAACATACGAAGGAACACTAATAGGCCAATAATATCATTACTGGCAAGTTCTGCGGACCCGATACCTGCTCATTTTTGAGCAACTATGCTTAGCGATACGTTCACTAGTTCTCATCTGATAAGATCCCCGATCCCCGTCAGCAGTAAGTCCTACTAACTAGCATTCCACGGATCAGACCATATTCGATATAACCGGCACCAAAGCCAAAATGAAGAAATTAAATCAGAAAGCATCACGTGTGGTAGACGATGTCAAAATGTATTCTTACAGAACGCTGCGGAATACTGCTCCATCATACTGCAATGCATTATTTCGCAGTCATACAACTCTGGCATCGCGCCGCCGCGGTGGCGCAGTGGTTACGGCGCTCGGCTGCTGACCCGAAAGATGCGGGTTCGATCCCGGCCGCGGCGGCTGAATTTCGATGGAGGCGAAATTCTGGAGGCCCGTGTGCTGTGCGATGTCAGTACACGTTAAAGAACCCCAGGTGGTCGAAATTTCCGGAGCCCCTCACTACGGCGTCCCCCATAGCCTGGGTTACTTCGGGACGTTAAACCCATATAAACCAAACCAAACAACTCTGGCATCGTGCCCTACGATTTAAAAAATGGAAAAGAAATATCCATTCACAAATGTGGAGCAGCATACGATTCACGTAGTTGCAGTCACATTTCCCTTACATTCGATTTGAAGAACAGAGTGTCTAGCGTTCCGTCCAGACGGAACATTTGCTGCCGCTGCAGTTCCGTCCAGACGGAATATTTACTGCAGCTAGAGTTCCGTCCATACAATAGACAGTTTTAGTTTCACGTAAGTAGAGCGCTTACGGGCAACTTACGGGTCACCAGTGGGCATGCGCAGAACGTGATGTGTCTGCGTGGGTCGCACGGACCTAAGCAAGATTCGGATCTTTGCGTTGCGGTCTTCATGTTGCTTGCGTATACGTGTAGTTGGCAAGATGGCGGCGCCCTGCCCGCCCGCTTCAGAGCGAATACAGCTTCGCCGCTAATCCCTCGACGTGGTATCATGCTGTAAACTGTTTTAATTGCCTTCAGTTGGCCCATTCTTGCTCTCGCATGAAGTTTTAGGTGATAACTGGCTTTTGTTTTCCAGATAGAAATCCGTTTCAGCCGCTTCTAAGCCTGAAGGAGAAGCGTTTGTGGTCGTCATAGCAACGAGTGTGCCGACGATCTCGCGAGACCACGCGAAGCTCAAAACCTCAAAACCTCGACTAAACACAATTAGTTTTGTTTATGTGTACTAGATGGCGCGGCACAACATGCTAGCGCATTTTTTATGTTCTATGGCCGATCTACACAGTTTGGTTCTCGTACGTGTAGCTAAAAATATACGAAGCGACACGAGCGTACGCTGCGTTGACTGCTCACGTTTACGTGCGTGGAGGTTCTACGTACGTAAAACTAAAACTGTCTAATATCCGTACTGTCTATACCTTACAAAAGAGGTGATTTTTACCTACGTAAAGCATTTATTTGCCTCTGGAATAACCAGTTCACAAAGCTGTATCCAGATGTTCTCTCTACGCATGTATACGGCACCAAAATATCTGTCCGCGTACTGCGTTTAGTTGCATTCTCGAAAGTGTATCTTCCGTGAATGCATGCAGGATCGGGAAAACGACAGTGTTAGAAGCAGAGTGCAGAAACTTCTCGCGAAGTTATATGAAGCCCTGTCGCTGTTTGTGCTGCAAGATGACCTAGCGCGAAAAAAACTAAGACGTACGCAAACGGTCAACAAGCATTATGCAAACGCACCAACAAACCCAAGCCAAAACTTGCTCTATTGCCATTTCTCACTGACTGCATGGAAAATGAAATGATGCAGCAGAATATCCTGTCACACATTAGGCGGAACAGGTTTGCCACTTTTTTAAATGGACATGCAAAAGTCTGCAATCAAACTGGTTTCCCAATCCCTAACGCCAGCTTTAATTCCGTCTTGACATAACTCTTGTGGCAGATAATGCTGGACGGAACTGTATCGTGTCAGATACAGTTCCGTCTGGACGGAACCCCACCGCTACATGCAGTTCCGTCCGGACGGAACTCTAGCGCAAATTGTAGTTCCGTATGGACGGAACTCTAGCCACAGCCTTTGAAGAAAGTTTATCTTAACCAGAGCTGATTCTTTTGACTCTATGTTTTCTTCACTGCATTTAATTTGAGAGCCATTTATTTCTACGTTTACTTTTTGTATTTTGCATCTGAGCCTTGTATTTATTGCTGTATTTTGTGTTACAACTTGTATTTAACATTTTTCAATTTTGCTAAACCTGTTCTTTTTTTCATATATTATGTATTCGCCCCTCCTGCTTGGGCCTACTGTAGGCATGCAGTATGTTCTAAATAAATAAATAAATATCAAGACATACTGGAAATGGGCCTCGGCCGAAAAGCTACAAGAGTAGGTTGAGATATGCTCGTGTCCCGGTAAAGGCAGAGCAGCAGAACATGTGCACATTCAAGGCGAACATGCATATAGAGAATTAAACTATGCAGTATGGAAAACCGCAAAAACAGGAGAAATTGCTTGCGCTCATGAAACAAAGAAACTAGAATGAAGACCGTATTTAACAGGTCAACGATCGTCAAACAGTATAGGCGGCTGAACCTAAGGAATACTGAGTACTTATGACAAAGCTCACCTCAGGGAAGGTGAACTTCTGACTGGAAATTAAGCAATATAGTGCCGTGTACAAATCCGACCCTCAAATTGTCGTTTGTAACTATCGTCGCATATCTATCGCAAGTACTGTTTGTTATTTTTGGTAGCATGTGTTTTTCACAAGTGTATTAACCATATGAATTTTCATTCATTATTAACTAAGCAGCAACATAGTTTTTGTACAGGTGTCAGTTGTGTAACAAAGCAACTGAGTCAATTCATGACGTGTCTAGTGCACTTGATGAAGGGTTTTCTATATATTGCGTCTTCTTAGGTTTCAAGAAGGCATTTTATGTTGTTCCCCATTTTCTTCCGCTGCAGAAATGGTCTTGGTATAATATAGATAAGAAAATTATCGATTGTAAAAATGAGTGCTTAAATTTTAGAAACGAAAGGTCAGCAATCACTGGTAAGCTATCAAGAGAACGTATTGTACATTCTGGTGTACTTCAAGGATCAGTCCTCGGACCATTGTTATTTTCTATATTTGTGAACGACTAACATTCCCCTGTTTGAAGATTATTGCTTGTTGTGCAGGGTTGTTGACTGTGCGAATGACTGTATTGTCAAATAATAAATACTTAACTTTATAATTTCTCCTTAAGTGCTTTGTTAGAATACAATAATTTAACTTTCTGTTTGAGCGTGTGCTATGTGTGTTAGATGTATTTTATACGCTTGTTAATGTAGTTGCAGTTTTCTGTTCACTTTCGGCGTTTGCTGTCTGTACAAGATGTCTAGTATATGCTTGCAAGCTTTGTGTGAAATTGTACCCTGTCTTCCGTTACCGCTCGATAGGGCAGGAGCCCCTGTCACGCTACGCCTTTAGCTCCTGCCTTTATTGCGCGTTTGTTACCTCTTAACAAAGCGATCATCACCATCATTACAGGGTGACTTGAATAGGATTGCAAATAGGTGCAGCAAATGAGGGATGTCTATTAGCTTTAAAAACATCAGTGCGCATACGTGTAACAAAAAGAGAAAACCCACATGAGTTCTTTTATTAAACTAATCTTCAGTGCCTGAGTGCAAGTACCTTGGCGTATATATAACCTCTAACCTAAGCTGGCGACGCCATAGCGACTACGTAACTGGGAAGCCGTGTCACGGTCTCGGTTTTTTATGGCGTAATCATTAAACACTTTCTTTCCGAAGGAAAAGAGGTACTTTTTAAATCTGATGTTCCCTCAGTTCAGAATATGGTTGCTCAGTAGGTGACCCTTTGGTATAGGTTTAGAAAAACTATATATATATATATATATATATATATATATATATATAAACTCGAGAGGACAAAGTTTGGGTGTGGAATGTGTCTTTAATCATTATAGCAGAGACATTAGCGTTTGATGTGCAAAAACACTCTCTCGGATGGTGGTCGCTAGCAAAACGCCGATATTCTTTGAGACTAAAATCTCGCCATAGTAATTATGCCTGCAAGACTCGTATAAACCATCACTTGTATATTATGCACCACACTATGTTTCTCTACGGCCAGTTACATGTCGAACAGACGAGTTCAAATATTCTCTTTTCCCCAAGGTCTATAAAAGATTGGAATGCACTCCCTGAAGCGGCAACGTCAATTATGTCAAATGATTTATTCTCAACATGTTCATGAATTCCTTGTTTATGGCGTATTTTGACCATCTGTCGCGATGCATTTCATGTACATTACTTTGTCCTTTTTTTCATATGTTTTATATTACCGCGAATCTTTGCAGTGCTTCTTCATTCTTCAAAGCTGCCGGCAAGCCGCTTTATCGCTTTGTGATGTAAAACGCGCCCAGATTTATCACGATTGATCGCATCAAGGAGGAGCCGCTTCTACGTTGTTCCGGAAGGTTCCAGAAACTTTCCAAGCCTTATCTCGAAACTTCGCTATCAGCTTTAACAAGAGCCTGTCTGTTCGTACAGAGAGGCCTAGTCATTTAGTTCTTCGCGGCCGCAAGTCATCCCAAGTATAGAGTTTCGTTTGGATACCATTCTCGCGGTTTTCCTCCTCGCCGGTCTGCACTCACCACTACGTGAAAATATGTTATTCCCCCCTCCCCCCACTGCACTATTATTTATGGCGCTGCTGGTATTTAAATAAATAAGTACCTTTTGTAACGTTTAATCCTGTTGTGTTTGTTTTTTCGCGATTTGTGTCATGATCGCTGCTTTTGCCGTGCTTCATTTAACTCCGAGGGTCTTCGTGACCCCGATCAGCAAAGGCAGTGCTTTATCTACGTGTTCCTTTTTGCAGGACTGCAATTTCCACACTATTGCTGATGTTTTTTTTTTCGTTTCAGCATAAAAGTAGAAGCTTTCTTTTCTTTTACGGGACCTCGGTGTTGCAACATGGGCGTAGCTCGACTTACACTAGCGTGCCGGTCAGGCGCTCACTCCAACATCCCTGTCAACGGAGTGGTGATATCGGTGAGCGGCTCGTGGTGATATCGGTGAGAGACACTGCGTGGAGCAGCTACTGGCGACGGCGTCGGCGTACACAAAGGCGTCTAATCCCCTTCGCCGGGGAGGCTGAGTACGGCGCTTCTCCCGGACTGACCGTGGAACGACGGAAGGGACCCAGTGGCGACTACAGCGGGGGCGACGGCGCCGCCAACTCATTAACCGCGTGCGCCCTGAGGAGTCGACAAGGCAGGGGCGACACGGCTGATTTGTCCCTGAAGAGGTCATCGGTGAGCGGTCAGCGCTCGCGTCCCCATCGATCAAGCTCATCATACAGCGGCAATGACCTTTGGGCCTGGTCAAACAGTTCGCGACTGAGAGACGCCAAGTTCCTCCTTGCCCGTGTGTGTGTGTGTCTGTGCGGTGTGCGGTGCCACGTGGGGAAGGCGGAGCCTAAGAAGACGCTGGCGGCCCATTGGACGCTCAACCAGAGATCGGATTCCCTAGCTGGTCTGCCTGGGGAACGTGAGCTGCATTTAAGCAGCATTCTGCGGTGTGCCAGATCATTCTCCCCCATTTTCTGACTTTGGTCTACTTGCTGTAAATATGTAAAATAAACCTTCAAGCTTGCTATTCCTCCCGAAGGCTTCCCTTCGTAGTCTGCTGCTTCGTCCTAACGCAGTGAAGGCCCTGGTCCCGATCCCCGACCACATCAACTGGATGGCAGCGGTGTGATGGTCTGCGCCCGATCCTGACTCTGGTATGGTAAGTGCACGGTCCTTCTCTTAGAGCATTCCCAGGTTTGACAACTTTGGGAATTTGTTAGCCTAGGCAATCGAAGGTTGGTAGAAGAGGCAGCCGGGGCTCCTCTAACCACGTGCAGTAGAGACTTGCCATTGCTGAAATAGTCATGGACTGGAAGAAGCTGCGCAAACCAGACCTGGTTCTTATATGCAGGGAATTGGGCGTTGATTGTCGGTCCATCCGTAGAAAACCGGAATTGATTAAAGCAATTGAGGATTTCGGTGCGGACGCGGACGAGATAGCAGAATGTTGGGAGCTAATTCAGGCGGAATTAGCGAAGACACAGGAGATCGAGATAAAACGGCTCGATGAAAAGAAGCGAGAGGATGAACAAAAAATGAAACGCGAAGAGCATGAAAGGGAGATTAAAAAAAAACAGCTCGATCTACAGATAGCTCAGGCTGCACAGGCAGAACGCACTAGGCTAGAGGTGCCAAACACTGTGGCGAGCCAGGCAGCATCAAGTGAAAAAATAAAGGACCTCTTGCTGCCGTACAAACTTGGAGAGGACATAGGGTTCTTTCTCGTGAACTTTGAGCGGGCATGTGAAAGTTGCGAGTTGCCGACCGAGTCTTGGCCGCAGAAACTTCTGACCATTCTTCCATGTGAGGTGGCTCAAGTACTCGCTCACCTGACAAAGGAAGAGGCGGCAGACTATACTAAAGTAAAGGCAGCACTCCTAAAGAAGTATCGCCTGTCCGCAGAGGCCTTTCGACGCCTTTTCAGGGAAACCGGAAAACAGCCTAAGCAGTCCTTTCCGGATTTTGGGTATAACCTTAAGGCAGACCTGAAGGAATGGCTAAAGGGAGAAGAGGCTTTCGGAACTCACGACAAGGTAATAGAGGTGATCTGCCTAGAACAATTTTATGGTTCTTTGGGGGAAGAAATGCGCGTGTGGGTACAGGACAGGCCGGGAAATAAAACCCTAGAACGCGTAGCAGAGCTCGCCGAGGAGTTCTATGCCAGGCGTAAAGCAGAGGGTGAGCGTACCCGTGGAAGCCCCAAAGCAAACAAAAAATTTCCGCGGACTGAGACGGGAGGCGCGGCAAGCCGGAACTGGCAGCGGGACGAGGGCCACAAAGCAGAAGCGAGTAACCCCCCAAAAGGGGCGCCCGAGAAAGAGAGGAGTAGGGTTTTTGAAGCCAGAAAAAAACCTGTGTGCTACCGATGTCACGAGCCTGGTCACCTCGCCCATGCGTGCAGGAAGGAGAAAATCGTTTTCTCGTTGGTGGAGGCGGGCGATGAGAATATGCGCCTGCTAGAGCCATACCTGAAAGACATGCAGGTTAATGGCAAACCTTGCCGGGTTCTGAGGGACTCCGCGGCCACAATGGACGTAATCCACCCCACGTACGTGAATGCAGATGACTACACTGGGGAATGTGCATGGATTAAGCAGGTGGCTGAGGAGAGCAGTGCATGCTTGCCGATCGCACGAGCTAGAATAGAGGGCCCGTTTGGCGTTCTGGAAACGGAGGCAGTGGTATCGCGGAATCTGCCGGAGAAGTTTCCCTACCTCTTTTCAAATCGGTCGGAGCAGATGCTCCAGGTAGAGGGACGTAGTTTCGGCGATCGAACCGTCCAAGCGCTCACTCGTGCGAAGGCTCGCGAGATTGCAGCTGAAGTAAATCGAAGGAAGAACGAAGGTTCTTCCACGACGGGTCAGGCAGGAGCAAACCCACGAGGCGATGCTTCCAAGACCAGGGGAGAGGCTCGCGCCAGGGACGGATGCGACGCCGAGTGCAAGGAACCAGTATCCGAGACGCAGGGCGACTCAAGGGAGATCGAGTCAAATGTCGTGCAACCACGCCTGGAACCCTTTTTAGATCTAGCAAAAGTCGATAGAGACACGATTGCAGCCGAGCAGGCGGCGGACGTCACACTTCGAGCTTTATCGAGCCAGACAGCTGAAGAAGGTGTGGCAAAGAAAAACATCACTATCCGTAACCGTTCCGGGGTGCTGTACCGACAGTACAAGGACTCAAAGAGGGTCCAGTTTGATCAGATCATCGTGCCACAGAAATACCGCACCGGCGTCCTTAAATTGTGCCATGGGGGTGTTTGGTCCTGCCACCTTGGAGTAAAAAAAAAACGAAGGCTAGGCTTCTACAGGAGTTTTATTGGCCTGGCTGCTTCAGGGATGTCGAGCAGTTGGTAAAGTCCTGCGACACCTGTCAGCGTGTCGGAAAGCCAGGGGATTTAAGGAAGGCTGCGATGAAACTGGTGCCTGTGATTAGCGAACCCTTCCGTCGTTTGGTGGTGGACATAGTCGGTCCGCTACCGGTGACTCAGTCGGGCTACCGCTACATTCTAACTATAATCTGCCCTGCAACTAAGTTCCCCCAGGCAGTGCCGCTCAAGGAAGTTAACTCGGTGGGTATTGTAGACGGGTTACTGTCAATATTTTCCCGTGTTGGCTTTCCGGCTGAGTTGCTGAGCGATCAGGGAAGCGTCTTCACGAGTGCCTTGACTACTACATTCCTGGAAAAATGCGGGATACGCATAGTTCATAGCTCGGTCAGACACCCTCAGAGCAACAGCGTCGAAGCATGGCATTCGGTTTTAAAGCGCGTGCTAAGGGCTATGTGCTATGAGCATCGTAAGGACTGGGAAGCTTGCCTGCCAGCAACCATGTTCGCTCTCCGCTCGGTGCCGCATGAGGCCACGGGCTTCAGTCCGGCGGAGCTGGTGTACGGGCGATCACTGAGATCTCCCCTTCGGATGTTAAGAGAGGCATGGGAGGGAACCGGCGACGATCCTACCGTGGTGGAGTATGTGCTGAGCTTGCTTGATCGGCTTCACTCGTGCCAGGAGATGGTGGCGAATAACATAAAGTCTGCACAGCAAATAGCAAAGCGGTACTATGACCGCAATGCGCGCCAACGCACGTTTGCTGTGGGTGACAAAGTGTTGATTTTAGTCGCTTCACGGGCGAACAAGCTCGCAGTTCAGTGGGAAGGGCCTGCCGAAGTAGTTGACAAGCTCTCTGACGTTAACTATATGGTTAGGATGGCAGGCCGGAGGAAGGAAACGAGGGTTTATCACTCGAATCTCATGAAACCCTACAGGGAACGCGAAGCCATTGTCCACCTTACTCTTAATGTACCAGAAGAATTGGAGACAGAATTTGTGTTTCCAGGGGCGAGTCCGAATCACACCCGTTCAAAAACCTGCTCGAGAAGATTCATGCCGAAGAAAGCGTGAGTGCCGAAAAACGGGACGACCTGGGGAAACTACTGTCCGAGTTCCAGGCTGTTTTTTCAGATCAACCAGGGAGAACGGATTTGATAGAACATGACATTGAACTAATATCAGACCAAACCATTCGCTCTAGGCCATATCGAGTCTCGCCGCAGCAGAAGGAAATTTTAGCTTCTGAAATAAAACGGATGCTGGAGCTGAGGGTTATAGTTCCGTCGGAGAGTGAATATACGTCTCCCCTCATGCTAGCGCAGGTACCTGGCAAAGACCCGAGACCTTGCATTGATTACCGCCGGCTAAATGCTATAACCCGCGACCAGCTGTACCCAATTCCTAATTTGGAGGAAAGAGTAGAGACTGTTGGCCGGGCCGCCTATGTGTCGACCCTTGACTTAACGCGGGGATACTGGCAAGTGCCCCTGACAGAAAGAGCGAGCCGTTACGCGGCGTTTATCTCGCCCATGGGTACCTTCCGACCGCTTGTGATGAGCTTTGGGCTAAAAAACGCCCCCGTTTGCTTTTCCCGGTTAATGGATCGTGTCCTCAGGGGGACGGAAGACGTTGCGCTTCCTTACCTCGACGACATAGCAGTTTTCTCGCACAGCTGGGATGATCATTTGCGTCATTTGCGGGAAGTATTGACCCGGGTGCAAAAGGCCGGCCTCACAGTCAGGGCGGAAAAGTGCCAGATTGCAAAAGCTGAGGTAGAATACTTAGGTCATGCAATCGGAGGGGGAACCCGAAGGCCGCTGGATGCAAAGGTGCAAGCAATCCAAGAGTACCGCCGACCTGTGACTAAAGGCCCGTTCACACTTGCCCAAAAATTCGGCGAGCGAAGCGGATTCGCTCGCCGCGAAAACTAGGACCTGTTCTCAGCTGTTCACGCGCGGGCGACGCGGATCCGCCGCGCCGCTGCTGTTTCTCGCTTTCCCACGAAGACAGCGAGATCTCACGACAGTCCTGAGATCTCGCGAGAGCTCGCGCGAGCCCCGGCAGTTCGCGCGCTTTTTCCCCGTCCTGTGAAGTCTGCTAGCCCTGCGCCGGTTATACGCTGTTCGTTGGTTCGCTGCTGCGAACAACCAGCACATATAGCAAGATGAACATTTCGGAAGAGGAGGAGATCGTTTCGATCGTCCTCTGCAGCTCCATCATGGCGATGTTAGAAGAATTGCAAAGAGCTGAGCAACCCGTACCTCGGCGGAGGCGGTGGTGGGTGCGCCCGTCCTTGTAGGAGCGCGACAGGCTGGGCCAGGCCAACAATCTCTTGCCACTGCTTCGAGACCGTGACGTGGAGTACTACAGAGAGTAAGTTCACGCAAATTTCGCGGCATTTTATACCACGGGCTGTGCTGGGTCTGACTGTCGTGTTCTCGTTTTGGCAGCTATCTGCGCATGTTACCCAGCAGCTTCGAGACGCTTGTGAAGCTCATTGGGCCCCGTATCGCAAAGAAGGACACGCGATTTCGCAAGGCGATACCTGCGGATCATCGCCTGGCGCAAGTTATTAGGTAAGAAGAAAAATATTTGCGCTGCTAATTAGGCGCGCGCCCATATTCTTTGTTGTTGGTTCACTTCTTTATTTTGCTCTCTAAACAAATAAGTTATGTCTGATAAGTAGTTCGTGAAGAGTACAGAATAACTAGAAGCGCGAGGAATGTAAAACAGTTTGCCTCATTTTATTGTGTCTAATGAGTTGGATCCTAAATTTCAAATGGATTGCAGTTGGTGTAACGGTAGAACCCCGCTATAGTAAACATGGATAAAGTAGTGAAACTGCGGTCCGATTTCGCCTTCTCCAGTCAGCTATATTTCTTTTTTGTTTATAGTAAAGACATCTTTAATGAGTTTTAAACGTCTGGTCATGACGGCGTACCTCACGCGGAATTTAGCCGCCGCGGCACGCAGGCAGTCTGGGACATCTTGGAGCCACAGATCGGTGGTAACGGTGCACTCGCAAGGCCTGTAGCAGGAAGCAAATGGATATAATTTTTAAACAGTATGGCTTAACCGCGAGGCTTTGAGATGCAGAGAAGCGAACTTTTTGAAGGCTTTGGTCACCCCTTTTACTCTGCATTATATTCATGCTATACTTTCTCAAGACTGAGTCGAAATCAAAAATGTGATATCATTTCCGATTTCGTCATTATGTATTAATGACATAAAGTAAGTCATTAGCAGATAATTGGATAAGATAAGGCTGGGAGCTATATTTAAATGTTTCTTTTTAAACGTACACTCTGTGTTAGTTTGTAGTCAGTTAATTATCTGAGACCATCCTCACATCCATGCCATCATCAGAAACTGATATAGTGAAAACACTGATATAGTAACAATATTTCCTGGTTCTAGCATCTTTACCATAGATCGGTTTTACTCTATTTCAGCTGGTGAAATAGCATTTTGAACTTGAGGATACGGCGAAATAGTGCATATTTAACATTTGCTTTGGAACCATAACCGTGCATGTTTACTGCTTGGCATTGTACCTTAGAATATTTTGTCTACGGCTTCTCTTCCTCTTCCCCTTTTCCAGATTTCTGGCCGTTGGGGATACTCTCTGCTCTTCGTCCTTCAATTTCTTGGCTGGCAGATCAACAACATGCACCCTTATCTCAGAGGTTTGCCAGGCCATTTGGGAAATTCTCGGCCCTCTGTACGTTAGAACACCATCAACTCCAGGTTAAGGGTAAGTATTTCCTTGCTCTATATGCTTTGTACACATTTCATACAGCCTGAACCACTGACAGTGTTCATAAAATGTAATTTAGGCACTGAAGCCTTCCTGCCGGTGCGCTGATAAATGAAGTGAACATTTATTTATTTATACGAAATACCCCTAAAGGCCCACACGACTGAGGGTATTACATAGGGGGGGGGGGGGGAGACACCTGGTGATATACCATAATACTAAACAATGAGACCACAAAAACAAAAAAAAATGCACATCATGTGGCATTGGAACAAAAATGCTAACATGTTATAATTCACTATTCAATGTGGAAAAGTAAAGCAAAAGCATATCCAGAGCAGTAGAGAGTCAAAAATGTTAATACCAACTAATACAAATTTTCGGTGCACGTTCTCTTTCTTGTGATGATGCGTAAGGCATTACTATACATGGATTAACATGTTGTATTCCCCTACGACCACTAAATTATTTATAATAGAATTTATTTCTTGCGCTGTTTCTGTTTCAACAGCTGAACGATGACTGAGACGTTATAGTGAGCTTATAGGCCACGTAAGGCATGAAAAAACATATAATCACTGCTTCGTCATTTTAGCTCAATATAATGCTAGAGCCAGCCTTGCTCAAGAGCCGGAATGACAATAATTGTAGAGGCGCCAATTATATTGCAGTTTTTTCATGCACACTTTCTGCTCTTGTGCGAAAATTTTGTTATAAACTATTTAGAGGTTTTAGGCGAATACCACATGCTAAATCATGCATAGCAGTATCTTCTGCATCACTGTATATGAGAAAACATTCCACCAAAATTAGGCATATATATTCCTTTAATACAAACAGCAGCATTGAAATCAAACAACCAGCACATCATTGACAGAAATTAAATTCAAAATGAACACAATGCATTGATGTTGAACAAAGTATGCGAGAAGTTAAGCAGTGCTATGGTAGACTGCAGATTGTAAAATTTAGCAGGAACAGTGGCATTTGCAACAAGTGAAGGCAGAGCGTTGTAGTCAGTTATTGTGCGTGTTACGGATGAATGCGCGTAGTTGACAAATGCTTAACTTAACAAGAATTGTCAGCATTCAAAAACGTAAGAAGGAGCATAAAAACAGTCATTATGAAGCACTGAGTGATGACACAGTTTATGAAAAAGTAATAATCGTGCAATTTTTTTGTACCGACATAATTCCTGAAGACCTGTGTGTTTCTTCAAAGCTGTGATGCTGGTGCGACGTGAATAATCTGAGTAGATTGCGTAGTACTACAATGCAATGTTATTTATTCAGTGTAATAGGCGGAGTATATTCAAGCATGTATTCAGAGGTGGGAGGAAGCATGCTTCATATTTTTAGAGACCTAGTGATCAATTAGGAGATGCAAGAAGGTCAGTATGGTGGCTCAATGCAGGTGAAGTCCAAGGTACCTATATGTGGTAGCTAACATGACTGGAGTGTGAATTAAGGAATACACTGTTTGAAATCGAGACATTTGCCTTGTAAAAGACAAATTTTGATTTCAAGAAATTAAGCTGCATGAGCCAAGTGGAGCACCATGCTGTTTTTGAGCTGAGGTCAGATTGAAGAGCCTGACGGTCATCATGACAAAAAAATTTATTATAGATTACACAGTCATGAGTCAAAAGTCTGATTTTGAAATCATGGGATGAGGCAAATCGTTAATAAAAATTAAGAAAAGGAAGGAGGCAAGCACGCTTTCCAGAATGTGCTTGGGTGAAAGACAAATCATGATTATTGACGGCCGTACACTTAAACCTTGGGAGAGAAAATCTTTTAACCATGCAATAACAAGAGGATAAATGTTTAGCAGTGTCAGTTTGGTCAGTAACCTGTTGTGAGGTATCCCGTCAAAAGCTTTAGAAAAATCAAGAACTTTGGAGTTGACTTGAATACCAGCATCAACCTATGAATGTAGGCCATGAATAAATCCAGCTAGTTGAGTAACCTTCACGGAAGCCAGGTGGTGAACTCTTCCAAGTAGTTAATCACATGAGAATAAATCTTGTGTTTGAGGAGTTTGCATCCTCTGCTAGTTTAGGAAGTGGGCCTATAATTAAGTGGTGATGAGCAATCGCCAAACTTGAAAACTGGTACATCCTTAGCTAAGCACCAGTCATATGGAATCAAACCAGATGAGAGATAGTGAAAAAATAGTGGTTGTGGTGCAATGAATACCTTCACATGGTTTCAGGGGTATTTTGTTGTTAAAGCCAAAGTGATCGGAGGGTGATGTGGTTTTAAATAAGCTTCCTTAGTAATGATAAGGTACCAATCACATTTATAGATATTTGGGACATTGAGGCACTACAATTATTGGTAGGAATGTAAAAACTGATGTGAATACATTATTCAGAAATTGCGCGGTTTCAGCCATAGGAACAATGCCTCCTTCAGGTTTGGTAAGAGACACATCAAGATGATTCGAGGGGTTTGCTGAAGGTCAGAGCTCCCGAGGGTTATTTGTTAACATTAATCTGATATGATGAGTAAAGAAGTGGTGCCAAGCAGATATCACCGCGGACTGATATTGCTTATCGTATGCTTTGTGCCTCTTCTAGGAACTGGAGTGCCACTTGTTGGACTGTCTGTAAAGGTGCTTTTTCTTATTGTTAAGGCGATGTAAGTGGTGATTCAACTAAGGCGAGGTGTTAGTGCATGGTATACAGATGACGGCTATTAAAATAATCTATGGACAATGTGCAACTGCCAAGATAATATTTAATGCCATATTCTCGACGAATATGATAGATCTAGGACTACTGTCCTGCATGGATTGTGTTGCATATAGCCTGCGGTTATCTGAGACGCACATATTTATTTGAGCATACCAACTACACTGTAAGGAACAAATGTCTGACAAATACTTTTTGTTTGTCCCAAACTTAGGTTGCCAATGACTTTGAACGCATCTGGCAGATGCCACACTGCATAGGAGCTTTGGATGGAAAGCATGTCACCATTGAATGCCCGGACAAATCTGGAAGTGTTGACAGAAATTACAAAAATGCATTTAGCAAGTCTATGCTTGCAATCAGCGATGCACACTACAGGTATGGAGGTGTACTTGCTTTAACCAGTGGTGCTTATGCTCCTTTTATGAGCTGGACAAGGTTAATTTTATTTCTTGCTTATTGTGAGCATATTTTTGGTAATGGTTGGTATCATTCTCAACCACCAATACTTTAACCATGTCGAATGATCCGCTTGTGTCTTATATTGAAATCACAGGCTCAAATTTGCTGATACGTGGAGACTACGACGCTCACAATATTGCTTGGGGTAGTGATCATTGCAGATTCATGGGAGAATTGTTCATTGTGCTGCTGAGAAATGTAACTTAAGTGTGCTTAGTGACAGCTCACCAACCTTTCATGCGTGGCTTCTCATATTCCAATTGTACAGATTTGACTCTTTGTACTTTGGACCTCGTATCTGATGTGGGGTGAGCAACGGACATTGAAACTCGGCGGAGTGACCACTATCCCATACTCGTAAAACACCTTTGCTTACGCTGTGAGGGAGGAGGCCGTGAGGTCAAATTTACCAACTGGAAGTCTTTTTGTCGCAACATATCTCAACAAGCTACCTCGGATATTGATGTGGATGGTTTCACCTCTGTGACAAGACGATGTGAGGTCTTGCCCTAAGGCAGTCCATATACCTGCAGAATTCATTAGCATTGACGGAGAATGTGAATGCCCGAGAACTGTTAGAAGACAGCCGGAAAGAGCTTATCATAGAAATTGTTCTTTAGAATCATATAGCGAAGCTCAATAGGTACCCTCTGTCATGCACAGATACCTGCAGAATTTAGGCAGAAAGCGCTGGTGTGACTTCTGCGACACATTGACCCCTGAGACATCAGTACAAAGGATCTGGATGACAATCCAAGCTCCGAGTGGACCCGGCACGCAAAATAAAACTTTCTGAGTGCTTGCACCAGCTTGGGCAGCACCAGAAACAGTTCTGTCAGCTTAGTTCTCATCCAAGCACTTCGGTAGACTGCAAGAATTTTTTGAAATCAGCTGCTTATGCTCAACAAAATGAAAACGCTTGCTTTCATGCGTAAGATGATTATTTGGAATATGAGTTCACAATCGGGGAAGTTAAGAGTGCACTTGCATCTCATCATCCGAAGACTGCTGCTGATACGTACAGCATGCTTCAAAACCTTGTACCCAAGGGAACAGCTGAAATTTAATGCCGTGTGGAAGCATGGAATCTCTGCCCGAAAGCCATGTAAATCTCCCCTACTTTTCTAATCTTTTTCACTCTGTTTCTGTGACGAACTGCTTATGCAAACTTATGGAGAAGATGACTGCGGCCAGACTTCACTGGTGGTGTGACGAGGCTAGAGTGTCCTTGGAGTACATGACTGGCTTTCGTAAACGTTGACACACAATGTTGACATGTGTTGAGCACAAGTGAAGCCCCGGTATGTCACCAACTGAAGAGACAAGTGCAGAGCATAGCCTCATGCACACAGTTAAGCAGGGCAGTATGCTGAGCTCTTTTCTTTTCAGCTGCGGTATGGTGGATTTACCATGAAGGCTTTCACCTGGTTTGGAGTGTTTGCTGTACTCTGATGTCTGCATTTGGGCTTCTGGCCCAACTAAATTTTGTTCAGTCACTCTTACAAAATGGCCTACATGTCATAGACAATTCTTTGAAAAAAAGACGGATGATGCTTTTGCATGCAGAAACAGCAATGCTGCCTTGCACCCGAAAGCAGTGAAAGGATTCAGAGCTCTGTGTAGAAGAACGACCACTGATTACTCTTAGGCATCACCATTTTCTGGCAGTAGTACTGGACCGACAACTGTCTTGGGCTTCACACGAAAAAGCACTAGATCAGGTAAACTCGGTGGTACATGTGCTTCGCACACTTCGCAGACTTGTCGGTTTGTGTTTGTCTTGGGGCAGTTCGACATCATCTCTGTTCAAAGTGCAATGTGCTCTTATACGTGAAAAAAATTGCATACCCTGCCCCGATACTGCATGGCCTTTCACGAAATGCAGAAGAGTGCTTACAGAGGCTGATAACTAGATGTGTTGGATGTGTTTAGGTATTCTGGAAGCGACTGCTAGCTCTATGATTATTGCAGAGGCATGGCAGCCCCTATTTGGAGTCTTGCAAGCAACTGAGACTTCTCTGCACATTTTCCGTGTGATGTCCTAACACGAAAGACGCCCGTCAACTTCTGCGCTAGAGGATCGCGATGGAAGCAAATTCATCAAGTGTTTCTAAAATACTGACACCATCTTCGAAGTTACGAGTATTGAAGGGGAGATATAATGTACCCCTATGCCTCCTGCCGACCCCTATGATCAGGTTATTTGTTGAAAGAATAATTACAAAATGCGACAAGATGGTACTTGTCGCTATCCAATTAGCCATGTACCAAATATGCATGTACTATCCTGGCCACATCTATGTATAAACGATGGCTGAAGTCTTCAAAATTCCTCAACATCTGCATTCATAGTTCCAGAGCTGAATGAATTACTAGCAGTTGAACTGGCTTAAGCAAGAGTGTCACTGAGAGCTGAGATATATGATATTTATTTGGTACTACAGTTCATAGTATTAGTAGGAGATCCACGTAGGTGGCTGACTTCAGCGACTCACAGGCTGCATTAAAATCCGCCGACAACACAGGTTCTACAGCATGGAAGACGTTTGGTTCACAAAACGCTTAAAGGATTCTCAAAGGCATGAAGGATGCAACATTTAGTAGTCCTCTAATGGATACCTGGGTGCTGCTTTATCCAAGGAAACATTGAGGCAGATGCAGCGGCCAGGCAAGCTCGTGCTAATGCTTCTACTTCTAGCCTGCTGTTATCAGGATGTGAAATCTGCCTTCTTTTAGAAAAATATGGTTCCAGACAAATTATGCTGCTTCTAGCCTTTATAAAATTGACCCTCTGTCACGGTTTACAATCCCATTATCATTCAACAGAAACCTAGAAATTCTCATTCACCGTTTACGATTGGGAACAGCCTACAAGAATACCTTTCTGCATAGAGTTCGCCGCGTCGACAGCGCACAATGTGCATGTGGTCACGAGCATGAGGATGCACCTCATCTGTTACTGCATTGCCCAGAACATGACAGTTTTAGGAACTCACTGAAGGGAGACTGAAGGGAATAAAAGACCCTTCAGTCTTTAGAACGTATTATGTCCGTGGCTGACGTATGTGCTACTGAAACGGGTGATCATAGCACAGCAATGTTTCCTTGCTGACAGGAGCATCCTCGGGAGGTACTGAAAATTGCGTTCATAAATCCTGTATTCTCCTTGGTTCATGCTCTCCAGTGTGTGACAATAATTTGTGTGTTTCTTTCATATATCTGATATTGTTAGAGTTGCTGCACAGTTGTTCTCATTTCTTGGAGTTGTGGTTTTTATACCTTTTACTGTGATTAGAAGTTATCATTGATTATAGTATGTCATTTTATGTCATGTAATATCATTACTTATAGCTTACTTGCATATTTCGTTAGCATTTCTGGCATGCCCATTGTATTATTTGTATTGTAAATAGTGTTTGATGTGGCTGTGCTTTGTTGTGCGTAATGTTGCCAGTTCCAGTCTTTTTCTTCTATTATATCAAAAAGAGCAGGCAGCCGCACAACCAGGCACTGTCTACTTTTTTGTCCATGTCAATCATGTTACGCGCTATGTGTGAAACTACCTTGCGAGACACCTGAGGAGTTACTGCGTTGATTTTAGAAAACAAGTCAATAAATAATGCTGTCTTGAATACTCTGTAATAACAGCATAAAGATTTCAAATGCAGTTTCCCACCATGGCACTCAAGGCTAGAACTTGGCAGAACCTGGCTTCAGTTTGACCATTTATACCTCTGTTAGCTGTATGTGCCTAACTTTCATGCAAGTGAATTAGCCATAATAAGCTTCATGTGCCCTTCATGTTGCCCTTAGACAAAAGTTATGAGTAATCTTTTTTTTTACTTTTGCGCATTTAGATTCTTGTTTGTAGAAGTGGGGCACAATGGCAGTGAGTCTGATGGAGGGAACTTCGGCCGAAGCCCCTTCTTTCAGAAAGTGGCTGAAGGCCAGCAAGGAATCCCCGGCGACTCGCCTTTGGGTGAAATTGGCAATAGACCATACTACTTCGTTGGAGATGAGGCATTTCCTCTCAAAACCTACCTGATGAGGCCATATGCAAGGAAAAGTACGTACAGAAATTTATGCCCGTTCCTTGGCCATTACAGTCTGTCTGTTTGCTGTAGCTCTGGCAGTGATTTTACAGAGCCTTTACGGCTTCTTAATATGATGAGCTGTTCATGATTCACCGACCAGGATAATGTGTAAAAAATGAGGAATTGTATTGAACGCTGCAAGAATTTGCCTGAACTGGCTGAAATCGCTACGCATGATACCATTGCAGTTAAACAGGCAATCACTGTTTGCCTAAGAACAAAGCAAAAATACTGATGCACAATGTCATGGTTAAACACTGAGTGCGCTAGAAATTATGACCTTTTAGATTTACGTGAACTCGCTGTTACTTTTTTATTTTCAATGAACTAAAGCTGCACATGTTATTCTGCAGATCTTCCTCCCCTCTTTGGAGGTACAAGTGAAGATCAAGCACACACGAGAGAGCAAACACCAAGCCAATTTGCAAGGCAGCAAGTCAAAAGGATATTTAATTATAGACTGAGCAGGGCCCGACGGATAATTGAAAATGCTTTTGGCATTCTTGCCCAAAGATGGCGTATCTTACGGCGGCCATTTAAAGCGAAGGACGAGAACATCAACCGCATGGTAGCAGCTTGCGTGGTGCTGCACAATTTTCTTATGAAACAGACACCTGCTTCCCGCACTGCCTATTGCCCACCAGGCACCATAGACCACGAGGACTGGCAGGGAGGGCTAGTTGAAGGAGCGTGGAGGCAGGAGTTGGATGTGAATGGAGCGCTTGCTCCTCTTCCTGCCGTGGGTTATCACCCAACTAGGTATTACACTTAACTTTTCATTACTCATTCCAATGTGCTTGTGATTGCTAGTTAAAGCTGATTGGTTTCATGTACCTAAGAGAATGCTTTTGCTTCTGTGTTCTCCATTTAGGCTAGCCTATGATACCAGAGACAGGCTGAGTGAGCATTTTATCACAAGCGGCAAGGTCTCGTGGCAGGAAGAAATGATCAGCAGCAGCAGAGTGTAGACGGTAACATTTATTTTTGCTTTGTACTCAATCTTACAGTGTGCTTTGTACTTCACAGTTCATATTTGACTGAACGTAACACATCACCCTCATGCTTTGTTGTCATTGAAAAATAAATAAATAAATTATTCTATGTGTTCAGCGTTATATGGCATGAACACAATTATTTAGTAGCAATGTGGCAGGTGTACAAAGGTAATAGCCCTGTACTGCCCTTCATGGAGGTTATACATATATACACATTTCACATTTCTGATATCAAAAAAGCAGATCCTTTGAGTATTGGTTTTGTTTGGTTTATGGGGTTTAACGTCCCAAAGCGACTAAGGCTATGAGAGACGCCGTAGTGGAGGGCTCCGGAAATTTCGACCACCTGGGGTTCTTTAACGTGCACTGACATCGCACAGTACACGGGCCTCTAGAATTTCTCCTCCAAAGAAATTCCAGCCGCCGCGGCCGGGATCGAACCCGCGTCTTTCGGGTCAGCAGCCGAGCACTATAACCACTGAGCCACCGCGGCGGCCCTTTGAGTATTATTTCCACCGCAGTGGCTCAGTGGTTATGGTGCTCGGTTGCTGACTCGAAAGACACGGGTTCGATCCTGGCCCCGGCGGTTGAATTTCTTTGGAGGAGACATTCTAGAGGCCCGTGCACTGTGCGATGTCAGTGCACGTTAAAGAACCCCAGGTGGTCGAAATCTCCGGAGCCCTCCACTATGGCGTCTCTCATAGCCTCAGTCGCTTTGGGACGTTAAACCCCATAAACCAAACCAAACCTTTGAGTATTGCACAAACTGCATTTTGGAACAGCCCACTGCGGTGGCCCAGAAGCTATGGCACTTGGCTGCTGATTAGGAAGTGCGGTGGTGCACATTAGAAGAATAGAGTCCTCCGCTAGGGTGCCACTTTCTTTTATATTAAAGATTGATTTTTCAATTACTTTGGTAGTCCTTATCAAAAAGTTATATTTTGTAATTATATAGTCAGATACAACTTAAGAGTGCCCCTTCAAAGGACCCCCTTCAAGCCAATGACGTCAGCAGATTCTCATGACCCTGCTAGCATGATAATGCAAGGAGTGGCGTCACAATGCAGACAGGGGTCTACCTGCGACCGTAGAGGAAAGAGATTATCCCGTTTCGTCTACCACTCTCTGCTTTGCCACACTAGCAGGGTCATGAGAATCTGCCGGTGCCACTGGCTAGAAGGGGGTCCTTTGACGGGGAAAATCCACTGCGTTCTTAAGTTGTGTCCGACTACAGTTTTATTTGCACAGTTAAATAGAAGACAGGATTGTGAATTACAATGTGGACATTGTTAACTGTCATTGGTCAAGACATTTTGCAGCCTATGGTACATAAGGCTCTGGATCTAATAAATTGCCTCACATTGCTCTCTAGGAGGGAGCATACGAAGCTCCCCAGCCAGTGCCATACATGTATGGTACACGGAGTCATTTGGTTCCTGGTGCTGCTGTTCGCTCTGCTCTCTCTCATTCCGCACAGCATGCAAATGCTGAAGGCATGCAGCGGCAACTGCAGCATGTGGAGGTGCCTCTGATGAGCTGGAAGTTGAAACATGTTTTTAGTACCAATGCATTGTAATCAACTCCTGTTTTACCTTTGCACTCCCCTCAGTGAACGCCTTGCTCGCTTTGGCTTTGGTGTCCTTTTGAAAAATGGAAACACTTTTTAGCAGCAACATATATTTATTCAAGTAGCAAGTTGTTAAGTCCAAGCAAACGTGTTCAACGATATTGAAGACATGTCATAGTGTTTCATTTACCTTTCAACTTCAGACTCGTAATCTTCATCCTCCCTCCTTTCCAGTTGGCTGTAAAAATGAGGGTACAGATGTCATACTTTGCACTGACTGCTTTACATTTCAGTGACTGCAATTGTGCATCTTGCATTCTCGGTCTCGATGTTTACCTTTCTGTTGCTGCAGCTTGTGGCATGGATGGTCCCCCCACATCAAGGGAACAGCTCAACACTGCAGACACTGGCGTGGAAGCTTCAAATAGTGGATCAGCAGGGCCCTCAGAAGCTCTGTTTCCAGGCAACGATCATCACTTCCATGATTAAAGCATTGTATTTTCTTCATGACTCAGTTCGTTCATGATTTGTGCAATGTACAAATTTTAGTCATGGCTCATGACTCGTGGGAGTTATAGCCTATTTTCTAGACGAAGCGGCGCACTGCTGGACAACTTACTCTTGCGATAAGGAAAAATCCATGCTTGAGGAGAGCCTGCAAAAATACAATTACATATAAAGAGAGCACAAATATTTCACTGTCTTAATTCTGCACATTGGTACAAATGTATTGAAAGTTGCAGTAAAAGACTGTGTCCAGCCTTTGTTTATTCTGATAACCCAGCATGCACCCTTGTGTAGATTGACAAAATGTTTGACACACATCGGTTCTCTTGACACTGGCTCCATAAATGCCTGCATTTGTTCAAAGTGTTTCCACTTGACAGAAGGAACATCTGCTAGCCCTGCTCCGCTTTTCATGCTTATCCTTATTTGATTCCGAATTTTCATGAAGGTGTCCTTTAAATTTTTAAATTTTCTTTGACAGATGACCCCTGCAGAGAAAAAAGGTCTGATTATCAAGTAGAGCAAAAGTCTCTTTACTACCACTCGCATTCGTTCTCCACTCGGCATGAATCGATAAAAGTGCCTTATGCTCACGTTGTTACACGCAAAAGCTCGCATCGCGAAATCTAGCGCCGCTGTCGCGGTGCCGTGAGCGTCGTGTATGATCACACGAGCTGCGGATGCCTGGGATAGGAGCTGGCAGCGGCGCGAACAAAATTATCAGTGAGCGCCGTGCTGTGCATGCTCGTACGACTGCGCATGCATGGGATAGAAGCTAGCAGCGACGAGAGCAAAATTATCAGTGAGCGCCGTGCTGTATCATTCTCTCAGAGCTGCGCATGCATGAGATAGGAGCTCGCGGCGGCACGAGCGAAATTGTCAGTGAGCGCCGTGCCCTGCATACTTGCACAGGCTGCGGATGCATCGTATAGGAGCTGGCAGCGACGCGAGCAAAATAATCGGTGAGCGCCGTGCACGCCGGCACGGGCTGCGCATGCATGGGCTAGCAGCAAAAACAAATGCGGCCAGTGGCCGCATTTGTTTTTCCAGTCCCGGACTACTTGCTGGCAGGTCTCGGCTTCCGCTCGGACAGGAAAAGCGTCATGGTCACATGACCTACTTGCCATAGGCTGCTTTCGAACACGGCGCCAGAGTCGGGCTCCCCCTCGGTTACCGTACAAGGACGCTGTCATCTGCTAGCAGACGATGCAAGCCACTACCACTACGAGGCCGAAGCAACGCCGTGCGCTCGATCATGATACTGAGTCGATTTAAAGACTGTACTGTCAGCTTAGCGTAGGTGCATTACAGAACTCAGCTTCGGAGGTATGCTCGCCGCTACTGCTTGCGGCGAAGTTCGCACAAAGTAGCCCAACTCGTTGCGGAAAGGCGGATAGACGAAAGCCTCCGCAAGAATGTTGACAACAAGCTCTATAGCTGCTCCAGTATACGAGTGGTTCACCTGCGATGCTTTCAGGTAAGCGTACAGACAGCATGTGGCAAAACAAGCGAACAAGAACCTCTTGACGACACGAGCAAACAATACGCGCTCGCAGCTCCGAACGCGCGTCCGTGTGCGGTGGATTTCAAGAAAATAAACGAAGATGCAAGAACAAAAAGTCTTGCGATGGCTCAGAGAGGAGCTACGGAGCTCATGTGAAGGTTTAACGCATGATATCGACCTCCAGGGACACGAAAAGCACTCAAAATGCACACGGAGTCTAACTTAATATGGCTGCCAGCGCGGCGCGCAGCTATCGTCTGCTGCCTTCTCAGCAGCCCGCGGACTGCCATAGGCTAAAAACGAACGCGTTGCTATGGCGATGCAAGCAGGTGGGCGGAGCTTTCGGGCTGCCCGAGAAAAACAAATACCGGACTCGAGTCCGCAAGTAGTCCCGGACAGTCCGGGACTGAAAAACAAATGCGCCCATTGATGCTGAGCTTTATCACCGATGAAAGGACGGCCAAGCACCGTTTCGTCATCGTGCTCCGTGTTTGACGACTTGCAAGCAGGTGTGACGCGCCGTCAGCGTTGTGCTGTGTCTTACGTGGTTGCAACGGGCTATGGTGTTGTGCAATCTTGATATGCGAGCGAAGAAACCGGCGGCTGTCGCCACTTTTCGTGTCCTTCGCAGAGGTGCTTAGATTAATCAGCCATGACGTCCGTTTTGCCTGTTATATTTCGATGGTCAACATCGTAGATGTCTGTCAGCAATCAGCACAGCCGCGCAGCATGCCTGTAGCCAGCAGGGATGTTGGGAGTGGCCCACCCATAGCGCGTACGCCTATAATTTATGTACGGCACGCCGGGGGCGTGACCAATGGCTTTGATTGACAGGTGAACTCGGAGCTAAACTCGTGAACGGTGAAGTGCCCCGAATTCATCTCGGTACTCTCATGGCGGCAGCAGCAGCAGCCTGGGTCATCGCTTCCTCTGACGGCAAATGTCAGTACGGCCGACTGGACCCGTTTACTGCCATGGCCGACGACGAATTCCAGCGATATTTTCGCCTCTCCAAAACATCGGTACGATGCATGTGTAAAGAGTTAGGCGACGACCCACGCCTGCGGAGAGTGCGTACCGGGCCTCATTCGCTTTCGGTTGAAGAGCAAATCCTCTGCACCCTCCTGTTCTTCGTGACCGGGAGCTTCGAGGGGAGCGCCAGCGCAGACCGCTTTATTGGACGCCACCAAACCACTGTGAGCCGCTGTGTTAAGGCGCGAATATAGTCCGATGTAAAACAAGCGAGCGCGCGCGCGCGCGCGCGCGCTGCGTTGCTTTCGTGAAAACAGCTCCGTCTATAGACCAGATTTTTTTACCCTCGCACGCAGGCTGCGGACGCGCGCCCACTCTCGACGCCAGTCGCCATCTGTCGGCGCGCGCGGCCCGAGGGACTGCGGGTCGCGCCGGCGCCGCGCATAGAACGCATGTTTACGTGTTCGCTTCTGCCGTTTTGTGCTCCATCAGCTAACGTATGAGGGTGTGTGCTGTGCGTCACTACTCACATTTGCCCTCTTCCAGACAGTGCTGCGGTTATCTTGTGCGCAGTTACTCGTTAACGTGACATCCGAGGGTAGTCGACCAGGTAGTGTACGGACTGGAAACCGGCACTTCGAAGCAGATTTCTGCGCTGTCGTGTCGTTAATTGTTGTCGCCTTTTACGTGCGATATCATCTATGATAATATTATGCATTAGAATGTAGATCTATTGACTTGACTCAGTGGAGTAGTAACTGGATAGGCGAGCTGCAGACTGAAGGTTGTCCCGACGGAGCGCGTGTTTTCGATCACCAGTACGTGTTCAGCATCCTTGCGCTGAGCTTGCTCTTGTTCCCATTCAGAACATTTCATGCACAGGATTGTAAGCACGACCGCTACCGATTTCAGCTGCTTTTTCCGCACACATGTCAGAGGTATCTGGGGGGTAAAGGTTTATCTATAGTATCTTTCTGCTGTTGGTATCTACCTTAGCTTGGTTTGGTTTATTAAGGTTTTACGTTCCAAAGCGACTCAGGCTATGAGGGACGCCGTAGTGAAGGGCTCCGGAAATTTCGACCACCTGGGGTTCTTTAACGTGCACTGACATCGCACAGTACACGGGCCTCTAGAATTTCGCCTCCTTCGAAATTCGGCCGCCGCGGCCGGGATCGAACCCGCGTCTTTTGGGCCAGAGCAGAGAGCCGTAACCACTGAGCCACCGCAGCGGTGCGGTATCTACATTATTCATAGGAAAATATGCGCGATTTCATTACATTTTCCACACTTAGCCAAACGCCTACGCAACGCTCTCACACGCGGCGAGAGCTCCTGAATAACATAACGCGACTTCGGACCTCAGAATTAGTGAAAGCTGGATTAGCTGCTCATATCTATTCAAGAATTTATAAATTAAGCGAAAGTACGTTTTTATGCACAAGGTTGCATAAACCATGACAAAATTTGTTTTCTGTTGGCGCTGCGACTCAGTTGAGCTCACAGCGGTAATTTGTTGATAAACTGGCGCGGCGACAAGAAAGCCGTTTGTGGAAGGGGGGGGGGGCTTTATGGCCGGCAGGAAGGAATAAGAGTGCATGGGAATTGGAACTGCATACTAGCCGCACACCTAATTCTTGATATTGAATAAAAAGTTTCTTTGCGGTGGAGCACCAAGACGGAATTCGATTAAGCACGAGCGCGTTCTAAGCGCCGGCACAATTAACCTGAATGTCAAACTAAATGTCATTAAAACGCGTCAATGTTATCGCTTTGATAACGTAAATACTTCCTGCAACACAGCCACGCAGCGGAAGTATGCTTGACAATGTTTTTTTAGCGCCCAAAGCGCGGCTATATGCAGGCGCGGCCGCGGAACTGCCGCAGCCCCGCAGTCCCCAAAGAAACGCCCGCACCGCGGCGCGCCAGTCGGTGCAAAATGGCCGCGCCCTGGAGAGGCTCAAAAATCTGGTCTATAGTTCGACGCACTGCAGCGGCCAACGCAACCGGCGGTTGCCAGCGTGCCCCGACGGGCCCGGCGGCGTGTTTTTTTTTCAGCGCAAGCCCAGCCAGGCCACTGCTCATTGGCTCGCTGTACTGTTCACGTCACTTCCGCTTTAATTTGTACGCAAGCACTAAAAGTAAATGGCTGTTCTAAAGAAGTATCTATACAAACATTTCATATGCATACAAAATATAATGAATCTTTGAGAAACTAAATTTCAAAGTTTAGTTTGGTCACGTGACTAGTGGTGGCGGGCGGCATGCAGACGACGCCCAAAAGTGTGATCACGTGACATGACGTCACTTTTGTCAACAGTCAAAATGGCCGCTTGAAAGGTCGTTGCGGCTGGTCGCGGCAGTCACGGTGTCTTCGGGCAGTTGTAGCAAGTGATTCCAAGACCAATGCCAGCCGCCTAGTTGGATCCAGGATACTTGCCCCTGAATGGTTAAAGTGCGCCGATTCCAAGGTGCTATGTAAGCCGCGCGGTTGGATGCTAGATATGCGTATTGCATTGGTTTTCGAACCGACGTAGGACCTATGCGGTGGCGATGTCACGAAGCGTTTGCGGCCGTGTTGCAAGCGTTTCTAATTCCTGTGAGGATCACCACGGACAGCGACGATTAACAGCTGCTCACCTTAGAGAAAGGAGGCTGCTCATGGTGAATTTCCTGTGCGTGCATAAGCTACACAGCACAGTGACAGTGGACGAGAAGTGAAAGTGGTTGCGGTAGGAGCTAGTACTTCTCCGCCGAGGCAGAGAAATACGCACGTGCGAAGGCTCACTACGCACGCAGTGTTTTCCGAATGCTGAAATGAACTTGGCGTTGAGCAGCTAATCGTGCTGGTTGCATTGATTGCGACCGAAGCGAGCGTTGTTATACGACGTTGTTTCTGTTACGTATCTATCACCGATTTTGATCGCGCTTCCTGGGGATACTGTGCTTCGAAACTGCTGTGTGCGACGTGACGCGATCTTGGCTGCGCAGCCGTCGAACTGTTTTCTTCCGCGACAACCACAGCGTCGCCATTCTTCGGCGTGTTGCTGCTTCATACAGTACATTGTGTGATTACGGATGCTCGGGTTACGACGTGCGAAAACATCGGTGTGTAGTGCAGTGGTCTCTTGTGGAGCGTCGTTTTTTTTTATTTCCTGCCTGCTATGTGGACCTATGTCTGCAAAAATATTTGCGTTTAGAATTGGCGACATCACAAACTTCTCTGCATGATGGTGGGCTGAGCCAGAGTAGTAGTTCTCGGTTTAGGTTGTGACAACATGGTGCACTCCGTTTAAAAGTGCTATAGCATTGTGGGCTGCGGAAAGGTTATAATGTAAGCTTGAGACTCTGTTCTTTATTGTTAAGCAGCTTAATTTATTTTGTGCATTGAGTAATCTGAGCCATGATGTGAGTCGCCGAGCACTGACAATGCTTTTGACACCAGAAAAAGAAGTGCTTTGGCATCCAGAAAGTGTGTGAGCAGGAGGAGTTGCTGGGCCTGGCAGTTCATGGGTTAACACAAAACTCTCTGCACACAGTGCGACAAGCAGTATGATGGCAATTACAGTGTGTAACAAAAGCATATGATTCAGGCTGTGCTTGACTTATCTACTCAAATTCAAGAAGTCTTAACAGTCTTTGCACTCTGCACAATTATGCGACAAAGGGATGTATTCATTTTCACTCTGTCCACTGTGTTATGAGCGAGTTTCCATGTTATCGAGGTGTGAGTGCATTGAAAAAGTTTTACCCCCAGAAATACTGTCCATAATTTGAATCCATAATAATGGGGTCTGTATTAACGAGGCATGACCTTATAAATGAAATTATAGTTATTTTTAGTCCTGATGATGACACAAGTTATTCAGCTGTGTTATTTGCCTAGACGACTTATGAAGTAAATTTGCCATTGCAAATTATGAAAGCTGATTAAAAGAATGTTGTATGGCACAGCAGTTTGGTGGTTGTAGAATAACAGTTGGCTTTACCTGACACCACTTTGAAACAGCGGATAGGAGAACAAGGCCTGTGGAGCTAGTGAAACTGCAAGGAACAAAGACAACAGGAAAGAACACCACCACCGCCGCACCCAGTAGAAATTCTTGTTCTGTCATTCTCGCCCTTAGTAGCTCGTCGACATGCTGTCTTTCCAGCAGTTCACCCGACAGCACACTTAAGCCCTGTGAAACCTGGAGAATGCAACAGCAGGACAGGACACAGTGTGTACATATATCTTCTGCATGTCTCATCATAGCTTGGCCCCTGTATGTGTCTTGCCAGTCATCATTCAGCACCTATGACCCTATTTGTGCCGTTGGCATGTGCACCCAATTGTAAACATATTTTATACTCTTGTGGTGCTATAATGTTTTGGCCGATTAAGTTGTTTCATCCAAATTGGCAAGGCTTTAGAAAGCGTTCCTGCGATAGCCAACTTGCTCTCATTCTCCCTGAACGGCAACATCCCCCTTAACGCTTTTTTTCTGGGCTTTGAAAGAGCGTGTAATAAAATCCCTCATTTATATAAATAAGGTGTATTTTCTCATGCTATAACTTGGATCCAATTGCTCTAAACTGATTCCAAGCTCTAACAGCCAGCCGTCGACAGAATTCCCATACTAATTCTTACGCGTCCTGCTTTTTTCCTGCAATCTCGGGCGCCCCAAGGCATTGCCCACGGGCCCGAGGTTTTATTAAATACAATATGACCTTCCTTTCAGTGTTTCCTAACATGCCTTCATTGACAACAATGGAGTCTGCCCTCTGCAATCAATAACAGTATTTCAATTCTCAGAACAATATTTCGGATGATCTCGACTAGCCTGTTTGCTAATGTTATTAAGAATGCACCAACGTTTTTTACTTTCAGGATAACTACATCTTGCCTACTTATAAGGCCTTACTGAGAAAGACATATTCACTGCATACTGAAAAAAAAAATTGGTTTTTGAGGAACGGAAATGACGTAGTAAATGTCACATATCTCAGTGGATACTCGAACTCGCTGACAATGTAACATGGTCTCACCTAACAATCCTTCCTTATACAACTACCCACAGCCCAGGATATTTACACCATAGCATGTCCTTAGTGTCACCGTCTTCCATGTTGCTTGCATTCAAATCTCCTGTGCAGCATCAGCAGAATATTGTTATGCCACATGGCACAAATCTAATTTTTCTCAGATCCTGGGATGAATTCAGAACTGAGCTGCTTGTTTTATTCTCTCAGACTATTGTAGAAGCTCCAGCGTCACAGCACTAAAGATGAATCTTCTAATTTCTTTGTCTCATGCAGAAACTGCGGGGTTTTTTTTGCTCTTTACTGTCACATAACCAACTAATCTTTTCCTGCTCATGGTTCCTTCTGCACTAGCTGCACAAGCACTGTCCCTCCCTTAGCTTATGCCATTGCATTTCAAGATTCAATTTTGTTTTTGCCACGAAAGGCTAGAATGGTCTTCCATCTCGCAAGGCTACGCTTACTAACCTATTGTCCTTCGAACTGGTCACTGTAGAAATCCATGCAGTTAATGACAATGTAAGTTCAATATTTTTTAGGGATCCCCCAGTGTGGAGAACGTTTGCAATAAGGAAGTAATTGTTCATTATCACCCACCCAACCGTAGCCATACGGCTACAAAAGAAAGCTACTCAGGTTCCACAGAAACTTTGTAGTTAGAGGAAAAGTTACCCTAGTCTAGGGTTCAAACCCGGGAATACTGCCTCACCGGGGCAGTTGCCCTACCAAGTGCGCGAACTGTATGGCTAGCATATGATGGGGTGAGCTCGAAATGGGAGCGGTGTTAGTCAAATATTTTAGGCGACTCCCTCAAAGTTGAAATGATTTCTAATAAGGTAGTCATTACTCATTGGCATCCACCCAAGCACGGCCATACGGTTACAAAAAGAGCTACAAAGCTTTTCTTTGCAGCTGCATGGCTGCGCTTGGATACTAATGAGTAATTATTCCCTTATTAGTACATTGCGAACTCATCAAGCTCCTACTTGCCTCATCATGTCAAAGTTCACCGCTCAGGTATTGCTACTTAGGACCGTTGAGGTATAATAAATATCAAAATAAATTGATCTAATAAAGTGCCTACTGACTCGTTCACTTGGGCAAACCAATAAAATGCTCTATTATGCATAATGTGGTCATCGAGAACTTTCCTCTATTTCAAGCAATATCATGGCGTATAAATATGTCGTTTGCACAGCCGCTTTTAGAAATGCTATCCTTTACTATGATACATGTAATGCCCCTCTGCTAAAGTTTTAGCCAGAGGCTGGCAGTGTTCCAAATAAATAAATATATGCGCACAGTAGTTGCATTCAGGCTAACTTGCACACTGTGCACACGAATCCTCTATCGGGCCGAACACACTGAGTGGAACAAGCCAGGCTGCAGTACAAGCTGCTAACAACCGTCATAATTACAAAATCACATTTTTCAAATAGCAAGGTTATATATTTTAAATTATTAGTGAGCGATTCAAAATAGCACACAGCAGTGGTTTTGCATTTTTGATAGAAAAAAAAAATACTGGCGAAGGGAAGGCGCAAAAAGGACGATCAGGAGAGAAGAGACAGGATCGGACGAGCGTTTCCCTAGCAGTGCACAGTAGTTGTCACTGTAATATGTAAACAGGCTTCCTCCCTGCTGACAGTCATTGCAAAAGAGATGCGTATAACAACGCTCGCTTCGGTCGCGATCACTGTAACCAGTACGATTAGCTGCACAACGCCAAGTTCATTTCAGCATTCGGAAAACACTGCGTGCGTAGTGAGCCTTCGCACGTGCGTATTTCTCTGCCTCGGCGGAGAAGTACTAGCTCCTACCGCAACCACTTTCACTTCTCGTCCACTGTCACTGTGCTGTGTAGCTTATGCACGCACAGGAAATTCACCATGAGCAGCCTCCTTTCTCCAAGGTGAGCAGCTGTTGATCGTCGCTGTCCGTGGTGATCCTCACATGAATTAGAAACGCTTGCAACACGGCCGCAAACGCTTCGTGACATCGCCACCGCATAGGTCCTACGTCGGTTTGAAAACCAATGCAATACGCATATCTAGCATCCAACCGCGCGGCTTACATAGCACCTTGGAATCGGCGCACTTTAACCATTCAGGGGCAAGTATCCTGGATCCAACTAGGCGGCTTGCACTGGTCTTGGAATCACTTGCTTACAACTGCCCGAAGACACCGCGACCAGCCGCGACGACCTTTAAAGCGGCCATTTTGACTGTTGACAAAAGTGACGTCATGTCACGTGATTGCAGTCTAGTCACGTGACCAAACTAAACGTTCAAATCTAGTTTCTCAAAGATTCATTATATTTTACATACATATGAAACGTTTCCGTAGATAGTTCTTTAGAACAGCCATTTACTTTTAATGCTTGCGTACTAATCGGAGCGGAAGTGACGTGCACAGTTCAGCGAGCCAATGAGCAGTGGCCTGGCTGGGCTTGCGCTGAAAAATAAACACGCGGCCCGGCGCAGATTTGGCTCCTGCTCCAAATGCGCGCCAGCGCCGCCGACCGCGCCGACCCACAATGCATCGCGCGGAGAAAAATGGCGGATGCCAGCGCGAGCGGCGTGAGTGGCGCGAGCTGCCCAAACATCGAAACCGAGCCGGATATCGTTGTGGAACGCTTTATTGAAGCCATAAAACAACACCCCTGTGTATACGACACAAAACGACTCGATTTCAGAGTACTTGAGATGGTACTCTGGGTCTGTTTGCCGTAGTTCTTGCACAAGCTGGTGGTACTCGCCTGTTGTTTTCCGCTGTGCGAAAATCTTTCGCACATACATTGAGCGCCTGCGCTTTCGCCGCAAGCGGTGGACTAGTAACACGAGAGCAAGTTTCTGTCGCGCGGATGACACCCTCGCCATATTTCATACAGTAGCCGCAATGGCGTGAATGGAGCGAAACGGATGAGGCGACGCAGAAAAAGGCGCGAACGGAATTCAAACTACCCGCCTGTCGACGATCGGCGCGCGAGTCGGCGGTCGTTCTGCGCATGCTCCGAAGCGGCGCGCGGCGTCTGGACGCATCGAAGCATAGAGGGGGTGGCGCTCCGACCGGCGCAGCGAAACCGGCGTAGCGCGAGAGACTGCGAGCGACGCTCGCTCGCGCGCTGAACACGTCGGACTATAAACGCGCCTTTTAGGGACATCTCCGACGCGCTTATTGACGCGGCTGGGCAGAAGTGGTGGCTCGCTTTTCCCATGAGTGCGGCCGAGCGTGCCTATGTTAAGGGGCGTTTTCTTCTGCGCGGCGGCATCACAGAGAACAAGGTGAATGCGTCTTCTAGCTGGCAATTAACAGAGAGCAGTGAGTTGTGATTGACCGACTCTCAAATCTTGCGCACAAGTTTCATACGAAACTCCCATGACATGCCTGATATTGAGTGCTGCATTGAGACTGCTTGGGTGTTTGACTGGCTGGTCGAGGGCTGTGGCTCCTGCAGAACATTGTGAAAAGAAGTGCGTAAGATGCATAAAGAAAAGCAAATGTAGCAATCTGTTTAAAGTGTATTAAAGCGCTTATTTTATCATACTTTTCTGTTGAGTGCAAGCTGTGCAGCGATGAGTTAATTGCCTTCTCATCCCTATATATGCCATTTTGTAGGTGAGTGAAAATGGAAGAGTTTATGCTCTCTATGCACTGTGCCTGCATGGTGAACTTACACATATGTAACCATTAGGTGGCGACACAACTTCAGCTGAAGCCTGCGTGATGGAAAGCGTTCTTGTTTCAGGAAAGACAACAATGACAGAAATGGCAAGGACAAGTGGCAACAGCCAATCATTAATTTGCATGCTGTCCTCACCATGCTTTCAAGCATTGCACTGCTGCCCTCACACTGGTGTTCTCTCATCATAACCATCACGTCGTCCTCGTCAAGCCATTTTCATTACGTTGTAATCACGACTTAGCGTCAGTCTCATCCTTGTAGATTGATCGAATTTAGTGCAATGCCTGGCCCAAATAATGCGGTTGAACAGGATAGGGGCCAAATAAATGGGCACACCCAAAGAGGAGAGACAGAAAACCTCACGTATGCGTGATGGGCACACACACCATGCTAAAGGTGCCTTATTGAATGCCATCAAGTATAACCTCAAATATGCAGCAAGGTTTCCCAGCATTTGATACAAAGCAGCTTCTCAAGATGCATGTTGACTACCTTTTAATTTCATTCTGGCAGAACTGGTCTACGCTGATATTCAAAAGTTGGATTTCTCTTTACTGGCTGCTTTATGAAAGTGCCTAGATGCCTGGCAAAGAAAACCACTGTGCACTCGGCAAGAACACTTCACATTAAAATTGCTGCACACACTGTTCTGCACTCACCAGTGCAGGGTCCTTCAAGAGCAGTGAAGGCCCGCAACCCACCACACAGTCAAAATCAACCAATGCAAGCACCCTTCCCCCAATATTGGGCAGCTTTCCACCACCCGTTTCACTGAAATTGAGAACAAAATGCGTATGAGTGGACGTCATGCAAAAGAAATCCCCAGATGAAACGTTACCCGTGAAAAATTATTACACGACCACCACTGCTACTATTCCTTCCTATCTACCTACCCATTTACTCCAGTGCGTTTAAAGTGAACAAAAGTTGCTAAAAATAAAAGTGATAGCGTGGCCTCGCGACTGTATGCTGGCACAGCTAAGGAGTACAACGAATGAAGTGAATTTCATTGCGCACATAACGCAGAATGGCAAAGGAACTGTCGTTTTTTGTTTACAAATAACAACAGCAGTCTAACTTACCTGGTAGGGGCCGACACGATGCTCACGTCTTTCATAGTTTGTGCGACGAGTTGTGATCAAAACCGTCGCCAACCTGCTGCATCTTTTACTGCGGGCCCCAATTCATTGAGGAGCTGTGCAACTTCTCGCCACAACCGCTCTCTTTCACACCCCGTAAAAGATGACGATAAGTCGCTGCTCGGTCTTTCTAAACGCGGATGCTGCTCAAGAAAGTCAAGCAGCTGTAATTTCTAGCGAACGGAAGCATGCCGTCCCGACCTAGCCTTTTTCGCCGGAGGTGGTGTGGAGCTGCTTCCTGCCATGCTACTACTACAGCAATTTCCCACGGTGGAGGCGTGGCTTTGCTTCTCAGCACGAACTAACGCGTTTAAATTTTCGTGGTCTATTTCAAATTTTCGCGGGCACATTTGAGACATGTGTCTATAAACGCCTTGTCAAAGACCGTCATTACGAATCTCACCTTAAAAACTTAAGAACCCGAGGAAAAGTGGCGACCTTTGGTTTCATGTCTAAGTAATGCAGTGACTGTTTGTTGACGCCCTACGCCGCGCCGTTTACGCTATCTACCTCGTCGCCATTGGCACTCAGCTGATGACGGGACCGTAGCGTTGGTAGCGTTCCCTCGCGGTACAAAGCAAAAATTAATAATGCATGAATCACTCTAAAGCGCTTTAAATCTAAATCTTGCACACTATAAAATGCTTATAAAAGTGTACTAAGTGCATTATAAAATTCAACTAACCTCGTTTGTCTAATTGCACACGCAATGCACTTGGTGGAGCGACACACAAATGAAAAGTGCACCGGCGGTTGGCTCACGTGACCCGTTCTTTGTATACCGCCCAAGAAGCCCAAGAGGTGGCGACGATGTGATGATAAAGCACGGAATATATCCAGATAACCCAATGATGTTGGAGGCGTGACGAGGGTGGGATTTCATCTTGCTATCATTAGTTCACTCATCTGAGGGCGTCGCCAGAGCTCGGGAAGATTCCGAGTTTCAGCAAACTCGGGCCTTCCAGCATAGCGGCCCTGGATGACAAAATTGGCAAATAAAGATAAAAGTATGAAAAAAAAATAAACATTGTCGTCTGGTACCTGGCGCCAAGTGTAAAAAACACCGATGCCCTAAAGTCGTGCTGGAAACTGAGCTGCGGCGCGTAGATGCGCACGCGTCGCGCACTAGCGCCGCAGAGAGGCACGGTGAAATGCGTTGTGGCAGTGGCCTCGCCGTACACGCCACACACAATGATGATGCTGAATGCGACGCGAAAGACTCTGTGAGCCGGCCGTCACGGAAATAAGAGTTCAGCGGAAATTATATTGCATGAAGCGATATTCGCGACGCTGCCGCCGGTACATTCGCATGAAGACAGCAGTCTTGCGGTGTTAAGACTTTCGACAGCATGGATTACAGCGAAGGAATTCCCTATACAACGCCCTTTTCTGTTCCACAGCTCCTCCCAGGCTTTCACTCAACCATTTAGATTCATGTTGTGGGGATACACATGAATCCCCTGACCCATTGTAACGGCCGCGCGTAATTATCACGCGATGCTATGCGCGCGCCGTTCGGGAGGTTTTGCGAGGGAGGGCACTCTCGCCACCCCCGCTTCCTTTCGCTCCCCGCCG
The DNA here is from genome assembly GCF_055824585.1 of Amblyomma mixtum. Taxonomy (NCBI): domain Eukaryota; kingdom Metazoa; phylum Arthropoda; class Arachnida; order Ixodida; family Ixodidae; genus Amblyomma; species Amblyomma mixtum. Next base: position 142,068,488 of record NC_143019.1, on the reverse strand, counting down.
CGACGCCGCGGCGGCGACTTTCCCTCTTTCCTGTCTTACAACGGAGAGACCTCCTCTCCACAGCCCGGGAAGAAGGCGCGTTTCTCCCGAGGCTCGCTCGCCGAGGCTCCCGAGGCTCGAGGAGCCGTGCACACGCACGGATGAGAGATCTGCCACGGAGACCGCTGCCCTTATCGCCCGGCCACCGTGTGTGACTTGACCGCCGCGGGCCGTGAGCGAGGAACCACGCGAGGTGAGCGGAACCTTCTTCCCCCACATTTTTGCGTGCGTTCTGCCCTTTGTGTTTTTCACCCCCGTACGCGAGCGGAACACCCTCGCTCGTTACGGCGGTTGTATTGTTGCTGCTGCATTGTATTGCTCGGGAGCAATAAACGCTCCTCCGAGTAGCATACTCGTGTTTGTCCCCTCTGGCCCGAACCCGCCGTGGTTGCGACTCACCGCACCGCGGGTTGGGGGTCACAGCTCTGACTGCTAGGGCTGGCACGCTGGTGCTAGAGAGCGACAACTGCTTCTAGCCCTTTGAGCGTTACTACAAGAATAAACCCCCATATTCTTGGCGCCCAACGTGGGGCCAGAGGTGTGACAAACCGAGTGTCTGTGTGAGCGACTGCCGACACACAGACTAGCCATGGCGGCGAGCGGGATTGACATCCAGTCCCTGCTGTGGTTGTCCAATACGGCTTCTCAGCAGCAACATCTTGGCACGGCAGTAACAACTACTGCAGGTGTGTTCCCAGAGGCTGACGCTAGCCCCTGTGATCTTATATCGTTTGAGCCGAGCGGTGCTTCACACGACACACCGGCTCAGACGAGCGGCGACGCTAGGCACTTCTCGCCAAGCGCTATGCCGCCAGGTAGGGAGAGCATGGCGCGACATGTGCAATCTTGCTCATCCCACGGGGCCCCTCAGCCAGAACTACCTGGCCAGGCCCAAGAGGCTGTGTTGCGCAACGCTTTGCGCCTCATAGAGAGCCTCACGGGTATCGTGCAGAACAACCTGCAAACACCCGCTCCAGCGGCGAGTCCGAGGCTAAGGGTGGACCTTCCCAGCTACGGCGGCTACCATGATTTTGTCAGTGCCAACGAGTACCTTGAGCGCATGCTGACCTACCAGCAGGCGACAGGGCTTTCCGATGGCGAGATTCTGGCGCGTGTCGTGCCAATCTCACTGACTGATCAGGCTGCCCGCTTGTTCCGCCTTACTGGCCATCGGTCTCGCACGATGGAGGAGTTCCGAGCGAGGTTTCGCGAGGAGTTCTTGCCCGCAGATTACGACCGTCGTCTGCGGCGCGAGTTGGAGCTGCGTACTCAGCATCCGGACGAATCGTTGCTTGAGTACGTGAGGGCGATGGACGAACTCTATCGTTTTGCAGACCCCTCAGCTTCGAACGGCGAGAAGGTAGAGCGTGTTACGCGACAAGCGCACCCTACCTTCGCAGCCTACCTACGAGGCGTACCGTTCAGGGACTTGGACGAACTCGCCTCGGCAGCCAAGCGCATACAGGCGGACATACTCGCCTCCCGCGCGTATCGGCCACCCCCGCCAGCGTCGCAGGCACTTGAGCCGCGATGCGCCTGGAACGGAGACACTTTTCGAAACCGTTCCCGGGGAGCCGAAATGGTTGCGTTCAGTGACGGGCAATTGAGAAACGGTTGGGAACTGTCAGACCGAGCTCTCGACCCGTACACGTATGCTATGCGGTCAGCACACGCTGCGTGGCCAAGGTATGCAGAATCGGGACCGACATACCGACCCGAGGACGCTAGACCAAAGGGCAACTGCGACGGTAGGCCCGGCAGGGAGGAACGGTCAGCCGGCGCGAGGCGACAACTGCCCCGCCCGGCAATGGCCGAATACCCTCTGCTACCGGTGCAACCAACGAGGGCACTACGCCCGGGAGTGCAGACGCCCCGTGAACCGAGAGCACGCGCTTTCGGGAAACGAACGCAGCCGCCGGTGATTAACGCTGCACAACCGGCGGCGGCGTCAACAGCGGTGCTCAGTGAGTCACACGAACTCCTAGCCCCGCTGGCTTGTCGTTTGGAACCACCCAGCGACACGCCAGTACCGCTTATTGAGCTTACAGTGGCACAACGTAATTTCATGGCATTGCTAGACACAGGAGCGAGCGCATCCCTGTTTGGCGACGAGGTATGTGAGCATCTCCGTCGGAACGGACTCCGACTGCGAGCGAGCAACCTCCCGTTCCGATTAGCTAGCGGCACTGCGCACGCGAGCGGTGCCGCGCGGCTTGTGGTGCGGTGGGAGAAAAGAGTGAGGCGCCAGCGCTTCGCTCACCTCCCCGCCCTATCGGTTCCAATTATTCTTGGTAGAGACTTCCTCGCCAAGACGGGCATTGTTATTGACGTCTGCGACGGAGGATATAGGGAGCGAGCATGTGGCACCCTGAAACCTTTCGTTCAACCCCAAAAAGCGTCGAAAGCACATTCGCTTTCCGATGCTTCGCGCGCAGACGTACGCAACGATCGCCCGAAAAAGAGCCTCGAAACGCCTTCGGCCCGGCTGAACAACCAGCCTGTAGACCGCGCCGAGAGGAAAAGCGCGGAAAAGAACCTCTCCCCTCCCGCGCGACCCCCTGTCCCCCCTGCGGTTGCACTCTGTGCCGCGGCGGCATGCAGGCCTCCCCACCCGCTGCTAGACAACTCAGACAGCTTGTCGGGGGAGGAAAAAGCGCGTTTGTCTCTGCTCCTAAACGAGTACGACGCCGTATTCACGGAGCGGCCTGGCTGCACTACGCTGGTTAGGCACAAAATTGAGACAGGCGACGCTGTTCCATGGAAGTGCAATCCTCGGCCAGTCAGCTTGGCTAAGAGGAAAGCGCTCGATAACGCACTGGACGAGCTTCTCGATACAGGCGTTGTGGAACGATCAAACAGCCCCTGGGGGTTTCCAGTGGTGCTGGTGCCCAAAAAGGATGGAACAACCCGCCTTTGTGTGGACTATCGACGCCTGAACGAGGTGACACGGAAGGACGCATACCCACTTCCGAGCATTCCCTCGATAGTGTCCAATGTTGGTGGAGCGAAGTACTTCACTACGCTCGATGCTAGCAGAGGATACTTTCAGGTGGAGATGACCCCCAGTGATCGAGAGAAAACTGCCTTCACTTGTCACAGGGGACTTTTCCAGTTTACCCGAATGCCGTTCGGCCTGGTCGGCGCGCCCGCGACGTACCAGCGTCTGATGGACCGTGTCCTAGGCGATGCAAAGTGGCACCACGCTCTTGCTTACCTGGATGACATTGTCGTGTATTCGGAAACCTTTGATGAGCACTTACGCCATCTCAGGGATGTACTGGAAAGGCTGAGGTCTGCGGGAATCACTCTGAACCCGAACAAGACCCAAATAGCGGCGACCCGAATAACACTGTTGGGGTTTACGCTAGACAAAGGACGCCTTCTGCCGTGCGAAGACAAGCTGCGGGCTATTTTGCAGTTCCCGTCGCCGGCAGATATAGGCGGACTAAGACGCTTTCTGGGGCTGGCGAACTTTTATCGACAGTTTATCCCAGATTGCGCAGCTCTGCAAGCCCCCTTAACAACGCTGTTAAGGAAAGGTGTGAAGTGGCATTGGGGACCCGAGCAAGAGGCGGCACTACGCCATCTCACTTGCGCGCTCGCGGAAACCACAGAGCTAAGGCTGCCTGACCTGAACAGGGAATTTGTGATCCACACGGACGCTTGTGACCTGGGCTTAGGAGCAGTCCTGCTTCAAGAGCACGGAGGTAGCCTGAGACCGGTGGCGTTCGCCAGCCGCTCATTAACTCCCGCAGAGAGAAACTATTCCGTGACAGAAAAAGAATGTCTCGCGATTATTTTCGCTCTGCGGAAGTTCGACTACTATGTCGATGGAGTCGCTTTCGTGATTGAGACTGATCACATGGCACTCACTTGGCTGAGACGCCTAGGCGAGCCGTCCGGACGCCTAGCGCGATGGGCGCTACTCCTCCAGCGTTACGACTTTACCGTGCGCTACAGGAGGGGCAAGAACAACGTGGTGGCGGACGCACTTTCGCGCGCGCCCGTTGACGGCTTGGGAAGTAACAACACTGCCCATTCCGCCGCGCCCGACAGCCAGAGCAGCGCGACTGCCGCGCAGCTCACACAACGCCCCGAGGGAAGGGACACCCCGCCTTCCCAGGGCGAAAGCGTAAACCACTTTGAAGACATCAGTTCAGTGGTGAGCGTTTTCAGCAGAAGGGAGCTGTTGGAGGCACAGCGGGAGGATCCATTTTGTCTAAAAGTATTCGACGGGCTGAGGGACCCGGCGGCGCGGCCGCGGCGCACATGGAGGCAACTGGTATTGTTGTCCGTGCGGGGCGCTCGAACACCGCTGGTAATGCTGTGAGCGCGATGGATTCCTATCTGCTCGACTCCGATGGCATCCTGCTGAGATATATCCCCTCCGAGAAGGATACACACGAGTCCTTCAAGGTGGTGATTCCACGCACGTTGAGAGGAGCACTTTTACGCTACTTTCATGATACGTGCATCGCTGGGCATGCGAGTGGCCCTAAGACTTACCTCAAGTTGTGCCGCCTCGCTACCTGGCCTGGCATGAAGCGGGATGCGATACGCTACGCCCGCTCGTGCGACGTGTGCCAAAGGGTCAAGCCACGTGGTGGACGCCCACCTGGGCTCATGCAGCCGATCAATAGCCAGGGTCCTTGGCATATTGCGGCTTGTGACGTCATGGGACCTTACCCCAGGACTCCGAGTGGAAACCAATATCTGCTCGTTGTCACAGACCATTTCAGCAAATGGGTGGAACTGTTCCCACTTCGAAAGCTGACGGCACGCGTAATCATGGGGAAGCTGATCGAGGTGTTCACACGATTCGGCTACCCCGGGCAGTTGATAACGGACAATGCATCGTACTTCACTGCCAAACTTTTCGTGGACTCCTGCGCGGCCCTTGGCATTAAGCACAGGAGAACAACCACGTACCACGCCCAGGCGAATCCCACGGAACGCGTGAACCGCAACATCAAGCACATGCTCGTTGCATTTGCGGAGACGCACATCGACTGGGACACCTGTCTCCCCGAGATTGGGTTTGCTCTCAGGTCGACCGTGAACCGCTCGACTGGGTACACACCTACCGCTCTCAACCTTGACAGGGAGCTGCCGAACCCGTTAGAACTTACTCTACAGGTTCGCAGCAACACCCCGATTGCTTGGTCGGCATGCGCTGACTATGCGACCGGGCTGCGCGCGAGGATGACGGAGGCTTTGGACAAAGCACGCCGGAATCTGAGCACTGCTCGGGCCCAGCAGAAAGCGCAGTATGACCGCTCCCACCGGGAAGTTCACTACAAGCCGGGTGACCTGGTGTTGAGGCGCAGTCACGTTCTGAGCGATGCCAGTAAGCGGTTTTCTGCTTCTCTGGCGCCGAAATGGACGGGACCTTATGTAGCTCGGGAGAAACTTTCCTCTCTCGTCTACAGGCTGGCGGACTTGACGCTAAGACCGACCGACGGGCCAGTGCATGTCTGTGATCTGAAACCCTACTTTGACAGAGGGAATGAGTGGCCTGTGGAGAACACCCTCCCCCGCCAGCAGGCAGCCGCACCGAGAGGCAAGGCTCGACAACAGAGCCCGGCGCCTCGTTACAACTTGCGCCCACGGCAGAAACAACTCTGACCAACGCGCAGGGAGTAATTTCTCCTGCTTAATATGGACGGAACACCCCTTCCATATTTCGCACCGTGGCTTCCGGAGCAAGCACACGCTTTCTCTTCGGAAAAGACCGAGCGGGATTAGACTAACTGAAAGAAAAAAAAATGTGTGTAAATCGTTAAAAGTAACTAAAAAGAAAAGACAGCTTTGCAGCCGCAGGCCAGCCTTCACAGCGTGCCCGGAGGAGAGCCAGCGGACGCCGCAACGACCGTTGCAGCTTCGAACACCGAGAGCCAGACCGTTTGGAAGGAGGCCGCATTCCGGAGCCAAGAGCCCGCTGTCGCCACCAAGTTGCGCAGAAGACGAACAGCTTCCGGTCGGCCGCGGGACGAGCGAACGAGAATTCGGAGAAACCGGGGCTTATGTCTACCATGGCGAAAACTGCAGCAGAGAAGCCGCCTTGGAGTTCCCCGGTCCCCGCGGCAGCGGGCTTCGCCCGCAAGAGAAGCTTGGTGCCCCGCTGGGCCCGCCTCGCAAGTCCTCTGCGGCAGAGGGAAAATGGGTCGGCGCGTCCTTTGCCACCCCCATGAAGAGAAAAAAAAGGGCGAGCCAAAAGCGAGCGGTTCAACCAGCTGGGTGGAGGCCTGCCGTACGCTGTGCAACGGGACGACACGGTGCGTAATTGCCTGAGCCTGCCTGCCGCCCGCGCGTCCCGGCAAAGCTGCCCTGGCCGACTCACGGGAACTGCGGTCATCGACCCCCTTCAACCCTGGGCTCCACAGTCGTCCATGGCGGTCGTCTACACTGCCTTCCTGCCCGGGCGTCCACGGCTTTCGACGACGGCACTGCTGGCTGTGAGCTGAATCTTTTCTTTATTGGCTTTTAAAGTTAAACGGTGTTTCGCCGGCCCCACTCGGTATAACCTTTTGTGTGAACGCGGTCACTTCTCGGCCGTAGGGCAGTTTTAAGGAGGGGGGGATGTGGGGATACACATGAATCCCCAGACCCATTGTAACGGCCGCGCGTAATTATCACGCGATGCTATGCGCGCGCCGTTCGGGAGGTTTTGCGAGGGAGGGCACTCTCGCCACCCCCGCTTCCTTTCGCTCCCCGCCGCGACGCCGCGGCGGCGACTTTCCCTCTTTCCTGTCTTACAACGGAGAGACCTCCTCTCCACAGCCCGGGAAGAAGGCGCGTTTCTCCCGAGGCTCGCTCGTCTTCTGGCGGGAGCCGTGCACACGCACGGATGAGAGATCTGCCACGGAGACCGCTGCCCTTATCGCCCGGCCACCGTGTGTGACTTGACCGCCGCGGGCCGTGAGCGAGGAACCACGCGAGGTGAGCGGAACCTTCTTCCCCCACATTTTTGCGTGCGTTCTGCCCTTTGTGGTTTTCACCCCCGTACGCGAGCGGAACACCCTCGCTCGTTACGGCGGTTGTATTGTTGCTGCTGCATTGTATTGCTCGGGAGCAATAAACGCTCCTCCGAGTAGCATACTCGTGTTTGTCCCCTCTGGCCCGAACCCGCCGTGGTTGCGACTCACCGCACCGCAGGTTGGGGGTCACAGCTCTGACTGCTAGGGCTGGCACGCTGGTGCTAGAGAGCGACAACTGCTTCTAGCCCTTTGAGCGTTACTACAAGAATAAGACCCCATAATGTATATTGATTAAGCGGCGTCGGCAGCTTCGAGGGAACCGCTCTCAGCTCATCGCCCGAAGCCATCGCGCAGCATGTCGCGTCCAATTATCGCCACATGCGGCGGTTCCGTACCTGTGAGATGCGATCAGCGTCACGGCGAGAAGAATTGGCGGCAAAACGGCTGGCTATCGATCGTAATCCCAACGCAACAGTGGCGTTGGATAGCTTAATCTCAACGTGTCGTCTCCAGAGGTGTAGCGCGCCGGGTGGAGCGGTGTAGTGCGTGCGGGAGATCGGTCTCCACAAGAGGGGCCTGATACAGCGAATGTTAGGTTCCTAGCACGGAAATCCGTTATGCATTTTAGGAATCGAGGTTCATCAAACTCATGGAGACGATGGTAGGCGACAGGTTGTTCGAGTTCATGGAATCCAAAGAACTTTTCGCTGACAGTGTGGTCGGGGGCAATTTTTGACCGACAGACGATCGTACATTCGAATCCACGATAAGGAACATGGCCCTTTTCATTTAGGATCCAGGGGCACACCACAGGGCGCGGTGCTCTCTCTCCTGCTATTCAATCTGGCTAAAATGCGCGTATACCGGCCCAGCTGGGCGCTGTCGCCGGTGTGCAGCGTGCTCTGTACGCCGACGACATCATCCTGTGGGCCACACAGGACTCCCTCGGAGGAATTGAGGCCAACCTGCAGGAGGCGGCGTCCATAGTGGACCATAAGTCTCGGCGCTGCGGCCTCAAATGGTCCACCCAAAAGTCTGAATTCGTGCACATACGCCCGTCACCAAAGTGCACAGCGAAATTTTCATTGTCTCTTCCGACAGGTCCAATACCTCAAAATGTCGATGTCCGGGCACTGAGGCTTTTTATACCTCAAGACAGACGGTCACAAACGACATTGGCCAAAATCTGTCAGGTGGGGGCCAGGTGGGCCGCTTGGTCCGTCGGGTTTCTAACAAGTCCGGGGTGTTACGTTGTAAATACGCCTTGCGGCTGGCGCATGGATTTGCAACGAGTCGCATTCTATATTCGACTCCGTACCTCCAAATGCGGAAGCAAGCCGGCCTCCACAAAATTATTAAGCGGGCTCTGGACCTCCCAGCGCATACCTTCAACAAGTTCCTCCTGGAGCTGTGCATGGTGAACACATTTCCGGAGCTCCGGCAAGCCCACTTGACCAACATATACACACGTCTCTCGAAGACATCGTCGGGTCGCCCCCTCCTTGCCCGACTGCACATCCAACACATCACTCTCATGGAAGAGCGCGTACGTATTCCGTCCCAGTGGAGATGCGCCCTCCACGTGCGCCCTCTTCCCGCGAACATGAACCGTGAGGACCATAATGGCCGGCGCCTGGCGCGGGCGGAAGCCCTGGCCCGCCATTATGGATCGAAACCTGGCGTGTTCTACGTGGATGCCTTCGGCCCCCGCCATGGGGGATGGTACACAGCCGCAGTCGTCCACCAATCCAAAACAGTTAACGGCCTTACTTTCCGAGCCCGTGACATAACATACGCGGAGGAGGTCACCATTGCGTTGGCTGCGTCCTATTCCACTTCGAAAACAATTATTTCCGAACCGCGAGCAATAAGCAATAAAGCGTCGCGGATTTTGACCATACTATTACTTTATTGTGAGATGATGCTATTGACAGTAAAGCGATGTGAAGAGTAGGCTTTTTATTATAGCGCAGGCGACTTGAGAAGGGTCGGCCGTTGCGGCTTCAATGCGAAACGGGCTATAGGCCTAGCGATGACCAAGGCAGCAGCAGAGCTCGTCGCCCGGAGCGCCCGCGAGCGGTGCAGTTGCCGAAAGCTCCCAACGTAAGCAGGCATGCTTCGTCGCTGCTCGAGTATAGCTGGCAGTCTTTCTGGCGAACAGAGCGATAGTGTATTTTGTTGAGATATTTGTACACCATCCCAAGCAGCGCTCAGGCACGGCTGCACGGCGGCGATGTGCGACACCGGTTGTGGGCGGAACTTCGGTAAGCGGCGCAGCGAAGCGAATCAGCGAAGAAACACCAACTAGCCCAGCTGTCTGCCTTAAATCCCTGCTTGCTGCGGGGCGGCAGTTCGTTCGCAAGCGACAATCGGTGCGGCGCGCCGGCCATGTTTTCGCACGTGTGTCCCCTAACCCCGAGCAGCACCTCCTTTATTTTTACAACGCCTGCCGAGTACGCCCGATCCGACCGTCCAAGGCCCTCTCCTCTCCTCCTTTCCTACTCTCTCCCATCGGCTAGCCTTCGCGCCTGCTGTGCTCCTGGGAGGAAAAGTACTATCTGGGTGGTGCCAAACGAGAGAAAACGGACGAAAACAATTTTTTAAACGTTCTCTCTTTCTTCGTAAGGGGGCGCTCTGCATCTCGCATGATGATCAGGCTGCCCGCCAGCTATGGACGCGTCATCGAGCGCGATGTTCGTGGCGCTGCTCACCGTGGCGCTGGTCATCGTGGAGCACTGGTTTTAAAAGCAGTCACAGAGTGAGCGGCGCAGCGGCGTTGGCATTGCGACGAAAGGCTGTGGTGGCTTGGTCGAATCATGTCGGTCGTTTAGCTAAGCTACAACGCTGAAACATTCCGGGATAGCGGGAGCCAGGCGGGCCGGACCCAGACGACGTGCCAGCGGCAGCTGCGAGGCGGTTGTGGCAAGAAATTTGTTCATACCAAAGTTTTTACCTTTACCAACTGCTTTAGTATTGATCAGCGATCCTCAAAAATGACGCATTCATATTTTTATCACACGGTTTATTATTTACGTCAAGAACACTCATTAGCTCTTTTTTATGACGCCGACAGACGGGATCCAGGCTGGCCGGCCGTCCGGCAGGATTGGCGTACTTCACGTTCGCACAAGAAAATACTGCCACGTATCATTGTAGTGTCTGTTCGTTCGCGCAAGGCCGCAGGAAAGGGGTGTTATCATTTTTGTTCCTGACGCGAGAAGCGACCGGACTAATCTCGATTGATCACAGCCATGCCGAGCTGCATCTACGTGTTTACAGATTACTCTATATGATCTCGACCTGTTATCTCGAAGTTTCCTTGCCGGCTTTAAATTGAGCGATGCCGCGAGCAGCGGGCATTCGTAGTTCGACGACCGACGAGCACGTTTGTTGCTTACGCTGCCGCCGAGTGATTCAGTTATTTTGCGGGCGCAAGTCAGCCCAAATAAAGAGCTTCGTTTGCAAGACTGGCTGGTGTCTTCCTGACCACTGGACTGCCGTCACTACAACGTGACAATACAAAACAACCATGCTACCAGAGAGGATGCTTCCTAGATTCGAGCAACGCCGCCTGCCTGTGCAAAAGTGGATCTTTCAGCAACGACACCGCCTGCGGCAGCGCCGGGCGACGAACTGCGCGCTGGTCCCAGGCTGCCCTAGTCGTCGCTATGGGCCTAGCTGATTTTGCATCCACGCCGCAGATGAGGGCGCTTCGGGACTGGCCACAGCTCAAAAAAGGTGCTACACAAAGCACCCCTTTACTGTGAACTTGTCACATAATAAAAGATGTTCGATTTCCACGACGCCATCAGCAAAGGAGCTATCAGACGGCAGGCGAACCGCATCAAGTAGCAGCAGCCCCAAAGCGGCTATGGGTGAAATTTGCTTGTATAGCAGTCATAAATTTTACCAGCAACTCAGTATTGGCCAACCATCGTCAGAAATATTGCATTTTTGACATGTACCTGTCCCAGGGCTTGTTATGAACGTGAACAAACAATGCTAGCCCGTTTTTCAGTCGCCGGCGGCCGCCAACAAGACTGGCAGCCCTGCCCGGCGTGGCTCGGCCCCGAGCGCCTGACGAGCGCGCTCTACGTCAAATCAAATCAAATAAAAGGTTTACTTTGCACTCCATACAAAGAAATGCAGGGCACAGGGACAAAAAAGCTTGTCAGAAGACAGCTTGACAGGGCTCCTCCGCCCTTACAAATTGCTGGCGTACAGTGCAACAAAAAGCATCACTAAGGACTGAAATAACATGACATAATTGTCACAATCAAAACGAAATTAGGTACACAAAAGAACTTTCACAAATATTTAGTTGTTTTGACCTTGAGGAGTGATCAGTTGCAGACACATTTATTAAAAAAATTAACAGATACGTCTTAAGGTCGGCCGGTTATATGCTGTATACATTTACATCTTTTGAGATTAACTCGTTTCGCAGCCTGCTTATACGATTTTCAATGCTGTTCCACCCCTGACTCGTCCTAGAAAACGGAACCAACCATGATTCCTGGTTCCGAAGAGAATATTGCACGTCAGGAGGCCGTTTCAGATTAAACAGTGATAGATATGCCTTATTATTGAATTTCAGGCATGTCTTATATCGCGTTATCAGTCGGTAGCTGTACAAGTTAGTGAACGGTAAAACGTTGTACACTTGAAAAAGAGGCATTGATGGTACGGCCCAAGAAACTCCCGGAACTCGCCGGAGGGCTTTTTTCTGTAATATGTGGATTCTATTAATATTTACCTTTGATGTTGTACTCCAAACTAAAGAGCAGTAGTTTAGAGCAGTAGTAAAGAGCAGTAGTAGCAGTAGCAGTAGGTAAGACATGACGGAAGTTACACAGTACTCCAACTACTTTCGCCAAATTAGCAAGGACATAGTTCACATGCGAGTTCCATACCAAATGTTCATTAAATATGACACCGAGCACCTTAGTCTCTGGTACAAGTGCAATCTTGTCTGACCCGATATAGAGGTCAAATCTGCAACTTATGTTTTTTTGGGCCACAGTAAAAAGGATTGCCTTAGTCTTTTCAGTGTTAATATACAGTGAGGTTGCTTGGCTCCAATGGCGTGTCTCAAGGGTGGCATTGGCTGCATCATGAAGATCGTCACGGCTGTCAGACCTTATAAATACGCTCGTGTCGTCTGCATAGATAATGAGGGAAGCATGGTCTGTGATGTTTACAATATCATTTGTATATAAATTGAATAACAAAGGTCCTAAGACACTACCTTGTGGAACACCGGCTTTCAGTAATTCCGGAGTAGAATAGTTCTCATTTATAACGACGGATTGTTGCCTGTTTGTTAGATAGGATTTCAGGAGATTTATTGATACTCCCCGAAAACCATAATCTTCTAGTTTCGCTAAAAGTGCTTCGTGATTCAGAGTCAAAGGCTTTCGAGAAGTCTACAAAAATACCAATAATTAGCTCCTTTGCTTCTAAACATTTTATTATGATTTCCTTTTGTGTTAATAAAGCAAGTTCGGTCGACATTTTTTTCGAAAACCAAACTGGCATGGGGATATTAAACTGTGTTTTTCGCAGAAGGAATTAATTCTAGGGCAAATAATTTTTTCTAGTCCTTTGGAAAAGGCAGGGAGGACCGAAATTGGCCTATAATTTGAAAAGTTGTTCTTATCACCTGATTTGTATATGACTACGACCTTTGCACGCTTCATGTCTTCTGGAAATATGCCGGATGTCATGGACAGGTTAAAAATGTGGGCAAGAACCGACAAAATGTGTTCTAAAACGAATTTCACTGGTTTTATTTTGAGACCGTCAATGTCTCTAGCTTTACTGTTTTTTAATCCGAGAAACGCTGCGCAAATATCACTATTTGTCGTTGGAGAGAAGAAAGCGCTGTCTTTGTTGGAGGCGCATAAGTACGGAAGGTAGGACATATTATGCTTGCTATCTGCTAGGTTAACGAAATAGAAATTAAAGGCATCTGCTAGAGGCTTTCCTGTAAGGGTATTGCCGTCGCACTGTATTTCTAGAATTGGTTTGCTGGATTTACTTCGATTTAAGAGTAGATTTAACGTGCTCCACAGTTCGTCAGCATGAGAGGTGTGAGCTCTTGCGAACAAATTGTTGATGTACGTACGCTTGGCATTTCGGAGAACGTTCGTGACGTTATTTCTAAATTTTTAAACTGAACCAGGTCTTCTTTTTTTCTAGATTTGGTAAATTTGGCGTACATGTGGGTTTTCTTGCGTATCATTTCAAGGAACTCGTGTGTAATCAATGGATTACGTATCTTTTTGCAATTTTTATTCTTTTCAGTGGAAAAGACTTTGAATATATGTCAGTGAAAATTGACAAACTTCCTGTAAGCGTCATTTACGCAGCTGCAATTGTATACCGGTGCCCAGTCAGCCATAGAAAGCTCGTACTCAAATTTTTCAAGAGTGTTTGGGGTCATATCTTGTATAAAGAAAGTGTCTGAAGCGACCAATGTTTTTTTGGTGCAGTTTGTTTTCCAGAACATGTATATCGCTAAATTGTCGCTAAGAGAAGTCTGTATAACACCACACTCTGTATCTACGTAGCATTGTGTAATGAACTCGTCAATGAGACTCCCAGAGTCTGTTGTAATGCGTGTCGGTTCGGTAATGACATTTCTAGAGTTATTTGATTTCAGTAGCATCAATAATTCACTAGATGGGCCGCCTTGCTTTAGTATATTGATGTTCAGATCACCTCCTATAACAAGTGCCAGTTTGTTTTCATTCGCATAACTTAAAAGTTTTTCCATAAATTGGAAGAACTTGCCATTTGGAGGACTTCGTTGCCATTTGGAGGACGATAAAGAACAACGAACAAACTATTTCCACAGTGCACCGACCAGGCTTCATAGTTCACACACGAAATGCTAAAAGCTGGAAATATGCTAGCTGAATGGGAATTTTCAATCAGCATCGCTACACCACCACCATGTCTATTCTGCCTGTTTAGGAAGAAACTCGAATACCCCGGCAGGTTTAGCACATCGTACTCGGAAATATACCATGTTTCTGTCATCATCAGGACATGGAACTTACAAGATAAAGCTGATAAAAAGGCCATCAGTTCGTCGTGCTCGTTCTTCTCTGACTGCATGTTGCAGTGAAAAAAACTGATGTGCTTGCCATCCTCGGGGTGGACGAAATCTTGTTGCTTAATCACTGCAATTCTTTAAACAATGAGGTAAATATATTGATACATGACTGGAGTTCAGGCATCTTATGAACACATGTATGGTAATCTCGGGACAGCGTGTGGCAACTTTGGAAAGCAAGATGTACTGAGAAGAAAAAAAGTACTACAGCGCTTATTTCGGTGCAAAGAACAAAGGCTGCAGTGTCAATGCATGTATCAAAAAATGCACGATGTTTGCTCGGCTTGATAACGTAAAACGAATGGTCGCAAGTATACACGTACAATTTAAATGGGAAGAATGGGCACAGCAATGACAATGCGCATCAAGAGTCGAAGTAGGTGTCAGATAAAAGGTCAGGAGTAAAACAGCTAGGCGCGTTTTACAGTTCACTCTGTTGTAGGTGGCGTCGCTGGCGACTTTGGTGCACAAGACAAAGAAAAGGACCTTCAGGAGGAACTTACAATCTTATCTATGTCAGCTGAGCTGGTAATCCTGACTGACGGAAGTTGGTCATTTTCTCGAGCGTAAATTTTGCCATTACGCACCCACAAATACTTCCAATGTGCTTCACGTTTGCGCGCCGTTGCGAGGCCCAGGAGCCGCTTCAATTCTGAACAAACATGTTCATTCACGAACACCAGCTCTTCCAGAAGAGGGTAAATACGGGCTGGTTGGTACATGTTTTACGAATTGGAAAAACAGCGCAATCAAAGACGAGACACAAGAGAAGGACAAAACACCAGCGCTGACTAACAACCAAATGGTTTATTGCTACAGACAAGGCAGCATATATATGAAATGGCACGAGTAAAAACACAAAATAAGCATGAGAGAAAGATACCGCACAACCACACAACTTGACTAAAAAAAGGCACGTCACTGATTAAGATACGCAAGTTCCTTTGAGAGTAGATTTATGGATGGGCTGCTGATACAGGTGTTACCGAGCTTTCTGATATGGCAAGCCTCCGAAATGAGCCTTGTGGTCTCATCTTTATAACGGGCGATGATAGTGGTCCGATTGAGGTGCGCTTCGCAATCTTCACACTCAGCACAGTGCACAGCAACCAGCTCTTCTGCTTCGAGACCGAGGTCAGAGCAGTTTAGCCTCAGACGCCGACACTTTTCCAGAAGGCTGTCTCACAGTTGCCTACGGGCGAACTGAACGATTATATTTATCTTGTCAGAGTTCGTGATCGCCACGCCATGAATGACTTCAATGTCAGCAGGAAGCACTGGTACATTAACTTTTTCACCAATTTTTGCGACCAGTTCGTGAAGGTTCTCTTCCGCTTTGCGTGGAATGCCCTTTATTTCCAAGTTCTTGATTCGAGAATATTGATCTACTCCAAGGATCCTATCCTCGTGCGTTTTCACCGTACAAGCTAGTTCTTCACACATCGTCTATAGTTTAGTATTAGCAACTTTCAGCTCCTTGTTTTCAGCTTTAATTTCCTCGTATTCTGCACTCATGAAGCTTAAATTCTGCCTTATTTCCCTCATTTTCTTCCTAAGTTCTCTTTCAAAGCTCTGCTTAAAATCTTAACTCGGCTCGGAGCTCACGTTCCACTTCATGAACCAATGCAGCTATTTCTTTAGACACCATGGTTCAGGAACAAAATCACAAATTGGCAGCAGAAAGAAGAAGAAGAAGCTCGAAATTCGCACAAACCTGCGTGTAAGGTGCGTACGGTAAGTTCGATCGGAGCCTGTTGCTGCCACTGCCCCCAAATGCTAGTTTCCGGCGATGCTCGATGTTTTATACCGATGCTGCGATGAAGGGACCAATGGCAGGTGATTCTAGACAGTCACGAGGCAACCCGTGAAAAGTGCGTCGTGTGTCCGGCGCAGATAGGGCACCCTGATACGGCACAGTAGATCTCGAACACCCACATCCAGCTTCAGTTGAAAGTCGTGTTGCCGGGAACCCTGCCTGCAAGGTAAGGTAACTGTAAGTTCGATCGGAGCCTCTTGCTCCCACTGACCCCAAATGCTGGTTTCCGGTGATGCTCGATGTTTTATACCGATGCTGCGATGAAGGGACCAATGGCAGGTGATTGTAGGCAGTCACGAGGCAACCCGTGAAAAGTGCGTCGTGTGTCCGGCGCTGATGGGGCACCCTGATACGGCACAGTAGATCTCGAACACCCACATTTAGCTTCAGTTGAAAGTCGTGTTGCCGGGAACCCTGCCTGTAAGGTAAGGTAACTAAGTTTGATCGGAGCCTCTTGCTGCCACTGCCCCCAAATGCTGGTTTCCGGTGATGCTCGATGTTTTATACCGATGATGCGATGAAGGGACCAATGGCAGGTGATTATAGGCAGTCACGAGGCAACCCGTGAAAAGTGCGTCGTGTGTCCGGCGCAGATATGGCACCTTGATACGGCACAGTAGATCTCGAACACCCACATCCAGCTTCAGTTGAAAGCCGTGTTGCCGGAAATGCTGCCTGTAAGTTGAGGTAACTGTAAGTTCGATCGGAGCCTCTTGCTGCCACTGCCCCCAAATGCTGGTTTCCGGTGATGCTCGATGTTTTATACCGATGCTGCGATGAAGGGACCAATGGCAGGTGATTCTAGGCAGTCACGAGGCAACCCGTGAAAAGTGCGTCGTGTGTCCGGCGCAGATATGGCACCCTGACACGGCACAGTAGATCTCGAACACCCACATTCAGCTTCAGTTGAAAGTCGTGTTGCCGGGAATCCTGCCTGTAAGGGAAGGTAACTGTAAGTTCGATCGGAGCCTCTTGCTCCCACTGACCCCAAATGCTGGTTTCCGGTGATGCTCGATGTTTTATACCGATGCTGCGATGAAGGGACCAATGGCAGGTGATTCTAGGCAGTCACGAGGCAACCCATGAAAAGTGCGTCGTGTGTCCGGCGCAGATATGGCACCCTGATACGGCACAGTAGATCTCGAACACCCACATTCAGCTTCAGTTGAAAGTCGTGTTGCCGGGAATCCTGCCTGTAAGGGAAGGTAACTGTAAGTTCGATCGGAGCCTCTTGCTCCCACTGCCCCCAAATGCTGGTTTCCGGTGATGCTCGATGTTTTATACAGATGCTGCGATGAAGGGACCAATGGCAGGTGATTCTAGGCAGTCACGAGGCAACCCATGAAAAGTGCGTCGTGTGTCCGGCGCAGATATGGCACCCTGATACGGCACAGTAGATCTCGAACACCCACATTCAGCTTCAGTTGAAAGTCGTGTTGCCGGGAATCCTGCCTGTAAGGGAAGGTAACTGTAAGTTCGATCGGAGCCTCTTGCTCCCACTGCCCCCAAATGCTGGTTTCTGGTGATGCTCGATGTTTTATACCGATGCTGCGATGAAGGGACCAATGGCAGGTGATTCTAGGCAGTCACGAGGCAACCCGTGAAAAGTGCGTCGTGTGTCCGGCGCAGATATGGCACCCTGATACGGCACAGTAGATCTCGAACACCCACATCCAGCTTCAGTTGAAACTCGTGTTGCCGGGAATCCTGCCTGTAAGGGAAGGTAACTAAGTTCGATCGGAGCCTCTTGCTCCCACTGACCCCAAATGCTGGTTTCCGGTGATGCTCGATGTTTTATACCGATGCTGCGATGAAGGGACCAATGGCAGGTGATTCTAGGCAGTCACGAGGCAACCCGTGAAAAGTGCGTCGTGTGTCCGGCGCAGATATGGCACCCTGATACGGCACAGTAGATCTCGAACACCCGCATTCAGCTTCAGTTGAAAGTCGTGTTGCCGGGAATCCTGCCTGTAAGGGAAGGTAACTGTAAGTTCGATCGGAGCCTCTTGCTCCCACTGCCCCCAAATGCTGGTTTCTGGTGATGCTCGATGTTTTATACCGATGCTGCGATGAAGGGACCAATGGCAGGTGATTCTAGGCAGTCACGAGGCAACCCGTGAAAAGTGCGTCGTGTGTCCGGCGCAGATATGGCACCCTGATACGGCACAGTAGATCTCGAACACCCACATCCAGCTTCAGTTGAAAGTCGTGTTGCCGGGAATCCTGCCTGTAAGGGAAGGTAACTGTAAGTTCGATCGGAGCCTGTTGCTCCCACTGACCCCAAATGCTGGTTTCCGGTGATGCTCGATGTTTTATACCGATGCTGCGATGAAGGGGCCAATGGCAGGTGATTCTAGGCAGTCACGAGGCAACCCGTGAAAAGTGCGTCGTGTGTCCGGCGCAGATATGGCACCGTGACACGGCACAGTAGATCTCGAACACCCACATCCAGCTTGAGTTGAAAGTCGTGTTGCCGGGAATCCTGCCTGTAAGGTAAGGTAACTGTGAGTTCGATCGGAGCCTCTTGCTGCCACTGCCGCAAAAAAAAAAATCATCATGACGCTGCCGCTCTCCGCGCTCGCACTGGCTCCGCTTCCCGTCGTTGCGTCTGCCGCGCCCGGCTCGTCGTTAACGTCTAACAGGTTGGACGCAGGCGCCGAGCTGCGATCGGACGTTGCGACGGCGTTCGCAACGGCACGGCGCAGTGAATCGCACTCACTTCTCGCACATGTGTCCCTGCCTATATACTTGCAGTCTAGGCTGTACAAAATTTCTACGATACACTATTCGAGCGGAACTCCGTGGATGACGCCCTAGCCGTAGTGCTCGGGGGTGTTCACGTAGGTGGAAGTCCCCACTTTTTCACCGTCGAAATTGAGGTGTTTCAAACTCGCATACTTCAGCTTCCTCTCTGCACTTGTAATGACGACGAGAATGGAGTGCTGCTTCATATTTGGAGTTATTCTCGTTCTCTTCTCTTCTCTTCGCGTGGGTTAATCCCTGCCGACACTTTGATGATGTCTGTGAGATGTGCCGTTCCATATTTGGTCAGCTTAAGTAGGCCGCCACATGACCGGAAAACAGTTTTCTCGGAGCCGTCTGGAATGCGCGTCTGCTGACGCTAGATTGGCTTGGCCGCCAACTTCCTGCCTGCTTGGCCCTCCTGGGTTCGTGTTTCGCAGTTTTCAGCCCGCTCTTCTATAGCGGCACGCATCTCCCTGCTTCGCTTTCGAACAATTGTCCTTGTGCTAAAAGTTCCTCGGGTTTAATCGTGGTTCCTTCCACAATATCCATGATTCACAGCTTTCGCCCTTGGGGTCCAAGACCATTAACGACTATCACAAAGCTCATATTGTAGCCCTTAAAAAATGGGTTTCTTTTGTAGATACTTTCTTTCCAGGTTATCTCAAGCGCTCAGTAGAAACAAACTGGTGCATGTACCGAAATAAAGTCTCTAAAGCCGGGTTCGTCGCACATTCGATGCTGATTGGAAGCAATCGCTGTACCTTTGAAGTAGACTGCGTATTTCGTCTTGTCTGTTCCGGGGTAATGCTGGGTTTATATTGCCACGTATGATTGTAGTGTCCGTTCACACTCAAGAAAGGGGTGTTATCATTTTTGTTTGTGACGCGAGAAGCGACCGGACTAATCTCGAATCATCACAGCCATGAAGAGCTGCATCTACATTTTTCTAGATTACTGTAGATGATCTTGACCTGTTATCTCGAAGTTTCCTTGCTGGCTTTAAATTGAGCGATGCCGCGAGCAGCGGGCATTCGTAGTTCGACGACTGACGAGCACGTTTGTTGCTTACGCCGCCACCGAGTGATTCAGTTCTTTTGCGGGCGCAAGTCAGCCCAAATAAAGAGCTTCGTTTCCAAGCCTTGTTGCTGCATTACTGACCGCTGGACTGCCGTCACTACAACGTGACATCTGGTCGGGGTGCTGGGTAGCCTTCCATGTTCCGGACACCCCCTACAAGTCGTGACGCCAGCCCTCTGAGTCATTCACCGCAGGACCTGAGTCCAGTCCACCGCGCAAGCCGACGTCTGCTACGGGACGCACCTGAGTTCGGGATTCTGCCGGACCTTACTCGGAAGCGAAAGCAAGTATCAACGTCCACCACGAGCTTGCCCCAGACGGCCATTCCAATCATTCTGCAGCAGGCCCGGGTGCCACCAACCTTCGACGCTTCTCCTGGCGCCGACCCCGAAGAATGGCTGGAGCAGTTCGACCGTGTGGCTGTCTTTAACAACTGGGACGATGCCATGAAATTTAGGTACGTCTTCTTCGCCCTGGAGGGGCCAGCAAGAGAATGAGGAAGCCAGCCTTGCCAACTGGGAAACCTTCAAGGAGCGGCTTCTCAAGACATTCACAAACGTCGTGAGAAAGGAGAGAGCCCAGCAGCTGCTACAGTCTCGCATACAACATCCAAACGAGACAATTGCAGTGTACACTGAAGAAATGAAGCGTCTCTTCCGGCGTGCCGACGCGAGCATGAAGGAACAAGAGAAAGTGAAGTTGCTTATGCAAGGAGTTAAAGAGCAACTCTTTGCCGGCCTCGTCCGCAACCCACCGAAAACCGTCGCGGAATTCGTAGCAGAGGCATCCACGATGGAAAAAACTCTTGATGCCCGAGCCCGCCAGTATGACCGCCAGCAGAGCGTTTTCGCAGCAAGCTGCCTGGACACCGCTAACAACGATAACCTGCGGGAGGTTATGCGCCAAGTTGTACGAGAAGAGCTCCGACGATTGCTGCCAAATGGAACGCAGCCGCAGGTTACATCACTTACTGACGTAATCCGGGACGAAGTTCAACAGGCCTTGGGTCTGACGCCGGCCACCACGCAGCCTATGGAGCCCCCAGCCATGACTTACGCCGCAGCAGTGCGTCGTCCTGTACCTCGACGACGGGACCCAAGCCCCTATCACCCTCAGCCAGCTGCGCTGGACCGCCGCCCTCTCACCCCAACCTCCCCGTCCTACGAGCGTCGCACAGGGCCGAGGAAATGCGACGAGTGGAGAACACCCGACCAGCGCCGACCACTATGCTTCCACTGCGGCGAAGCCGGTCACATTCTCCGCTACTGCCCATACAGGAGAATGGGCATCCGAGGGTTCTCTCACGACGCCCCACGACCTCGACCCGGCCAGCGACCAGCAGAAATCGAGGAGTTCTTGCGTCGGGAAGAATACTCACCGCCCAGCCACCTATCACGTTCCCCGTCGCCATAGTTACCGCGCTTCGTATCGCCTAGCCGAGGCTACGCCGTGCGTGGGCGCTCCCTCAGCCCCCGAAGGTTAAACTGAATAAAGCAGCCTCTGGAGGTGAGGTTGCTTCTAAGCGCAAGTACAAAGATCCTCCACCGACGACGCCTTGGACGACACCTCCGACGACACCTACGACGACAACTTCGACGACAACACCGACGACGAGGACGACGCGGCCAGACTTGACGCCGTTACCGCTGCCCATAGCACTAACGTCGGAGTACGCCCACCGCAGCCTCACTACCCGACGAAGCCGAGATCGGACACCAAAGACAACGTGCAATACAAGAACGCGAACAAGTGACCTTGAAGTTTCGGTCGATGGTCACGCTGTTACTGCCTTGGTCGACACGGGAGCTGACTACTCCGTCATGAGTGGGCCATTCGCTGTCCGACTGAGGAAAGTGACAACAACTTGGGATGACCCGCTGATCCGCAACGCAGGTGGTAAACTTATTACGCCGTGAGGACGCTGCACTGCGAGAGTTACAGTAAATGGGCGAACCTATGCTACAACCTTCCTGGTCCTACAGAAATGCTCACGAGACGTGATTTTGGGAATGTACTTCCTGAATGATCATCGGGCGATCATCGACCTTCGATCCAAGTCGATCAAGCTTTCCACAGACAAAGCCATATGTGCAGCGACGAGAGCGACTCATCGCGTTGCCTTAAACGTCCGCGACTAAGCACTGAGCGTGCCGCCCCGATCAAGTGTCGTCGCCTGTATACGTACAGGAGACATCGAAACTGTCGAAAGCGTCGTCGAGGGGAACACCCAGTTACTCCTTGATCGAGTACTGGGCGTCGCAAGGGGAGTCGCCCAAATCCGAAATGGCCAAGCCCAGGTGCTGCTAACCAACTTCACCGAAGAATACCGGCATCTAAACAAAGGTACGACGATCGCTTTCCTCGACGAGCTGGCAGACATCAGAGACATATATGCCCTACCCGACCAATCCGTAGAACAATCTGACCAACGCCATCAACCAACTGAAAGGGGGTTTCTGCGCAAATGGTACAGGGCGTGGTGTTCACGGCAGGCGACACAAAGCGGCGAGATGAACGGCGGGCAGCGCAGAAGACGGCCAGTCCAATCCAAGCGATCTCGTGCAGCGCGGCGGCACTTCGTCTTTTAGCGACGCTTCGTCGTCGTCGGCGCTCTGGCAGCGAACGGCCTAGGCGGTATCAGGCGCGGCCGTCGTGGTTCCCTACACAACGTTTGATATCAATCCAGCATTACCACGGAGCAGACAAGACCAAATACGCAGTCTTCTTCAAAAGTACAGCGATCGCTTCTCATCGGCATCGAATGTGCGAAGAACCCGGCATGCCAAGCACCGCATTGTCACAGACGATCACGCCTGACCACTGTAACAGAGCCCTTACCGCGTATCGCTCCTAGAACGCCAAGCTATCCGCAAGCAAGTTGAGGAAATGCTTCGTGACGACGTCATCCAGCCATCGAGGAGCCCCTGGGCAGCACCAGTCGTCCTAGTGAAAAAGAAACACGGCACCCTTCGCTTTTGCGTCGATTACCGCCGATTGAACAGCATTTCGAAGAAGCATGGCTACCCCCTCCCCCGCATCGACGATACATTCGACCGGCTGCGCAACGCCAAGTACTTCTCATCGATGGACCTGAAGAGCGGCTACTGGCAAATTGAAGTCGACGAAAGAGATCGCGAAAAAACTGCGTTCATCACAGCGGACGGACTCTTCGAGTTCAAGGTGATGCCATTCGGGCTCTGCTCTGCCCCAGCGACGTTCCATCGAGTAATGGATACGGTGCTCGCAGGCTTGAAGTGGCAGATTTGCCTAGTCTACTTAGATGACGTTGTTGTCTTCTCCTCAAGCTTTGAAGACCACCTCAGAAGGCTTCGGATAGTGCTGGAAACGATCAAGTCTTCAGGCCTGACACTGAAACCAGAGAAGTGCCACTTCGCCTACGATGAGCTGCTATTCCTTGGTCACGTCGTAAGCAAGGACGGAGTTCGCCCCGACCCACCAGAAGACGGCTGCGATCGCAGTTTCCACAGCCTAATGACAAGAAAGCTATACGCAGATTCCTTGGATTGTGCGCTTATTACCGGCGATTCGTCAAGAACCTTTCGCGCATCGCTGAACCTTTGACCCAACTTACCAAGGCCGACGAGCATTTTAAATGGGAAAGGCCGCAAGAGGAAGCTTTCAACGAGCTGAAGCACAGCTTACAGTCCCCTCCTGTACTCCGGCACTTTGATGAATACGCCGAAACCGAAGTTCATACCGATGCAAGCATTGTGGGCTTAGGAGCGGTCCTCGTTCAGAAAAATGGCAGAGAGGAGAAAGTTATCGCGTACGCTAGCCGTTCACTGTCGAGAGCCGAAGCCAATTATTCGACGACAGAGAAAGAATGTCTCGCCATTATTTGGGCCACGCCCAAATTTCGACCCTACCTGTACGGACGACCATTCAAGGTTGTGAGCAACCACCATGCTCTGTGCTGGCTTGCCAATTTGAAGGATCCCTCTGGCCGCCTTGCTCGTTGGAGCTTGCGTCTTCAAGAATTTGACATAACTGTAGTCTGCAAAGCTGGCCGCAAGCATTCCGACGCAGACTGCTTGTCCCGAGCCCCCGTCGACGCAGCACCGGAAGAGGAAGACGACGACGCTTTCTTAGGACCAGTAAGCGCGAGCAGTTTCGCGCAGCAGCAGCGCTCGGATCCTGAGTTGCAAAGCCTAGTTGCTTATCTGAAAGGAAAGACCGCATCGCCTCCCCGAGAGTTCAAGCGCCAACTGTCGTCCTTCGTCGTTCACAATAATGTCCTCCTGAATAAGAACTTCGCGCCCAACAGGACAGTGCATCTTCTTGTCGTGCCCAAAAATCTCAGGCAAGAAATAATGCAGGCATGCCATGATGAGCCGGCTGCAGGGCATCTCGGGATTGCTCGCACGTTGCACCGCATCCAGGAGAAGTACTATTCGTCGCTGCTAGCTGCCGATGTTTCCCATTACGTGAAAACGTGCCGTGAGTGTCAGCGACGCAAAACGCCTCCGACTAGACCAGCCGGACTCCTGAACCCCATACCACCTTCAACTAAGCCCTTTCAGCAAATTGGGATGGACCTCCTCGGCCCCTTTCCGACTTCATCGTCGGGTAACAAATGGATCATCGTGGCCACCGACTACATGACTCGATACGCCGAAGCAAAAGCGTTGCCTAATGGTACCGCAACAGAAGTCGCTAAATTTTTTGTCGAACAAATTCTCCTGCGACACGGCGCCCCCGAAGTGCTCATCACAGACAGAGGAACGGCGTTTACAGCGGATGTGACGCAAGCCATTCTCAACTACAGTCAGACAAGCCATTGGAGGACAACTGCCTATCATTTCGCAAACCAACGGACTCACAGAGCGTCTGAACAAAACTATCGCAGACATGCTCTCCATGTACATCGACGCCGAACACAAGAGGTGGGACACCATTCTGCCGCACGTGATCTTTGCCTATAACACTGCCGTCCAGGAGACTACCAGGTTTACCCCATTCCAGCTTGTATACGGCAGGAAGCCCACAACAACACTCGACGCAATGCTCCCACACGTTTCAGACGAAGACAACCACGAAGTCGCCGCCTACCTGGATCGCGCCGAGGAAGCCTGAAGACTTGCGCGGCTTCGCATTAAAGACCAGCAGCAAGCCGACGCCCGACGCTACAATGTGCGCCGACGAGACACTAATTACAAGCCAGGTGGTCGTGTTTCGATATGGACGCCAATTCGCCGCCGCTGATTGAGTGAAAAGTTGCTTCGACGCTACTTTGGCCCGTACAAGGTTCTCCGTCGCATCGGTGACCTCGACTATGCAGTCATCCCCGACGGCACTACAGCATCTCAACGACGACGCACACGCCCGGAAGTCGTACATGTCGTACGCCTTAAACCTTACCATGAACGCTAATGGACTGGATGTTTACATTCTCCGTATTTATTTTTCATTTTTGAAGCGTCGAGGCGACACTTCTTTGAGAGGGGGGTAATGCCACGTATGATTGTAGTATCCATCCGCACTCAAGAAAGAGGTGTTATCATTTTTGTTTCAGGGCCGCCGCGGTGGCTCAGTGGCTATGGTGCTCGGCTGCTGTCCCGAAAGACGCGGGTTCGATCCCGGCCACGGCGGTTGAATTTCTTTGGAGGAGAAATTCGAGGCCCGTGTACTGTGCGATGTCAGTGCACGTTAAAGAACCCCAGGTGGTCGAAATTTCCGGAGCCCTCCACTACGGCGTCTCTCATAGCCTTAGTCGCTTTGGGACGTTAAACCCCATAAACCAACCAACCAACCATCATTTTTGTTTGTGACGCGAGAAGCGACCGGACTAATCTCGAATGATCACACCATGAAGAGCTGCATCTACGTTTTTCTAGATTACTGTAGATGATCTTGACCTGTTATCTCGAAGTTTCCTTGCTGGCTTTAAATTGAGCGATGCCGCGAGCGGCGGGAATTCGTACTTCGACGACTGACGAGCACGTTTGTTGCTTACGCCGTCACCGAGTGATTCAGTTCTTTTGCGGGCGCAAGTCAGCCGAAATAAAGAGCTTCGTTTGCAAGCCTTGTTGCTGCATTACTGACCGCTGGACTGCCGTCACTACAACGTGACAATATCAAACGTGGGTTGATGGCCTTGGTCACATGGTTCTACGGGTAGGTCGGGAAGGGCAAATATGTCTCTGATGCCTGCCAAGCTCGTCATACCTTTGTTTAGATGCCGTTACTCTTCGGTGAGATTGGTCAGCAGTACCTGGGCTTGGCCATTTTGTATTTGGGCGACTCCCCTTGCGACGCCCAGTCCTCCATCCAGAGGTAACTCGGTGTTCACCTTGACGACACCTTCGGCAGTTTCGATGTCTCTGGTACCTATGCAGGCGACTACACTTCATCGGGGCGGCACGCTCAATGCTTCGTCGAGGACGTTTAAGGCAACGTGATGAGTCGCACTCGTTGCTGCAGGTGTGGCTGTGTACGTGGAAAGCTTGATCGACTTCGATCGAAGGTCAATGACCTTCCGATGTGCATTCAGGAAGTCCATTCCCAAAATGACGTCTCGCGAGCATGGCTGCAGGACCAGGAAGGTTGTATCATAGGTTCGCCTATTTACAGTAACTCTCATGGTGCACCGTCCGGACGGCGTAATAAGGTTACCACCTGCGGTGCGGAGAAGCGGATAATCCCAAGTTGTTACTTTCTTCAGTTGGACAGCGAGTGGCACGCACGTAACGGAATAGTCAGCTCCCATGTCACCAAGGCAGTAACCGCGTGACCGTGGACCGTAACTCGTATTGCACGTTGTCTTGGGTGTCCGATCACGGCTTCGCCGAGTAGCGACGCTAGGGTGGGCGTACTCCGGCCGTAATTCTCTGGACAGCGGTAAAAGCGTCAAGCCTGGCAGCGACATCATCGGTGTTGTGGTCGTAGTTGAGGCATGGACTTGGGTTTTCGTCGATGGAAGATCTTTGTGCTTGCGCTCGGAAGCAACCTCACCTCCACAGGCTGCTTTATTCAGTTTAACCTTCGGGGGCTGGGAGAGCGTCCACGCGCGGCGTAACCTCGGCTAGGAGACACAATGCGCGGTGACGATGGCGACGGAAAACGTGATAGGCGGCTCGGCGATGTGCATTCTTCCCGACGCAAACACTCCTTGGTTTCGGCTGGTCTCTGGCCGCGACAGGGTCGTGGGGCGTCGTAAGAGAACCCTCGGATGCCCTTTGTTCTGTATCGACAGTACCGGAGGATGTGACCAGCTTCGCCGCAAAGGAAGCATGGAGGACGGCGCTGGTCGGGAATTTTCCACTCGTCGCATTTCCTCGGCTGCGCGCGTAGCTCGTAGGACGGGCGGATTGCGGCGAGAGGGCGGCGGTCCAACGCAGTTGGCTGAGGGCAATAGGGGCTTGGGTCCCGTCGTCGAGGTGCAGGACGGCGCACTGCTGCGGCGGAAGTCGTGGCTGGGGGCTCCAGAGGCTGCGTGGTGGTTGGCGTCACACCCAAGGCCTCTTGAACACCGTCCCGGTGATATGATTGAGCGATGTACTGCGGCTGCGTTCCCGTTGGCAGCAATCGTCGGAGCTCTTCTCGCACAACTTGGCATATAGCCTCCCGCAGGTCATAGTTAGCGGTGTCCGGGCAGCTTACTGAAAAAAATCGCTGCTGGCAGTCATACTGGCGGGCTCGGGCATCACGAGTTTTTGCCTTGGCGGATGCCTCTTCTACAACTTCAGCGATGGTTTTCGGAGCGTTGCGGACAAGGGTGGCAAAAAATTGCTCTTTAACGCCTCTCATAAGCAGTTTTACCTTTTCTTCTTCCTTCATGATTGCGTCGGCACGCCGGAATAGACACTTCATCTCCGCAGTGCACACTGAAACTGTCTCGTTTGGGTGCTGTATGCGAGACTGTAGCAGTTGCTGGGCTCCCTCGTTCCGCACGACGTATGTGGAAGTCTTGAGAAGCCGCTCCTTGAAGGTTTCGCAGTTGGCAAGGCTGGCTTCCTCATTCTGAAACCAGATTCTTGCTGATCTTTCCAAGGCGAAGACGCTCCTAAATTTCGTGGCATCGTCCCAGTTGTAAAAGACAGCCACACGGACGAACTGTTCAAGCCATCCTTCGGGGCCGGCGCCAGGCGACGCATCGAAGGTTGGTGGCACCCGGTGCTGCTGCAGAATGATTGGAGTCGACGTCTGGGGCAAGCTCATGGTGGACGTTGCTGTTTGCTTTAGCTTCCCGGTAGGCTCCGACAGAGTCCCGAAATCAAGTGCGTCCCCTAGCAGGCGTCGGCTTGAGTGGTAGACTGGAGTCAGGTCCTCCGGTGAATGACTCAGAGGACTGGCGTCACAACTTGCAGGCGATGACCGGAACATCAGCACCTCCACCAGATGTCACGCTGTAGTGACGGTAGTCCAGCGGTCAGGAAGACAGGAACAAGACCTGCGAACGAAGCTCTTTATTTGGGCTTACTTGCGCCCGCAAAAGAACTAAACAGCACTGCAGCGGCGTAGAAAGAGAAGTTTATTTTTTTCTAATGTCAACAAAAATACAAAGCAATACTGCTGAACTCAATGCTCTGATCAGTCACGCACATGCGCAGTGACGCAGCACTGAGCACGTCAATAAGGCAGTAAGAAAGCCGAAACTCGACCGCCGCGCCGGACGATGAAATATGTCGACCATTTGCGCAAGAGCTCAGCCTCACTCATTGACAGTGCGTCCACGCATGCTTGCTCAAAGAAGCGCTTGCGTAGGCGCTGCAACACTGGAAACATTGCTCTTTGCGGACGCCCATTTAAGGAAGCCGCTCCACGCTGCCGCCACAAAACGAACATGCCGACACACAAGAGCATATTTGTGAACAGTTCGCGTGAACTAAGTGCGCGGTTCGAGGCGGGTTAAAAACATCCGTGACACTAGTACCCAAAAGGTACGCGCCACTACACAGTCGAACATAGCGTGCCGCAACGTTTCTAAAAGACCGCATTGCGGGCATCGGGCGGAGGGCGCCACGCTCCACGCCGCAAGGCGGTCTCTTGTGGGCAGGATCCGCCAGCCTCGCAGCCAGCCGAAGTCCCTGACATCTGCAGGAAGCGCAGCTGAGGTCAGTTGGCGCCAGCGTGCCCGTCTCGTTTTCTGGAGTTGTTCGCGGGTCAGCGCAGCGACCGTTAGTGCTTCACACATCCTGGAGGGCGGGGTTTCATCAACATCCAGATGGGGCACGCTGGCAGACAACGACGCCAGTGTGCGACGCACGTTAACGAAAAATGCCTGCGGTGCTCGGCTGTAGGGCCAACCACGTGTTGTGTAAAAAACACATTATGCGCTGTACCCAGAAAGTATGCGATGAGTGTTCTCCCGGGATAGTCTGGGTTGCGCACAAGATCGCGTACTCCTCGCAAGGCGAGCACATTGCACATGGTGCGGATGCAAGGTATACCAAACCAGGTATACCAGCGGCGTAGAAAGAGAAGTTTATTTTGTTCGGTGTTGACATAGAAAATACAAAACAAAACGGATGAACTTAATGCTCTGATGAGTCAAGCACATGCGCAGTGACGCAGCACTGAGCACTTCAGTAAGGCAGTAAGAAAGCCGACACTCGACCGCCGCGCAGGACGATGAAGTATGTCGACCATTTGCGCAAGAACTCAGCCTCACTCATTGACAGAGCGTCCATGCATGCTTGTTCAAAGAGGCGCGTGCGGAGGCGCTGCAACATTGGGAACATTGTTCTTTGCGGACGCCCATTTAAGGATGCCACTCCACGCTGCCGCCACAAAACGAACATGCCAAAACACAAGAGCATATTTTGAAACAGTTCGGGAGAACTAGTGCGCGCTTCCAGGCGGGTTAAAAACATGCGTGACACTAATGTCCAAAAGGTGCGCGCAACTACACACTCAAACATTGCGTGCTGCAAAGTTTCAAGGAGACCGCACTGCGGGCATCGAGTGGAGGGCGCCACGCCCCACGCCGCAAGGCGGTCTCTTGTGGGCAGGACCCGCCAGCCTCGCAGCCAGCCGAAGTCCCTGACATCTGCAGGAAGCGCAGCTGAGGTCAGTTGGCGCCAGCGTGCCCGTCTCGTTTTCTGGAGTTGTTCGCGGGTCAGCGCAGCGACCGTTAGTGCTTCACACATCCTGGAGGGCGGGGTTTCATCAACATCCAGATCGGGCACGCCGGCAGAAAACGACGCCAGTGTGCTACGCACATTAACGAAGAATGCCGGCGGCTGTTCGGCTGTAGGGCCAACCACGTGTTGTGTAAAAAACACATTATGCGCTGTACCCAGAAAGTATGCGATGAGTGTTCTCCCGGGATAGTCTGGGTTGCGCACAAGATCGTGTACTCCTCGCAAGGCGAGCACATTACACATGGTGCGGATGCAGGGTATACTAAACCCACCCATGTACGATGGAAGGCGCATGAACATTCGTGATACAAGTTCGGTTTTGCCCGCCCAAACGAAAGAGCCACAGGCCGAGGTTAGCCTGCGAGCAAACGTGCGCGGTGGGTTTGCGACGCGGGCGACAAAAAAACATGCGGCTAGGATTGTGGACTTAACTATATCGTAGCGCTCACCCATTGAAAGGCGGAAAGTTGACGCCACCGAGAGGCGTTTCTCAGCGTTCGTGCGGAGGTTAATCCAGGTTTCGCGGGCTACTTCTCCGCTGGCGAGGAATACTACTCCCAGGACTTTCACTCCCTGCACCCACTCCACCTCGCCCGCAAGGTTCGGTGTGAAGGTGCCAAAGCTTAGTGCCTTGCTTTTTCCCCTGTTCAATAGGGCCCCCGATATCTCGCTGTACTCGAGAAACAGCCGCGAAAAAGCGGCGTAGCTATCCTCGTCCTTGCGGAAAAGCGACACGTCCTCGGCGTAGGCCGATACCGTGATTTGGCCCTGGCCAGGCAGAGGGAAGCCGCGTATGGATGGGCTGTCGTTAATGCGCCGGATGAGTGGATCCAGGCATAACACGAAGAATGTTGGGGAGAGAGGGCATCCTTGCCTTATGCCCCGGGTGACTGAGAAGGGAGCGCTCTGGTGGCCGTTTATGGAGAGACGAGCATTCAGGTCTGCGTAAAGTAAGCGCAGCCTGCTGACAATTTGCGGAGGGAATCCGAAGGCTTCAAGGACTCCGAACAGATACGAGTGTTCCCCCCGATCGAATGCTTTCGCCTGGTCAAGCGAAACAAAGCACCCGCTGAAGCCCGTCCTGCTGGCAAATGTGAACAGGTCTCTAGTGAGTGCCAATGCATCAAACACAGAGCGGTCAGGCACGCTGCTCGTTTGAGCCCGGTGGATTAGGTGAGGTAGGATCGTCCGCATTCTTGTGTTCAGTAAAGATGTGACTATTTTGTAGTCTGCGTTTAAGAGGCTTATGGGCCGCCAAGCTTGCGGGTCGGAGGGGTCACCGCCCGCTTTCGGAATGAGTATGATGCGACATTCGCGGAAAGAGTTTGGACGTAACCCATCCGCGAGGAAGCCGTTGACCATCTTCAGGAGCGCTCCTTGGATCTCGTAAAAAAACTGAATAAAAACTTGTTGGAATGCCGTCTAGACCGGGGGCAGAGGCTGCATTCATACTCTGCAGGATGGCGTGCAGCTCTTGGCTTGTGGCTGGCGCGCAAAGGTTTTCATGCAACTCTTCAGCTACTCGTGGCAAGTTTCCAAAAAAACTTTGTAGAAGCCCGTCATAACCCTCTTGAAGATGTAGCCAACTGTCCGTAGAGAACAGGTTCGAAAAGTGGCTTGCGAAGACCGTGCAGATATCGGCCGTGGTTTTGCTTTGGGTGCCGTCTGGGAGTGTCACGAAAGGCACAGTAGCGGGAGCGAATTCCTCTGCCGTGCCTGCGCGTACGTGTCGTAGCACAGCCGGGTCTGATATCGGCCGCCCGAGCTGGTGTGCACGACTAGCTGCCCGTGATGACTGGCAGAGCAACACGTGGTAACGTGCTTTAAGTACACTCAGGTAATCGCTCATGGCAAAGGTTAAGGGTGCTCCCCTCTGCACTATACTGATGCGCTTGAGGGTGTCATTCAGTGCATGAGTTACCCGGCGTCTGCGGTCTTGACCGGCCGCCACCAGAGTTGGCTGCCAACGAGCCTTGAGTGTGTCCCATGAATCAGTCGCAACGAAGCTCTTGCACGATGTTGCCAACGCCGTACGCAGTGACGCCATACTTTCCGGGTCCGCCAGTAGGCTCGTGTCCATGCGCCACGTAACAGTACGTGGGGTATCCTCACCAAAGTCGAGCCTGACTGACAAGGGGTGGTGATCGGAAATCACCGGCGTGCCTGCAGGGAACGCCAGAACTTCGCAGCTAGCGACAAAAGAAGCGAGCTCTGGTGGAAAATAGAATTTGTCTATCCGACTCGCTGACTGTGCTCTCTCCCACGTCGCTCCAAAGGCATCCCCGTGAAGCTGCACCCACGCGTCAGACAAGCGGAACTGAGTCACGAGATCGCGGAGCGCGGGGGCACCGCAATAACGGCGACCGTGACCCTGTCCGCGAACGTCACGGTCGATGTTAAGTACACAATTGAAGTCACCGACGATGAAAGTGGGGTAGGGATCAAGGAGGAATGAGTCGAGGCGCTCAAAAAAATCAGAACTACTAGTCTGCCGTGCTGGCGCATATATAACCAACGCACGTACCCGCCGCTGGTTTAGTGTGAAGTCGACCACAAGAGTGCGGCCGTCCAGCCCGAAAGTGCAATGAGCACCCGCACGCAGGCAGGGGTTTACAAAAACGACACCAACACTGCACATGTGAAAATCAGTCAACGAAAAATAAGCAAGAACAGAAAACCGGGTGGTGAAATTCAGCTCGTCAAGTGAAGTACGGAACTTGCATTCCTGTAAAAACAGGATGTCGACGCCCCTAGCCCTGGCAAAGTGCATCACCTTTCTCTGTCTGTCTACGGATTGAAATCCCCGAACATTCAGGGAGAGGAGATGCACAACCGCCATGACTGCCAAGAGCACCGACGGCATAACATACAACCTAAAGAGCGCTGCCATGGGCGGCGCTTGACGCGCGCGGCCCTTTTTTTACTACAACGTTCGTAACTGTCCCTTCAGATTCCGATGATTGGGGGTGGGCACGTTTGAAGTCTGGTCGGGAAAAGTCCATATTTTCGGGGTCGTCGGCGCTTGTGGCCTCGCTCACCGGTTGCTGCGTGGTCTTGGCGACGCTCGCAGCTGAAGCCGATGCCGACGGCAGGGTCGCCGATGGGAGGGTGTGGCTGGCTGGTGACGGGAAGCGCGCGTCGTCTGCACCTCCAGGAGTCGTCGGTCCTGACACTTGGCTGCACGTCAAGTCGCCTGTCAGGCGAAGCGGCGTGACTTTGTCCGGTACGTCCACCAGGTCGCCCGACGCCACGCTCGACTCGTCGCTGGTTCTCACGGTGTCGTAGGTGTCTGTGCCGGGAAAGGGCGCCAAGGGCTCGGCGAAAACTGCAGCGAACGGTTCCACCTTGTTTGAAGGTGATCCCTCATGGTGCTGCTCTTTCTCAGGCACCTCCGTCGTGGGGGCGGATTAGGGCTCGCTCAGGCGGCTGGTCTTTGGGCCTGCGTCGGCAACAGGCGTCCGGACGGTTGGTGGGCTCCGCGTTTCTGCGGCCACGTTGTCCTTACTCGGTTCCTTCCTCGAGGCGGCGGCCGCCGCATAGGACCGTGGCCGCAGGCAGTCCGCTGTGGCGTGGCTTCCACCGCAGCGCCTGCAAGCCGCTCCGCATCCGGCCGTGTCATGGCCGAACACCTCGCAGCGAGCGCACCGCGGCGTTCGACACGCCGCGCCGATGTGGCCGTCCTGCCCACAGCGGGAACACACCTTCCGGACGCCTCGGTAGTCAAACATGACGCGGTGGCCCTGGACGGTCAAGAAGTTCGGCACCGCCTGCTTCATCTCGATCCGGACCACGCGCGTCCCGTTGCCTACGTGACGACGGCCCTTGAGGACGGGATGGGTGATGTCAAGCACCTTGCCGTAGGAGCTCAGTGCCGCTGCCAGCGCCGCGTCTCCCATGAACAGCGGCACACGAAAAGCCGTCACGTGGACCACGGCAGGACCCACGCAGGCTACTGGGACGGAAGTGCCGTTCACGTTGAAGGCGTCTTCCACGAGCATCTTCTCCGCCGCCGCAGCCGAGGCCATGGCGACGCAGAACTTCATGCCTCCATGGTGCTGGAGGCTCTCTAGCCCTTTCGGGCCGACAACCAACTCGATGCCGTCGACGATGTCGTCAGCTGTCGCGGCGGAAGTAACTGTGAACGAAAAACAATGCGCCTTTGGGGGCGGCGCGCGGAACACCGGAGGGGCAGCAGGTCCCGGGCCTCCCATGACGTCACGGGTGGCCGGCTGGGCTGCTGCTTGTACGACCTTCACGCAGTTTGCCCGAGCACCGACAAAGGCCCGGCGCCTGGGCAGGGAGGCTGGTTTCGGTACCTCCCGGTCGCAATGGATCCGGGGCCCGCCTGCACTTCTCGTTGAAACTTCTCAGGAAGCCAGAGCCGAAAAAACTTCGCTGGTTCTGGACGAGCTCGGGCGTAGAAAGAGAAGTTTATTTTTTCTAATGTCAACAAAAGTACAAAACAAAACGGCTGAACTCAAAGGTCTGATGTCACATGCACATGCGCAGTGCCGCTGCACTCCGCACGTCAGTAGGGCAATAAGAAAGCCGATACTCGACCGCCGCGCAGGACGATGAAGTATGTCGACCACTTGCGCAAAAACTCCGCCTCGCTCATTGACAGTGCGTCCACGCATGCTTGCTCAAAGAGGCGCGTGCGGAGGCGCTGCAACATCAGAAACATTGCTCTTTGCGGACGCCCATTTAAGGAAGCCGCTGTTGCGACCTTCCGGCGCGACAGTCAAGGGCGACCTTCCGGCGCGACGGTCAGGGACGGGCTAACCCTACCGCCCATTAGTGTTCTTTTTTTGTGTGCCATCTCCCCCTTGTCGTTTTCAGCCACATGTCCTTCTGGCCCGGGGAGCGCCTGGGGGGGCGTTTGGAGGCTCGCGCTCTGGTCTTCCCAAGTAATCAGTTATGAGCCGTGCCGGCTCACCCAAAGCGGAAGCTCTTTGTGTGAGCGCGGGCGCCGATGCCCCCTCAAAGGTGCCGCGGTTGGAAGGGGCTTTTGGACAGCGTGGGGAGAGCGAGGGCAGTTGTACTCCGGACTGAGAAAAAAACCAGTCACACAAGACGACGGACAAGAAGAGTGTACACACCACAACGACTGGACTAACAACTGAAGTTTATTGGAAAATACATGGTCCGAGCAAGGCCAGCAGAGCATGCGCAACAGCATCATCACTAATCACTGCGCAAAAGAGACAAAGACAAGAAATCTAAACTATCGTGGACGACCTAAAAAGGCAAATTCTTTTTCAAGTAGGCGCACCGAAGTTGTGCTTATACAATCAGAGCCTAACAGCACAACTTCGGTGCGCCTACTTGAAAAAGAATTTGCCTTTTTAGGTCGTCCACGATAGTTTAGATTTCTTGTCTTTGTCTCTTTTGCGCAGTGATTAGTGATGATGCTGTTGCGCATGCTCTGCTGGCCTTGCTCGGACCATGTATTTTCCAATAAACTTCAGTTGTTAGTCCAGTCGTTGTGGTGTGTACACTCTTCTTGTCCGTCGTCTTGTGTGACTGGTTTTTTTCTCAGTTTACAATGTACCAACTGGCCCGCATTTCAACCCTTCTGTGTACTCCGGACGCCGAACGACGAGCAGCTAGCTTCGCTGACTGCTCGAGCGTTCCGGGAGATGTGTAGTGGCTTGCATTTGATTCTTGTTAACGTGTAAATAAATTCAACGAGTTAAGTTTCAACGACTGGATCAAGTCTGATCATTTGTGATTACGACAACGAACAGCGGCAGCTACGCATAGTTACAACAAAAGTTCTGGTGCCGAAACCCGGGAACGGATTTCTTACATCGACCGAACCCCAACGACAACGACAAGATGGAGGTGCTAAAGAAGAAGAGGAAGGCTGTCAGATCATCAGCGACGCGTCTTACTAAAGAAGCCGACGACATCTTGGCCGCCGAGACAGCACCCGACATCGAAAAGGTGAGCGTCCTTCTCGAGCGCTTACAATTGGTGCAACGGCAGCTCAACGATGTGGACTCCGCGATCGAGCCACATATCAAAGATGACGACGCAGACGCTGAGTTTGAACAGGTCCTTGAGTATACCGACAAGATTGCCATTAGCATCTGCAGATTAAAACTCAAGACAAATCCTGAAAGCAGGAAGGAATCAGCGACCACCTCTACGACTTCCGCACATCACAAGATAAAACTTCCGAAATTGGAACTATCGAAATTCGACGGAAGAAGAAAAAATTGGCAGCCGTTCTGGCAGCAGTTTGAGCCAGCTATTCATACGAATCCGGACCTCTCCCCTGTTGACCGCTTTAACTACCTAAAGTCGCTGCTTTCTGGACAAGCTGAAGCCGCCATCGCCGGGCTTCAAGCTACAGCTGAGTGCTATACTGATGCCATCGAAATCCTAAAGCAGCGATTCGGCGACCAAGCGGCCTTGATACAGGAACACATGCAGGGGCTCATCGATATCCGGGGTGTGATGTCTGCGGGAAAAGTGCGTGACTTAAGGCGGCTCTACGACGACGTGCAAGTGCGTATGCGAGGCTTGAGAGCGTTGGGTGTTGGCGACGACAGTTACAACGCGATGCTGTATCCCGTCCTGCTTCGTGCACTTCCAAGGGAGCTCGTCCTCGCCTATCACCGCGCGCACGCAGAGGACCAACATGCTCCGAGTACAACGTCATCTACAACGGCAGAAGATTGTGCCCGGTCCGCAACATCCTCAGCAACAGCGACGGACAGCCGGACACCACTCAAGTCCTTACTTCGGTTCTTCAGACTGGAGTTGGAGAGCCGCGAGAAAGCCTTCGAGCATCGACCTGAAACTGCACCCGGTAAGCCAGCGTCTCATTTTAACGGGCCAAAGGAAGAATCAAGAGGGAGCATTCGACCTTCCTCGGCCGCAGCTTTGCATGGCTCAGCGTCAAACACCTCCTGCCCAATCTGCGGATCAAGTAATCACGGAGGCGAAGATTACGATTCACATCTGGATGTGAAGCAGAAGAAAGCAATTTTAACGTCCAAAGGCAGATGCTTTCGCTGCACGAAACAAGGTCACAGATCCAAGAATTGCAGAGTGAGACTGATCTGTAAAAAATGCACACGAAGGCATGCGACCTCCATGTGCGATCCTGCCTTCATTAATAACTCATCGAAAGGAGAGGGAGCTACCGAAAGAGCTGGAGGAGTCATCCTGCATGCTTCCGAAGCCGAGGAGAATCGCCCCAAGCAAAATGTGCTAATGCCAACGGTGACCGCTTGGAACAAAGGGGCTAGGGCAAAACGAATGTCTCGACTATTATTTGACAGCGGAAGCCAAAGAAGCTTCATTTCCGAAGATTGCTCGCGACAGCTCGGTTGCCGACTGCTAGGAACCGAAATACTCACTATTGGAGTTTTCGGAGGAGTACAAAAGCAACGCACATTCCGACGCGTCGAAGTGTGTCTATCTGGAAAAGATGACCCGAAAACAGAATATAAAATTGAGGCCTTGGAGACACCTACTATATGCGACCAAGCCATCCCTTGTCCCGACGAGCATATCAGGAAGACTCTGCGCGAGCTCTCATTGTCACCGGGTGACAGGTTTGAGTATCCCCACACTGCCCTGATCGACGTGCTGGTCGGTTCAGATCACTTCTGGGAATTTCTAACTGGCAGGGTGAAAAAATTGGACGCTCGGCTAACGGCACTCGAAACAGTGTTTGGATGGGCAGTGCGGGGCAAAACTTCATTTTCCTGCCAAGAAGCGACTTGCCCTCATGCAGTCGTGTTGAGAGCGACGGTCGCAGATGAACAGGTTGAGCCTGTTTTGAAGCTCTTTTGGGAACTAGAAGGCATTGGTGTTTCGGACACAACGACAGCTTCCCAGGACGCTGATCTATGGGTCGACTTTACCAAGACCGTCAAGGTAGTTGATCAACGGTATGAAGTAAAACTCCCGTGGAAAAATCAAGTGGACCTTGCAGACAACCGAGCTGTAGCAGAAAAAAGATTCCACTTCCTTGGCAGAAAACTGAGCAGAGCGCCAGCTCTAATGCATGAGTACGATGCCGAAATGCGTCGCCTGGTTGCCGAAGGCATAGCCGAGGTTGTTCCGAATGATGCTTCCAGTGACGGTCAGCATGCTTATTACATGCCTCACCAGCCTGTGCTTCGTGAGAGCAGCAGTACAACGAAGCTGCGGATAGTATTTGATGCATCATCTCACGGCTCAGGAGCAAAATCTCTAAATGAAAATTTAGAGTGTGGACCGAACTTGAATCCTGATCTAGTTCGACTACTGCTCAATTTCCGTCGACATCGAATAGCTCTGGTGGCGGATGTGGAAAAGGCGTTTTTGCAAATAAGTGTGGCGCCAGAGGACAGAAATTCATTGAAATTTTTGTGGTATGAAAGCACTACCGAAGCTGACGGACCACTTCCAAAGACTGCTGTGTTAAGGATGACGCGAGTGCCCTTTGGAGTCACTTCAAGTCCCTTTCTTTTGGCGGCAACACTACGGCATCACCTGGAAAATGTAAAAGACCAGTACCCCGAAACAGCACAACTTCTGAAAGGGAGTATTTACGTCGACGATTTACTGTGTGGTGCTGCCAACGACGAAGATGCTGCT
The DNA here is from genome assembly GCF_055824585.1 of Amblyomma mixtum. Lineage (NCBI taxonomy): Eukaryota > Metazoa > Arthropoda > Arachnida > Ixodida > Ixodidae > Amblyomma > Amblyomma mixtum. The sequence goes on along the minus strand of NC_143019.1, from coordinate 142,030,013 downwards.
AAGGTTTACGAGCAGGCAAACGCCATTTTCGAAGCAGCGTCAATGCGCTTACACAAATGGGGATCGAACAGCGAAAGGATGAGATCGATTTTCTCCGAGGGTTGCCCGAATGAAAGACCGCTGGGCAAACCTGCCGACTTGCTAAAGGTGCTCGGTCTCACATGGCAAGCCAAAGAAGATATTCTAACATTTTCCCTGGACCCCATCATTGAGTTTTCCGAGAAAAGGATAAACACCAAGCGCTTCGTTCTGCAGACAACGGCGCGGCTATACGACCCTCTTGGGTTTTTGTCACCGTACACAGTAAGGGCAAAAGCACTATTCCAGGAGATATGGAAGGAGAACCTTTCATGGGACCAACAACTGCCAGATCACATACTGGAAAGCTGGGTCAAGTGGTGTGATGATCTTCCCTCACTTAATGACCTCAAGATTCCCCGAACCTATGACGCTAACGTCGAAGGGGCTCCAGAGCGGAGGACGTTGCATATCTTTGCAGACGCCAGCACGAAAGCGTACGGCGCCGTGGCCTATCTTTGCAGCGAAACCAGCCCAGGCCAGTGCTCGTCCACCTTGGTGATGTCAAAATGCCGTGTGGCTCCAGTAAAGCCGGTCACTCTAGCACGGCTCGAGTTAATGGCTGCTTTGCTGGCGTCACGGCTTTTTCAGTTCTTGAAATCCAATCTTCAAGTCGAGATCGACAACGCGTATCTGTGGACAGATTCCATGATCGCCCTTTGCTGGATCCGTGGGGACGCGTCTAGGTGGAAAGAGTTTGTCAGAAACCGTGTTACGGAGATTAAGCAAAACACGCAGAACATGACATGGAGGCACTGCCCTGGCAAAATGAACCCTGCGGACCTGATGACCAGGGGTCTGACCGCAGATCGCCTCATTGGCAGTGACCTGTGGTGGAAAGGACCATCATGGATTACACGAACAGCAGATGCCTGGCCAGACGAAAGAATGCCAAGCTGTTTCACACCTGTCGAGCTGGAACAACGAAGGGAAGTAAAAGCCCTGAATACCGTCTGCGGAGAAGAAAGCGAACTCCTAGACTTGAATCGATTCAGCTCCGCAACTAAGTTAAACCGGGTGACAGGTTGGATTCTGCGGTTTGTAAACAACCTGCAAACAAAACAAAGACATACGGGACCCCTAACGGCTCTTGAATTGGAACATGCACAGATTAATTGGCTGAAGCAGGCACAGAAATCGGCATTCGGTACCGAGCTGCAGTGCGTAGCCAAAGGAGAAAAGACGTCGCGTGATTCAACCCTCAAAGACTTCGTTTTACGGAGAGATGACAACGGGTTGCTACGGATACGCAGTCGCCTCTGTTCAGCGGACAAGGACTATGACGAGCGGCACCCTATCGTCCTACCGAAGCAGCACAGATACACTGTCCTGTTAGTGCATCAGGCTCACAAGCAGTTGTTGCATGCAGGAGTGCGGGACACGCACGTCCAACTACGCGAAAGGTTTTGGATAGTGCGCGGCCGCCAATTGGTGAAAAGTGTAGTGCGCTCCTGTGTTGTGTGCCGGCGGCTGAGTGCCTCCCGCGTCGAAGTGGATACGGGCCAACTCCCCCCCGACAGAACTTCTCAAGCAGAGCCTTTCGAGGTCGTCGGAGTGGACTTTGCTGGCCCACTCCTCGTGAAAGAGGGTTCAAGTGTAGCTAAATCCTACATTGTTCTCTTCACTTGTGCTGTGACACGTGCTGTGCATTTAGAACTGGCGAAGGACATGAGCACTGAGACTTTTATCCAGGCCTTCCGCCGCTTTGTGTCTAGACGAGGGCTGTGTCGCATTATTTATTCTGACAATGCACTTACTTTCAAACGAGCATCGAAAGAATTGAATATGCTTTGGGATGTTCTGCGACACCCGGACACTCAAGACCACTTCGCTAACTCTAGCATACAGAGGAAATTCATAGTGGAGCGGGCGCCTTGGTGGGGTGGATTTTATGAGAGGCTAGTAAGAAGCGTGAAGACAGCTTTGAAGAAAATAATCGGGCGTCAGTGCTTAGCCTTTGTCGACTTGACTACAGTGCTTGCCGAGGTCGAAGCGGTAATTAATTCCAGACCCCTCACATATGTCTATGACGACCCCAGGGATGGCTCTCCCCTCACGCCAGCTAATTTTCTTTCCGGAAAGCGCTTGACGGCCCTGCCCTCGCCCGAAAAGAGAGCGGTTAATAACACAGCAGCCTCCCTCCGAACGCTATGGAGGAAACGAAAACAGATGCTAGAATTGTTCTGGCAAGCATGGCAGAAAGAATACCTACGAGAGCTGCGCTCGGCTTACGCCTCTAGGGAGCAAAGGGGGCCGACACTGAAGCCTGGGGACATTTTTTTGGTCCGCGAAAGTCTTCCTCGCCTCCTGTGGAAAAGCGGAGTCGTTGTAACTGTGTTCCACGGACGCGACGGAAAGATAAGGTCTTGCGAAGTCCGGCTGCCGAAGGGCAAAGTGGTTAGACGACCTTTACAGCTTTTGTACCCGATTGAGCTGTCAGAAGCGTAGAATGAGTCGTTGACCCATTCGGCGGGGGAGTGTTGCGACCTTCCGGCGCGACAGTCAAGGGCGACCTTCCGGCGCGACGGTCAGGGACGGGCTAACCCTACCGCCCATTAGTGTTCTTTTTTTGTGTGCCATCTCCCCCTTGTCGTTTTCAGCCACATGTCCTTCTGGCCCGGGGAGCGCCTGGGGGGGGGGGGGGGGGGGGGGCGTTTGGAGGCTCGCGCTCTGGTCTTCCCAAGTAATCAGTTATGAGCCGTGCCGGCTCACCCAAAGCGGAAGCTCTTTGTGTGAGCGCGGGCGCCGATGCCCCCTCAAAGGTACCGCGGTTGGAAGGGGCTTTTGGACAGCGTGGGGAGAGCGAGGGCAGTTGTACTCCGGACGCCGAACGACGAGCAGCTAGCTTCGCTGACTGCTCGAGCGTTCCGGGAGATGTGTAGTGGCTTGCATTTGATTCTTGTTAACGTGTAAATAAATTCAACGAGTTAAGTTTCAACGACTGGATCAAGTCTGATCATTTGTGATTACGACAACGAACAGCGGCAGCTACGCATAGTTACAACAGCCGCTCCACGCTGCCGCCACATAACGAACATGCCGACACACAAGAGCATATTTGTCAACAGTTCGCGTGAACTAGTGCGCGCTTCGAGGCGGGTTAAAAACATGCGTGACACCAGTATCCAAAAGGTGCGCGCAACTACACACTCAAACATAGCGTGCCGCAATGTTTCTAAGGGACCGCATTGCGGGCATCGGGCGGAGGGCGCCACGCCCCAAGCCGCAAGGCGGTCTATTGTCTCTTGCAAGGACGAGCTCGGGCAGCAACAAGCCTGCTCGGCGGTCGTCGAACTACGAATGCCCGCCGCTCGCTGCACCGCTCAATTTAAAGCTGGAAAAGAAACTTCCAGATAACATGTCAAAATCAACTGCAGTGATCTGAAGAAACGTATATGCAGTTCTTCATGGCTCTGATCAGTCGAGATTAGTCAGGTCGCTTCTCGCGTCACGGACAAAAATGATAACGCCCCGTTCCTGCATACTTGACCGCGAACGAACGCATACTACAATGCTACGTGGAAGTATAAACGGCATACTTTATACGGAATGCTAAAGAATATAGTTATGCCATCATGAAATTCATATTCTCACAATCGTATCATCCAGGTGTAGTACTGAAGACTTTAAGACTGCGATAGTCATATCGTCATACCAGTACATAGAGCCGGAGATAAAACAGAATCCATCTAACCATTGACCCACACCTTTTAGATCAATAGCATGCAAAATTATTGCACTGCAATGGGTTTCTCGGGCACAAACCATAGAGCGGCGTTCACTGAAAGTGAGCGGTTCCAGCAGCACCAACCCGAAACACGCGCTCGCCGAGAGCAGTCCCGCTGCCGCGCGAGCACTTCATTGTTACAGTGGATATATTTAGATATCTGGCTAATTTTCTGGAGGATAACAATCTCCCCTCTATAACAGAGCATGGATTCCAAAAGCTTTTCTCTTGTGACATTAAACTGCTTTCCTTCACTTACCACTGCACTTATTTTTGGACTCGGCTTTTTCATCCGAATGCATATTTCTTCACTTTGCTAAATCATTCGATTAAGTTAATAACTCACTGTTGTAACGTAAACTGTGATAAATGTAAACTAAATATGCTAAGTAAGCCAAGCAAGGGAACAGCAGTTCGCAATTGGTACCGTGGTGCTGGAAACACTGAGAGAATATGTCTACTAAGGGCAGGTAGTGACCGCAGATCCGGATCATGAGAGGGAAATAACTAGAAGATTAAGAATGGGGTGGAGCGCATATGGCAAGTTCTCTCAGATCATGAGATCATGAGGTTCTCTCAGATCATGAACCACTATCCCCCAAGAGAAAAGTGTACAACAGCTGTATCTTACCAATACTGACCTATGGGACAGAAACATGGAGGCTAACAAAAAGGGTTCAGCTTAAGGACAACGCAGCGAGCTATGGAAAGGAAAATGATAGGTGTAACGTTAAGAGATCGGAAGAGGGCGGAGTGGGTGAGGGAATAAACGCGCGTTAACGACATCCTAGTTGAAATCAAGGGGAAGAAATGGGCTTGGGCAGGGCATGTAATACGAAGGCTAGATAACCGCTGGTCCTTAGTGGTAACGGAGTGGATTCCAAGAGAAGGCAAACGTAGCAGGAGACGGCAGAAATTTAGGTGGGCGGATGAGATTAAGAAAAAGTTTGCGGGGATACAGTGGCTGCAACTATCAAAGGACAGGGTTAATTGGAGAGGCATGGGATAGGCCTTTTCCCTGCAGTGGGTGTAGTCAGGCTGATGATGATGATGAAGGATGCTGAACATTGACCCCGCAGTTCTTAACTGGATCCCCGGATTTCCTTCCTTTCGTGTTCAATTAGTCAGCATTAATGACGCCGATTCCTATACTGTAACACTCGGTTCGGGGGTTCCTCAAGGGTCAGTACTTGGTCCGCTTGGCCTTTTTTGATCTTCTATATTGTATATTGCTGTGAATTGCCGTTCCCTCTCTAATGTGCTCTGTATCCTGAGAGTAAAATAAATAAATAAGTATATCTTGCTCCGGTGCATGTTCGGCTATTGAAAACTCAGCGCCTATGCTTGTGAACCTGCAAGTAATACCACGTACCTCACTTCTTCAATATGCAGTTAGTGAAATTGCCGTCTCAAAACTGTTCGGTACACCATAAACTGAGCCTATGGCCGTGTGCAAGGTAGACGCGACAGAGAACAATCTCCCAGAGTACAAGAACGAATCGTGGACTGCGCGGATGGCAATGTCCAACCAGAGCAACCTCCATGTATCCCTATCCGTTTTCTACTACTATGAGGATTAATCTCAGAATGGGGAAATTATTTAGAGGGCCGAGATGTAAGAAACGCACACGTTGACCACTACCAATGAGTGGCGCCATCTATAATGTCAGCAACCATCTATTCCTATAGTAGCGGATTTTATTGTTAGATGGCTCGAGTGTGCAAGGCTTGAAGCCAAGTGGTTCGTTCGTTTTAGCGAGTCTCCCTTCGTGTGTGTTCGCGGGCTCGCCTGGCAAATGATTGGCAATTAAAAGGTACTTTTATGGGACCTCGGCTCCGCCAGTACGACACGCATCCTGTACACTTCACAATTCAGAGAGAACGTCCTACGAAGGCAAGGGATGCAACACGCCAGGAAGGCAGTTACTTCACTGTGATGGCGCCCCGTCCTTTGCGTCGTCCGTGGAGGACGAGTAGCTGGTGTGGCTCACGAGGCTGCAATCACGGTTCCTGAACGCAGGGAATTTTTCTCACCAGCGTTCCGTGTCGTCCTTGGGCGTCTCAAAAATTTTAACGAGCGCACGAGAACGAAACAGGGACTGAAAGAAGACACACACCACAAAGCGCCGTTACTGCAACTGATTTATTTTGCATGCGAAGCGCCCAAATTTATGCAATGCATCACTGGCACCCGTGGAAAAAGAACAAACATAAAACAAACATCACGGTGATATGTCTGGCTACTCCTTGATAGCGGTGAAGGCCGTCGAGCCGAAACCAGGCCACGTCATAAACAAGAAAACCTAAACATTATCGAGACAGAGTAAAACACGTGGAAGGGCAACATGTAACAGCAGCCGTTACTGGGGCATTAATTCTAAGTAATGACGCTCCTTTGCACTTAACTGCACAGAAGCAAAGCTGACACAATTGTACTGAAGTTTATAGATTTCACATGCTTCCATGATCTCCCTTGTGATTTTTTCCGGCACACCTGCGCAGAACTGTGGTCCGCTCAAAGATAGGCCCGTACTTTTTGCACAGATCGCAATCACGGCAGTGTATGCCCAGGTGTCGGGAGGCGTTCTTGACATTGTTGTTGGGGAGGAGGGATAACCGCAAACTTGACAGGACTGAAGATCGAGAAGAGGACAGGACGAGCGGTAACTAGCAACTGAAGTTTATTGAAAAAAGACATGTTGCAGCAAAGGTTGCATCTGCGCATAGCGTACGGGAACTAAGATAGTGACACGTGGAACACACAAGATAATTAATGACATACATCGAAACGAACAAGAAACGAACAAAAAACAAAGAAATGACCGTCACAGGTTTAACAGAAACCGGGTCTCTTTATCTAAAAGCGCCACGGAAGGCTCACTCACACACATATCAAGCCCAAGTTTGCGCATGTGTGCCGCTTCTAAAATCTCCCTTTCGAGCCTCGACCGGCCCCTTCCGATGATGGTGGCTTTGTTGAACTGTGGGTAGCAGCCATCGCATTCCCTGCAGTGTCTCGGCAGATTTGCGCCATTATCAGGTTTCAAGGAGCGGAAGTGCTGTCGCAGCCTATCGTTTAGACATTGACCCGTCTGGCCAACGTATACTCTGCCGCATCGCAACGGGAACTGGTATACCACATCAGTGGCACAGTTGACATATCTGTGCTCATGCTTCGTCGTGCACGCGACCCTGCGCTTACCTTCCGCCACGCGCCCGCAGAGCTGCGATAGCTTGCAAGGGGCTGAAAAAACAATCTGAATGCCTTGCCTACCTGCCACCCTCTTGAGGTTATGGGCCATCTTGTGCACATAGGGCACAACTTCAAGCGGCCTTTTGTCCAGAGGGATCGCCTCCTCTTGGCCACGCACCTTGTTCCGCAGTTTCCACAACAGAGATTCCGCCACTGCTTGGAGAACGGGTGGTGGAAAGCCTGACTGCAGCAACTTATCCACTTGGCCCTGAAAACTACCTGCAGCTTTGTGCTGGCATGACTTCAAGAGAGCTGACCTCATACAGGTCATGGCTATGCCTCTCTTAATTAGTTTGGAGTGGCAGGAAGAGAAGGGTAAAACGGCCTTTTTTGAACGCGGCCTGTAGGCCCAGCACACGTGGTCACTGGCGCTAAAAGAAAGCTGCAAGTCTAAAAACTGGATGCACTGATCTTGCTGTTTTTCAAGGGTGAAGTTTAAGGAATGGGAACTATGCTTGAAAACCGCGAGAACGTCCCCCGCGACTGTGTCATGTCAGGCTTCGTGGTCAACATTTAAAAGGACTAAGAAATCATCCACATATCTGAAAACTTTTTTAACACCAAGGTTGGCAGCGTCAAGCTGAAGCTGAAGCTTGCGGTCAAACTTAGCAAGGAAAATTTCACACAGGATCGGCGCAACGCAGGATCCAATGCAGATGCCCCGTTTCTGGGTGTACAGGTTCCCTTCAAATTTAACAAGGGTTGCGCAAAGGTAGTACCTTAGCAACTCTAAAAACCCGTCTCTGGAGACACCACAAGCGTTTTGGAAAGATACAACACCTAAAAGATCAATCTGCTCGCTGACCAACTGGCCCAAAGCTTCCCCTTGTTGACATTGTTGTTATGCTCTCTGAACTCCACAAAGAACAAGAACTCCACAGCGTCACCTCCAATACGAGAATCTATTCCTTCGAGTATATGGGAGGTTAATCGTTAGCTTTGAAGCCTCTCTGAGCGGAAGTACGTGTCTAGTCACCTGAGCTAGGAACTGCACTGCACGCTGTGGAGTTCTTGCGCTTTGTGGTGTGTGTCTTCTTTCAGTCCTTGTTTCATTCTCGTGCGCTCGTTAAAATTTTTGAGATGTGTAACCAACTAGCCCGCCAGTTCGTCCTGAGCAAGTCCTTGGGCGGCGCGAGATCGTGCCTGCTATATAGAAAAACCCGAGCGCCGCTTTGCGCGGGCTTCGCTTTCGGAGGCGCACGGGAGTGTGCTGAGCTGGGCATAGATGGCGCGACGGGCTTGATGGTTATTCGGCGCTTCTCGCCAAGCCTGCCTGAGGCGCATTGTGTTTCTAAAGAAATTAGCTAAAAGAAAAGGTGGCCGCTCCCTACATAGAAATAAACATTGGTTCTGAGGAAATCAAAGGCGCAGTGGGTGGACCCTCAACCCTGTCGTTAGGGAAGGTGGGAGACAAAGAAGAAATGATGAGGTAAAATATAGCGCTAAGGAAGCATAGACAAAACGACGCAGACAAGCGCTTGTGAAGCGCAGTGCTTGTCGGCGTCGCCCCGTCTGTGTGTGTTTCCTTTGCGCTCTGTGGTGTGTTTTCTACGTTTTGTTCTTGTCTGCCGCGCCGAAGCATTTTTTGAAGTATGGATCGCCAACTGGCCTACAAAACAACCCTTCTAAGCTTTATATGAACGTTCACCAACTCGCCACACTTTCGGCTTTAGAAAGAATAAAAGAGACATAAATGGCATCGTGGGCAGCTGGGGAATAATTTCGACCACCTGGGGATCTTTAAAGTGCGCCCTGACATTGCACGAGCGTTTTTTGCGCTTCGCCAGCACGAAATAAGGCCGCCATGCCCGACACTGAAATCGGGTACTCGCGATCAGTAGCTGAGCAGCAGGAACGGAAACACGCAGAAAGGGTACAGAAGGGAAGTGTACGGAATGCGACGCGCGTCCTGAGAGCAAAAAAACCTCAGCGTCAGGGTTTATGGCCAAGGCGACGCAGCGTAGGAATATATCCAGTTGAGGGTAACCTCAGAGCTGCTGCTTTGTCGGACCGTCCGAGAAGGCACAGCGTGACGTCATCGCCTTGCTGTCACTATGAATTTTATCAAAAACAACACAGATGCGAAAACGTATGAGATGGATAGCACGCAGTGTACCTAGACAGTTGCAGAAAAAAAAAAAAACTAGAGAGATTGTTTGCTACATTCGAATCGGAGCGAAAGCACGGATTCGTGCTACGTGGACGTCGACGGTGAGCAGGCAGTGCCGCGGGACGGAGCAGACGGAAGTCGACGAAGGCTACGCTTAAAAAACATCCCTCAAAAGGAGATCTGCTCGCGCAGCCGCGGGTTCGAAACCCAGTCATGGAATTTGTTTTTCTTTTACATGGTTTGACTTCCAACTCAGCTAAAGCTCAAATTTACACGGTCCGCTATTGAAGACCGAGTACCGGTAGTGAAGCTTTCACTTTAAAAATTCACGAAACATTTAGCCACATTACGCGCTGAGAATACGAAAGCATTACAAACCGGCCTGCTTCTCCTCCTTGGTAATTGCTGCTCGCCGCATACGCTGAGCCTGGATAGCCGCCGATACTCGACCTTAATTTGTTTTCTTGAAATTTGAACAGTGCTACATGTTTAGACGAATACCCAGACAGACATGACTGGACGGGCGCTGACTCCAACTATGCACATATAAGACGACAGTAAGTGCATACGCATCTGTGACGGAGCACGGAATGAAAGGTCAAGAAAACGGGAGAAGGGGAGAGGGTACAGTAAAGGGAGGTCGTTTTTTTTTCACCTAGATGACAGCAAATGGACAGCATAAGGGATTTAGGACAGTAGACTGCATTTCGCCCCGCATATTTAAGCATTGTGAATTCGCGTATATGCAGGAAGACAGAGGTGGTGCTGACACACACGTTGCCTCTCGCCTTGATAAAAAAGGCGTCCGATATTTTCTGAGCTAATCAATCTTTTCTCCTGGACAGAATTTTCACCTTGTCAAGCCGTGGCTCACAGTTCGAACCGTTTAGATCCTTGCAAGGACAGCAATGGGCGGGTAGATTCGTGCATGAGGGTGATGCGTTTTCCAAAGTTCCTTCATGTTCCCTGGCGCATTCATTAACACAACGCTCAGTATGGACAACGTACACTTTGCCACAGGAAAGGGGGATCGCATAGACCACACTCGTTGCACACCGAACAAAGGGCTTAGTGTGTTTTTTTCCCCATAGTCGGATGTTTTAGAGCCACTGCTGCTTCTCTTAGAGCACATCTAGTTTACAAGGTGCACATAACCCCAACGCGACGCCGTACTTGTTGCCCACCCTTTTTAGGTTGTCGGACATTTTATGGATGTATGGCATAAGCACTGGCTTTGTGTTCCCGGGTCTTTCTATTCTCCGCGTCTTCTCTTGCCGTTCCTTGAATTTATTTAGCAGTGCCTCGGCCACAGCTGTCAACACGTGGCCAGGGAGCCCTGCTTTGCGCAGTCTGGCTACCTCGCCCCGATACTCTCTCGCATCATGTGACGGCATGTGTTGACGAGTGCGAATTCTAGAGAAACGGTCACAATAGTCCTCTTAACGGTTTTTTATTGCGCCGAATCAAAAGGCAAAAAATCTTTCTGGGCTCTAGGACGCTATCAGCAGCATACATACCTTTTTCCGAGCATGATGTTCAGGTCTAAAATGGAGGCGGTTAAGCGCAGGTAACTCCCCTTTTCCATGTTGTAAAAACCGTTTAAAAATATTCATCGCAATTTCCTCATACCGGCCTCGGTCACTTTTTTTTAAAGTTACTAAAAATTCACCTATATCCAAAATCTTTAGGACATTGGCTTCGTCACATAGTGAAGCCAAAGCGTTGTCAAATGATCCAAGAAAAAATGTTACAAATAACTGGAGCACGGGATCATGCTGTCGCTCATATGATCACCGAGTCCATTGTGAAATTCACCGAGCCAGACACCTTCAATAAAACTTGGTATGGTGGTTTCTTAAGTATGGTGGTTTCTTAAGTATGCGCGAGCACGTCTGTTGTAGGTGGCTCTTATGCCCTGTCAGGGGATTTGGTTTTGATGGCTGCGGAGACGATGTGGTCACCGTTATGATTTACTGTTATTGCCATGAAAGGTTATGCGCAAAAAAGACGACACGAATACCGATGACATACCATCACCATCATACCCTATAAGGCAGATCCTAACAAACTTGGCTCCCTTCTGTTGAAGGTAAGAGACGTATCGCTGACGCAATTTTGTGCATTTTTTATCAAGAAGGATTCCATTATTTATCGCACCATGGCGTTCTTGCCCTGGCCAGGAATCTTGATCTCGTTCAGTCGCGGCCTGCATTGGCATTTTCAGCAATGTTCGGCCAAATTCGTGCCACTTTCCTTATCACTTAACGTGCTCTCATGCTCCCCTGCACCATCATTACCGCCGCCGGGTTGGCTCAGTGGCTATAGTGCTCGGCTGCTGACCCGAAAGACGCGGGTTCGATGCCGGCCGCGGCGGCTAGAACTTCTTTGGAGGAGAAATTCTAGAGGCCCATGTACTGTGCGATGTCAGTGCACGTTAAAGAACCCCAGGTGGTCGAAATTTCCGGAGCCCTTCACTACGGCGTCTCTCATAGCCTTAGTCGCTTTGGGACATTGAACCCCATAAACCAAACCTAAACCAGCACCATCATTAAGGCAGCGTCCTGTTTGGCCAATGTAGGCTTTTCCGCATATTAGTGGAATCTCGTACACAACGCCTTTCGCGCATTTAACAAAGGGCGTTCCATGCTTTTTGGCTCATCCAGTCGGCCTGGTTCTTTCCTTTGCCGTGATTGAGAAAAGTCGACCTAACTTCAGAGGAGCAGAAAAAACCCTGGGCACCTCATACCTTTTCGCCGCCTTCCTTAAATTGTGTGCCCGCTTATGCGTCTTCGTATCTTCCTTTGGAGCCCTTTTTTGCGCGTTTCCTTTCATTTTTTCTTGAGTGATTTAATCCCCGCTGTCAGGATCGTGTAGGGGTAGCCTGCACTGTCCAACCGGCACACTTGTTTTTATGAACCTCTTACCAATTCTGTGCGGACACGACTTCGTGAGCGCAGACTCAGGGCACAATGCAGCAACGCCTCTCGTGACTGTCTTCGATTGTGCTGACACATACAGCATAATATGCTTCGCAACTCCGGGATGATACATCCAACACAAATGCTTTTCTGAGAGAAACATTTTGATGTTCACAACCTGCAGACTGTTATCATATGGTACCTCCTGCGTAAAGGTTAAACCTTTACCGTGTAGTCTAGAAACATTTAAAACCTCATTCGTCCAGTCAAGGTAGTTCATGGTATCCTGTTCTTAGCCTGACAACATCCCTTGCTGAAGTTAGGATTCACAACCACAATTGCAGAGGGATTTGTATCTTTGTATTCTGCCGCATCTACATATATTGTTCCGGTGCAGTGTCTGCACTTGTTAGGGTACTGCTTTTTCTTCTGCCCTCATGATATATGCGGTGTATGTCTTTGGGAAATGGTTTCTTTAGTAGCGCTGCCCTGAAGTCGCGGAGTGAGTCTACTTTAGAGCCTTTATTCGAAAGGTTCAAAGTTAATTCCAAGCATGGTTAGAATGGTACGGCGAAACAGCGCTGATGGACGGGACGGAAGAAGATGAGACAAACATGCGCTGAACTAACAACCAAATGGTTTATTGCGAAAGAGGGGTGCAATATAAAGCATACAAGGAAAAACTGTGGTGTAAACATGACAAGGCATACAATGGGGATATCATCAATGATTAAGAAAAGCGATCTCCTGTGGGAATAGAGCCACCGATGGTTGGCTTACACATGAGTTGCCTAATGTGTGAATGTGAAAGGCCTCCGATATCAGGCGTGAGGTGTGGTCTCTATACTTAGCGATGATATTGGTTTGGTCTAAAAATGCCTTACATTTGTCGCAATCTGCGAAATGAATGACCATGTTATTTCGGCGTGACTTGTTTTCTATGTCTTTCGCGTGTTCGCGTAGCCGATCATTGACGCACGGTCCGGTCTCCCCGATGTAAAGTCGGCCGCATGACAGTGGGACCTTGTAAACTACACCACAGCAACAGTTGACAAATTTGTTTCTGTGTTTCTTCTGACAAGCCTTTTTTCCACTTTCCTGATTCACTCTCTTGCACACGCCTCCCAACTCGTTCCTGGCAGAGAAAAGGAGCTTCACGCCGGCTTTGTTCACTATCTTTTTCAGGTTGTGCGATACTTGATGAACATACGGAATACATGTTATGTTCTTATTGTCCAGTTTGCGCGTCTCCTTCTGAATTCTGCATTCTTTTAATATCGACTCTGCTATGCTAGATAAGACCTTCGTCGGGTAGCCTGATCGGCTACGCGAACACGCGAAAGACATAGAAAACAAGTAACGCCGAAAAAACATGGTCATTCATTTCGCAGATTGCGACAAATGTGAGGCGTTTTTAGGCCAAACCACTATCATCAATCAATCAATCAATTTTATTTCCTTAAAGACCCCTTTTCAGGGGCATTACATAAGGGGTGGGTACAACATTTGGTGCGACAAAGTAATCATGCGTTATGATGATGACAAAAACGTGTTAGCTCTGCGTGCGAAGTTCGCGGGACAGGTTATTGTTGCAATGTCAGCGGGGAGGCCATTCCAGTCCGCGGCGGTGCGTGAAAAAAATGAAGCTGCGAAGGTGACTGTGCGTGCACGTGGACGGCTGATCTGGAGTTGATGGAGAGTGCGGTGAGATATGCGTGCCGGAGGGACCATGTAGGGTGCAGTTCGTAGATGGCTGTAAAAGAACTTGTGAAATAATAAAAGACTGGCTGTGCGGCGGCGCAGCTCGAGTGGCTGTATGCCTGAAAGCGATTTCAGATATGTAACACTCGTGCTGTAATGATATGAAGAATGAATAAATCTGACTGCGCGGTTTTGCAAAATTTCTAATGCGTTGGTTAGATAAGCTTGATGTGGATGCCAAATGGGTGATGCGTATTCTAATTTCGATTTCACAAGTGTTTCGTAAGCTAATAACCTAACATGCATGGGCGCATCGAGTAGATGACGTTTTAGAAAACCAAGGGATTTGTTAGCTGAAGAAATGATGTTAGTTACATGCGTTTTCCAGGAGAGGTCAGCGCACAAAGTTACGCCTAAATATTTGTATGATTCTACTGGCAGCACGGGAACGGAGTCTATGTGATAGAAGGGCACGAGCGGGTTTCGGCGGCGATGAAAAGAGAGTACGTTGCATTTGTGAGGGTTAAGCTCCATTAGCCAAATTTTACACCAATCCTGAATCTTGTTAAGGTTGTTTTGGAGAGATAATTGATCAGAATGGTTAGTAACTGCTTCATAAATAACACAATCGTCAGCAAACATGCGAATTTTACAAGACAAATGCGAGGGCAAATCATTTATGTATATTAAAAACAAAAGGGGACCTAGTACGGAACCTTGAGGGACGCCAGATGTTACAGGAAGGAAGCTGGAAGTGTGTTCATTTACAAAGACGGACTGAGTGCGGTTAGTTAGGAATTCTTTAATCCATGCAACAACATTAGGATCGATATTAAGGTTAGATAACTTGTACAACAGGCGTTTGTGAGGAACTTTATCGAAGGCTTTTTTAAAATCAAGAAATATAGCGTCAGTTTGCAGGTTAAGATCTAGGTTGACACGCAAGTCATGAATAAAAAGAGCTAGTTGAGTGTCGCAAGAAAAGCCTTTCCGGAACCCGTGCTGCGCAGGATGAAAAAAAATTGTTCGAATCCAAGAACTAAGTATAAGTATATCGCTAAGTATAGAGACCACACCTCACGCCTGATATCGGAGGCCTTTCACATTCACACATTAGGCAACGCATGTGTAAGCCAACCATAGGTGGCTCTATTCCCACAGGAGATCGCTTTTCTTAATCAGTGATGATATCCGGAATGTATGCCTTGTCATGTTTACACCGCAGTTTTCCCTTCTATGCTTTATATTGCACCCGTCTTTCGCAATAAACCATTTGATTGTTAGTTCAGCGCATGTGTTTGTCTCATCTTCTGCCGTCCCGTCCGTCAGCGCTGTTTTGCCGTACCATTCAACATGAACCAACCAGCCCGACTCAGCCCTCTCCTTGATGGTTAGAATACTCGTGCCAGTTCTGGAATTGGCTAATCTTGCTGTTTGAGCCATTAAATTGGCTTCTTTGAGCTCATTGTAGGTGCCATGTAATCCTAACCTCCTCAGCCTTTAAGTTGGGGCATTTAATGGGAGTACTAAGGCGGCTTTTTAGACCTGTCGAATCATGCTGTCCAATTTGATCTTTTCTGCTTTCGCAAATTTGAAATAAGCGGTTGCATAAAGTATCCTGCTTAGCGAAAAGGCCTGCACTAGTTGGCATAGATCTCTTTCCCTCACCGCTTGTCTTCGATTAGCCACGTGGCCGATTAATAGCGTCATCGCTTCTTTCGTATATTTTAGCTTAGTGAGGGTGTTGTTATTCTTTCCATTCGTTTGTAAATACAACCCCAGTATGCTCATGGTTTGTACCTCTTTGACGGATGGTCCTTTGACACAGACGGTTATCTGCAGGGGAAAATTGTAGTTCTCCTATCTCTTTTTTATGCCTTATCAAGAAGAGTTCAGATTTTTGCTCTGAACTAGTGTGGACGGATTCCTATGTGCATGCCTCAGTGCTGTCAACTGCTTCTTGGAGTGTGTCTTCTATGAATCCTTCGCATGCTTTGGTTACCCAAATCTTTATGTCATCTGCATAGAACGTGTGACACAGGTCTGGCATTTGCGATAATTGTCACAAAATTCGGCGCATTTTAGGAACAAACAAAGAAAAAAACCGCCGCGCGCACGGCGTCTCGCCCACGGTGGAAGAATAGTCTGTTTCTTCCACCGTGGTCTCGCCGGCGCGAGCCCGACGGGGGAGAGGGAAAGCCCCCGCCGAGCGCGTGCCTCTCTCTCCACCGCCGCGGCGTGCGCCGAGGAAATGAGTCATCCCCGCCGATTATTCTCGAACATGCGAGTCGGTTCTACAGCTGACGGGGGGAAGAGGGGGAAGCCTTGCGTGCGCTAAGACACGTCCCCCTCGCCCGTCGGCGTCGGCGCCGCTCAAGAACA
This sequence comes from Amblyomma mixtum, assembly GCF_055824585.1. Lineage (NCBI taxonomy): Eukaryota > Metazoa > Arthropoda > Arachnida > Ixodida > Ixodidae > Amblyomma > Amblyomma mixtum. The sequence goes on along the minus strand of NC_143019.1, from coordinate 142,013,844 downwards.
CGCTCGAAACTTCGAGATGCGACCCCCGACCTCTGACCAATGGGGACGCGCGGCCAGTTAGAAGAGAGAAGGGAGACAGCGCTGCAAATGCTGCGTGTATGTGCGCGCCTACTCTGGCGCGTTGAACAAACAGACGTGGAAGCGAGCCTATTGTAACGTACTTGCTGACGAAGGGGGGCTTTATTAGCAGGCACGAAAGGGAAGGCCAGGCAAGCTGGGGCAACAACAGCGACAGACTCCACACGGCGCGAGCCCTACTTCGTCGTCGTCGCCCTACTTCGTATGCGCCACCTGGCAATACTAGGTGGCATTATTCCCCCCTTATGAAGGAAAAAAAAAAACGCTGTCGCTGTCGACGTAAGGGTGAAACAAAAAAACAAGCAAACTGCCGCAACTGAAGCGCGCGAAAACATCAGCACGGTTATGTCACCGTGTATAGTACGGCTTAAGCCGCACAACGTGCACAATGTCAGAGTCGGGCTGTCGGCGTCGCGGTTGCGCAGCACCGTCCGGAACTACTTCATAGTTAACCTCACTCACACGCCGTACCACTCTGTAAGGGCCAAAATAGCGGGAGAGCAGTTTCTCACACAAGCCATGGCGACGAACAGGAGTCCACACCCAGACTTGGTCACCGGGTTTGTAGTCAACCTGTCGGTGGCGAAGGTTGTAACGGCGCGCATCCGAGATCTGCTGTTGCCCGATGTGCACGCGGGCCAGCTGACGGGCTTCTTCAGCACGTTGGGCAAACTGTTGGGCGTCTGGGGCGAGTTGGTCATCCTCTGGGCACGGGAGCATGGCATCAAGCATGCTCTGGACTTCGCGTCCGTACACAAGGCGAAACGGGGAGAAGCGCGTAGTTTCCTGCAGGGCGGTGTTGTAGGCAAAGGTGACACTATAAAAGAAGGCGTTGACAACTATCAGTCAGTCCGGACCGCCGTTTAAGCTTCGGAGAAGCGCGCCCGTTCGACTCCCGGGGAAAACACCACTCGGCCAGCCACGGACCAACGAGGCAACGTTCGCCAGTCTGCGGGACGGCATCGTCGTGGAACTCTGGTCGTCGGACTGCCGCAGTGCCCGGTGAACAAATTGTGTTTTGTTTGTTTATCTCTCTCTCGTGTGTTAGTGCACTTTAGGTGCAATATTGCCTATATATTGTATTCTCTCTCGAGTTTAACTTTGCACGTGTTGCACTGTTTTGATAATCACTTTGTATGTCTTTGTACTAGTGTTTGTGAAACCCTCTGTATCGTCTCTTTGCTGTATAAACTTTGTTTTGTTTTGTAAACCTCTGGCTCCGACCCATTCTCTGGCTTGCGACCAGCGAAAGCTGGGCACCGAACGCCCAAAAACCTCTTGTCACTTGGTAGCTGGTCTCCGCTGAGTTTGCCACGCTGAGTCGAGGGCATCTCCTTTGAGTCCGAGGCCGCTACCCCCACACGCTCTAAGGGTGTCTGGGAGCTTCCCACGTAAACGTGCGCGAAGCGAGGGTGACAATAATATACGGGGAATTTTGGTGAGAAAGATGTTAAAAAGGAAGGGGGTCAAGACGGAGCACTGTAGTCTCCCTTTGGTTCCTAATGTGATTGGGAGTAGGCTCCTATTGTTCCGACCGTTATTGCTGCTCTTCTTTTAGGAAGGAAGGATCGGAAGTAGTTGTACTCCTTTATTCGGGGCTGATTTCTCAGGAGTAGTCTGCTCGATCATCCTCCACTTCAAAACTGTGTGTACAGTCATAATTTTTTTTGCTACAGAATTACGTGCGTCGCTCCTAAACAGCCCAGTTTCAAAGCTACGTCACGATCACGCTAGGAAACAATTTGCTTGGGGTCGGCCCTGTGAAAGCTGACGATGGTTTTACCGATTGCTGCAGAACACGGAGACTCAACAGATGAGAGGTATTCTGCGAGCAAGCTTCTCGTAAACTGAAGCCTATGGTTGGCGGTAAGCGCTCAATGGCATCTTGAATTTCACACTTGAAAACATCACCATCATCATCATCTGCCTGACTACGTCCATTATAGGTATGATGCTGCTGTGAAGCGGAACCTTCTTTCGTGGCTGCAGCGCTTTCTCGAGCGGAAACGCCCAAATATCGGACCAAGCTATAAAGCAACCCCAGCGACATGCCTCTGCCCCACTGGGAGCTGCAGCAGCACTGGACGAACCCACGTGTAAAGAATTGTTATTTCATGTATGATGCTTCGACAGTCCTGAGCCTTCATTTACCATCATCTACTCCCATGTGCGTTCGTCGCTGTGAAGCGGTACCTTCTTTCGTGGCTTGGCTGCCTGGCTTCGACGAGCGGGAAAATGTATGGGGTGTGATGGTCCGCCCTTCCCCTAATACCGCTGTGCTTGTGTTCTTTAAAATTCTCTTTCTGCTCTCTATGCTATGTGCATTGCGTTAACGTTATTTCGCTCCTGCTTGCCCTGTTTTCGGTATTTAAATACCCCAGCAAGGACCATTTGAGGTGTCATTAAAGAAACGAATAAAATTATCACTGCTAAAATAGGCTGAGGGAGTGCAATTTCAGATCAACATGGAGAAATTTCTTTGCTTTGGTTGTGCTTTTAAAAGAAGGAAAGCATTACGGATGCACGTAAACTTCAGTAATAGGAAGCCAGTGCTTTATACTATCATTGGTGCCTCAACATATACACTGATAATTTTTATGTGCTCGGAACAAAGGCAAAGATAAATCATGTGCAGTGTACTGTCTAGGGCATGTGTCTAGGGCATGGAATGTCTTAAGGGAGCACTCGCACATGCTGGCTGACAGATCAGAGGCAAAAAATCCTCGTGTTTATTTCCTCCCTCCTTTATACCATCGTGCAACCACACCATATGTACACGTGCCGCGTTACCACGGTTGCACACAACCATACGCACACAAGTCAGAGTGAGACCACCTGTGGGAAGTTAACACTCCTTAAAAGTGACACCTGAAGACTTCACAACCCTTATAAAAATGGTTTATAGACTTTCTATAGACTTTTTATAGACTCTATAGCCATCCTTTAGACTTTTCCTTTTGTCTATAGACAGTGTATAGAAAATCTATACACTAAAGTCTTCAGCTTCTTCAATTTCCTTTCGTCTATAGACGGTCTATAGACTCTCTATAGATGAAGGAGCTGTCTCAATTTCCTTTCGTCTTTAGGCTGTCTATAGACTCTCTATAGACTAAAGTCTATAACTGCTTCAATTTCATTTCGTCTATAGACGGTCTATATACTCTTTATAGACTGAGGTCTATAGCTGCCACAATTCCCTTTCGTCTATAGACGGTCTATAGACTCTCTGTAGACAAAGGTCTATAGCTGCCTCAATTTCTTTTTGTCTATAGACATTCTATAGACCAAAGTCTATAGCTTGCTCAATTTTCTTTCGGCTATAGATGGTCTCTAGACTGTCTATTGACTAGGGTCTATAGCTGCCTCAATTTGCTTTCGTCTATAGACGGTCTATAGACTCACTATAGACTACGGTCTGTAGCTGCTTCAATTTCCTTTCGTCATAGACGCTCTATAGACTCTCGATAGACCACAGTCTACAGTCTACAACTATCTCAATTTCCTTTCGTCTGTAGACTGTACACTATAGATAGTCTATTTTCTATAGACCAGTCTATAACAATCCTAATTTTATCTAACAATGTTCTGTACACTGCCTTTCGACTAAGTCCAGAACAATGTAAATTTCTTTTTGCACAGTATGCTGAGGGGACCTGCATCTGGTGACCGCAACTATGTCGGCAGTCCTCCACCTCCTTCGCTATTACGGAAATTAAAACGTATTGCGTGAGGACACCACAACACCCTCCTGTATATTTTTTTCAGGAGCCTTGATAAGCTCCTTTTCGTTATATCGAGACGTATATTGTCAATACAATTAAATATGTAATGCTAACAAGTAAGCCGAGGATAGGCAGACGTTCTTGAAGTAAGGACGCCCGCAAACTGTACTACATCGAACGAATACGCTTTACCTTAAAGGAATTGCTCGACACAATTCTATTCTATCTTTCGTTCGTTACTGTCCAACGCGCTGAAGTCAGAAACATTTCATCAACGATTCTACATTTCTCTTTAAAACGCCCTGAAAATAAAGGGGGAAAGACGGTTGTCAGAATTCAAGGAAGCGCCCATCCCTTAGAAACACATTAGAATAGTCTCAAAGAGCCTGGTTCTCTGTGCGATTAACATCTGCCATTTATACCTTTCCAGTTTATTTATTTATTTTATTTATTCAATACTCCCAGCCTCCATTTGGTGACGGAAAAAAAACCAGTCACACAAGACGACGGACAAGAAGAGTGTACACACCAGTCGTTTCGGTGTGTACATTCTTCTTCTCCGTCGTCTTGTGTGAGTGGTTTTTTTTTCGTTTACAATGTACCAACTGGCACGCATTTCAACCCTCCTCCATTTGGTGGTCAAGGCAGGAGCGGTACAAGGATATATCGTACATCGCGACAAAAAAAGCAAGCAAAAATGCGAATAAAGGAGCAAAAGCTAACACACAGGGTTTCATAGAAAGACAAAGAGCAAGGCTAAATGCACTCGGTTACCTAAACATACAAAAAAGCAAACAAAAGAGCATGAATGAATACACTGCGCTTAAAATGACGATTTGACAGCAGAGAAAAAATTGCGCCTCTCCCGTAACCGAGAGTAGAGTAAGCATGAAATGTTTACGGGCCTAACACAGGCTCCATTGCTCGGCTTAAGCAGCTGTGACGGTGGCGGCATTGAAATCCAGGACGATGCAGAAGCGTACGCGGACACGACGAGACACAGGCCTGACAAGAATGTATATGCAGCGCGTTCGAATACTCCGCGAGCGTGTATACATCTGCCTGCCAGAGGGGGAAAGGGCATGAAGGCCCTCCGGCCGGTCTTTTACATGCGTGAGTGTAGGACTTCAGCGCCATCCTTGGGGAGCACGCGAAACCAGTTTTTCAGCCGAAAGCCCTTCTCGCCCTGGAGCTCCCCTCTTTCTCTAAGCGGCCGTCTCTCAAAGCCCCTAACAGATCACGTATGACAACGAATTGTATTGTGACATGTGTGTGCTTTTTGCACGCGTTATTAGAAATCGGAAATTTTAATTCCGTGCATTATCAAATGCACAGCTCGACTGATATCTTGATAAACATTGAGAAGACACTGGCAGCAGTTATTTTTTGTGACTCGTTTGGAGAGCAACCGGCGCTTGTATGCCGGTCCCGTAGGAGGGCTTAGAGAGTCTCGTTAAATCTCGTTATGTCTCGTACGGTGCCCGGATGTTCTCGTTTTAGAGCCCGGATGAGTGGAATTCAGTGCCCGGATGATGGCTCTCGGTCTCGCTTCTATGCTTCTCTATAAGCTTCTATGCTTCTCTATATGAGATCAAGCTGCACACGGCAAGAGTGCGAGCGATAAAGATACGACCGTGAATCGAGTTTCTCTTTCACATTTTACCCGTTTTACCGCGAAACGGCCGAAATCATTCGGGCTGCAAACGATCCTGTGCGTGGATGCATCGGTGGCGTTGGCATGTTTTCTCGTGGATTACGTTTTCTTCAAAATCCAACTTCATCGTCTGCTTACGGTAAGTCTACACGTTTATATTTTATTAATTTGGTCTCCTAAACCACTCCAAGCAGAGCTGTGTGTGCAGAACAGATTATGTGCGCAGCGACAAACGTCCTATATTCGTTTCTAAGGCGGAAGCCATCGGGTTATCGACTAATGCCGCTTATCTCTGTGCCGCTGTCTTTACTATTTTATTTATTTATTTGAAATACTGCCAGTCTCTGGTTGAGACCTTAGCAGGTGGGAATTACATGTATAATACAGGGTAAAGGATAAACATTTCAAAAAGCGGCTGTGCAAAGGACAACAACATTCTAGACAATACATAGCTCAGAAAAACTGAAAAGAAGTTTGACAGATTTCCACAAGCAATCCAGAGAAAAAAGCGTGCTAGTTCAGAAACATAAGCATAATATAAACATGGGCATAACACATCGTATACTCCTTGAAGTTGAAAAAAGCTTTCGAACCACAACTGTAGTTTTAAAACGCGCCTTCTAGTTCAGAACAAAAATTTGAATATGAATCAGCGTTAGTTATAGATGCGTCTAGACGGTTCCATTCCCTTGTTGCTAGTGGGAAGAAAGAATCTTTGAAAATGTTACTGTGATAAGGATACTCGGTTAGCGTATACGCGTGCTGGTTTCTTAATGCACGTTTTTGTGACAGTGAAATGTACTTTGATGAATCGATCTTAAAAGTGTTGTTAAGAAGCTGATAAAGGAATTTTAGTCGCGCGCGCTTTGCCCTAGTTGATAGTGTTTCGAGCCCGGAGATTACAGCTAGTTGCGTTGGTGAGTCAGTTTTTTGTACTTGTGAATAAATCTGACTGCTTTACGTTGAATTTTTTCAAGTCGTGAAATATTGGTTACAGACTGAAGAAACCAAACAGTGTTAGCATATTCTAGAACAGGTCTGACAAACAGGTCTTACTAACGCGCGGAAAGGCAGTCTGTGCGGTGCCCTTGATGATAAGCCGCTCCTCGCGAGCTGTCTACTAGATTTTTCGTGTTTCAAGGTAGATGCGCGGCCAGAAATGTCGTTTTGCCTGTGAATGACGGCCGAAATGGAACTGCGCGTTAGTTAGCGCCGTGTGAGCTCTATTTACTTTGCACCTCCGAAAACTGACTTAGATGCATTCTCGTTCTGTGGTGGATTACATTTATTTTCTGATCTTTGTGTTATCGCCTGTCTGGACAATGGAGTGTCTGCTCTTTTGGAAGTGCGCATTGCTGGCTACGTGTGGACGCTCGTTCGGTGCGCGTCGTGGACGCCGACGTTTCAGCAAAGGTATCTTGTAACGCTATAGACTGGAGCGCGAGACGTTTGTCAAAGTTGTAGTGAAGCGGCGCTGGAGGAATGCTTGTAGTGTGATGGGTGAATAAAATTCGTTGCCGGCGCGAATGGCCGGCGTGCTCAAACACCGCGAAGAACCCACGAGCTGCATCCCGTCTCCCATTCGTTGCTCACGTATGGATTCGTCCACGTCTGTAAACAGAGCCGTTGGCCTATGCCGCTGGCCTGCGGGCACTTCCCATTTTGAAAGCTGGGTAAAGGTCGGCTCGACGAGAGGTGGCTTACATTTCGTTCCGCGTGGTTCGTTCATGAATCCCGCTCACGCGTGCACTGATTTCTCGAATACCATTTGCTCGAGAGGCAAAGTATGTGTTTCTGATATTAGACTGCTACGTTACGAAAGCGCCGATGTAACTCGCCGCTTATTTGCGCCTAAAATGCAACTCAGCTCTCGTGTTATTATAGCTGCGCCTGCGTTCAATGCTTTCGCTGATTTTTCTAGCAGAGGTAGGAAAGGCTACCTCCATGCAAGAAACACACCTCTTTACTGCGCTGTTGGGGCTGTACTTGAAGGAAAGACTAAGTGAATTTAAGACGGTATTTTATTGTGACAGTGATATGTTGTCTCAACCTCGCGACTGCTTTTGAAACGGCGCAGCTGCAGCCTTTGTGTGCTGTATGAGTTTTCTGAATAATGAGAGCGGCATGGAAGCGCTGCAACCCGCTTGTTCCTAAGAGCGCGCGCTGATGTATGAGTATGCTGTTCCGTCTTTGTGCTTCAAGGTGTAGGCGCAAATCTGTGGTGAACTGGTTGCTTCTGCCTGCTGGGTTTGTATAGCTTGTGCCCGTTTGAGTATCGGCTTACGTACACCCGGCCAAATCTTTAACTGACTCTGGTTTTGCATCGCTAAATGCACCTTGTAAAAAGGTGCCTTTCGGCTACACTGCTGGCATATTCATGCTGTAATTTGACGCCTGAGATGGCATTTCATGGTTTCTTGTTGTTAATACAACGTCCGAATGGAGTACTTGCATTTTTAGATCAAAGTTATCAGAAAATTGATCGTCTGCCACTACCAAGAACCGAAACAAGCGGAATACGCAGCAATGGTTCTGGTGGCGCAATTGCACTTACTCTGGGTAAACGACTTGTCTGCCATGAAAGGAGTGCTAGTTTATCCAGAGGATTAAGCCAGATGGCCCAGATTCAGTGCTGCGCATGCTGCTTGTTTCAGCTGTTCGTAGTGGCAGACGAATATTTTTGATAACGTTGATCTAAACACGCAAGTACTCCACTCAAACATTATATGAACAAAAAGGAACCACGAAATGACATTTAACTCGTCAAATTACAGCATGAATATGCCAGCAGTGTTGATGAAAGGCACCTTTTTTTGCAAGTGCCTTTAGCGATGCAACACCCGAGCCAGTTAAAAATTTGGCCGAGTGTACCAGGCTTCACGCTGGGACTTTCAAGCGCTTCTTCTCTAGCGGTTATAAGAATAATTGATGCAATATTCTCCTTTTTGGATTCCTGTGTAAGGTGCACTGAGTCTATATTTTATGGAGGTGGCATTCTCAACAGCTCCTTGAGAGTCAATGCAGATATGTGGCTGTTACAAATAATGTAAAATAATTGCCATACAGAGATCAGTATTGGCTGTTACAGTATTGACATACATAAATCAGTATCAGTACTGGATTCAGAGTAGAGTGCTCCAGGGATTACGGGTCTTATTTACAGTGTTTTATGAAGACACTGATAATCTGTCGTGTATTTACTGAAATGATTAAGCCGCGTGATAGGTCAGTGGCTGTCATGTTCGTCTGGCGACCTCAAAGATGCAGGTTCGATTCCGGCCTAGGCGGTCGCATTTTATAGAGGCAAAAGGCTGAAGGGGTGTGTACTCCGCACAGGTGGCAGAAATTATTCCGCAGCCTTTCACTTCAGCGTCTCGTAGCCTGTGTCGCCTTGGGTCTTTCAACTCCATAAGACCAAACCAGGAGATCAAGATTACCTTTCTAGAATGGCATAGCCAGGATATGCCTTCCATTGTAAAGCACATGTGTAGAGATGGAATACGATTTTTTTTCAGTTCCTCTTTTATTATTTTTTTCCTTTGTGCTGTACAGATGAACATGGCCGGATGATTGACTGCAGACAACAAGCCGCAAGAATGCTTCTGAGGAAACTAGCCGGACTGTTACTTTCAACATTTATGTTGCATTCTTATGGTGCATGTATTGCATATTGCCAGCCTGGATAGCTTGGAAATAAGATAAATTTGTAAGTATATTGATTGTGTCATTTGTGAACTCTGTCTGGTGACCTTTTTCAGCAGTTGTAGACTGTCTGTCTATAGGCAGTCTATAGATAATGGTCTACTAACAGTTTAGTAGACAGAGGTCTATAGATTGTCTATAGACAAAGGTCTGTAGCACTGCCAGGCCACACACCTATGGAATGTCTATAGCCAGTGTCTAGACATGTCTTCTGGACCAGTAGACTTTTTTGTCTGTGGACTGTCTATAGACAGTAATCTACAGGAAGTCTATGACTATAACTCTATAAGTCGTCTATATGTGATAGCGTCAAGTTCATGACGCGCACTGATAGCAGCAGCGGGTAAGCAACCGCTGCTTACGAAAGAAGCGTCAGACCAATAAACGCTGATTCCTGCACCGGTCTTGGCTGGTTCTCTGCTGCGGCCGCTCGGCTGCCGCACGCTACTACATTTCACTGGCGACAACTCTATAGGAAAAGTATGGCCATAAGTCTATAGATCGTCTATAGACTTTCTAGAGACTTTCTGTAGATATTTGTCTATAGACTGTCTATAGACAAAAGTCTACTAAACGTGTATGGCCATAAATCTATAGACTGTCTATAGACAAGTCTAAAGGATTTGTCTATAGACAGTCTATAGACTTCATAGACTAAAGTCTATAGACAGTCGATGACTGTCTGAAAAATTTTTTTAAGGGAAGCAACAAATTTAAGCACTTTTTATGCTCTGCGCACTCCGATGCAGTGTTATTTTAGGCTAATAGAATGTGGTGATAGGTTTTTGTCCCTTACAACCAGATGACATTGTAAACTATTTGGCATTTGAAGAAGACCTTCAATTTGTTCTCTGATAAGTTTCTTTGAGGAGGTTACCAAGCATTTATGATAAATATTGGTCAGCTGCTTGATTTCTGCGGTTGCAGGTGCCTATGGCATTTGTGAAAGGTTGCATGCTGCACATTTGGTCTGAAAGCTATGTACAGTCAGGCCGGAATGAATCGTGAAGAGGCACATGACATAGTTTAGTTTTCTACTTTGAACGGAGCTATCCGTTTAGAAAGTTTATAAATGTTAACATCGGTTGAGGCTTTGCACGAAAACATGAATAATGCTTTGCACACTGCAGCTGAAAGCACGCAGATAAAGTATTTAGTTTGGTTCTAGGGCATAATGCGAAGGGAAGATAACAGCTGGTCCTTAAGGGTAACGCAGGGGGTTCCAAGAGAAGGCAGTCATAGCAGGGGGCGGCAGAAAGTTAGGTGGGCGGATGAGATTAAGAAATTTGCCGGAATACAGTGACCGCAACTGGCGAAGGAGAGGGTTCACTGGAGAGACGTGGGAGAGGCCTTTGCCCGGCAGTAGGCATAGTCAAGCTGTAGATGACGATGCTGATAGGCACTGCTTGCATTTCATTCCAGCCTGGCTGCACATATGTGCCTTCCGTATTTTATGCATACTTGCCTTCATCTGAAATGCGGCTGGACCCATTCTGTAGACAGCTGTCTTTTGTGTGAGCAAGACTGATTGCTCGCAACTGCATTTTGTCTCGCTTGTCTTTCAGGTGATTTCGTGGACATTTCTTTCCGGCCTTTCACAGATGCCCTTAGCCCTTTATTTCCTTGTCCATCCCTGAACTGTTTTTTTTTGCTCACCAAAACCATGGTCATGAAAACACAGCTCTTCCTGAACATTTCCCTCACACATGAGAAGTTTCTTTGAGTAATATGTCCATCTTCCATCTTCACTCCCTGCCTGTACGTTCCTCCCCTTCCCCAATGTTGAGTAGCGTATGTGAAGACATTTTTTTTCCAGCCGACTTCACGTCTCCTGACGTCAAACCTTTCCCTCTAACGAGGAATCTTGCTGCATTGAAGGGAGCTGTCTGGTGCATTTCTGGATGCATTACTGTTATCCTACAGCAAAGGAATTGTAGGGCTGTGCATGACAAATTTTATTTCGCGTCACATTTTGGTGCGTGCTTCCATAACACGAGTGGTGTAGCTGCCCATATGCTTATGGTGAGTGCTAAGTGCTCAATGTCAGAAAAAATTAACGAGACTGAGGTCGTTTTCAAACACTGAAATTAAATAGGACTTTTGAGAGCCTTTTATTATTTGAATGAAATAATCTACCTGCCAGTCTACACCGTGCATGCGTGAGGTGCTTTTATATAACATCCGTGACGTCGGCATGCAAGCACACTGGATATTTAATGTTCACAAAGCAAAAGATGAGTGCCTCGGTGTATGCTAATGATGTATATGACCTATTCAGATTAGGTTAAATGCCAGCACTGTGATAGATATGCTTCTGTTGTGAGTGGACGTTTAGCTGCCTTTGTTCTGTATTTTTTTTTTCAATACTGGCAGGAAACAATATCTTCCCATTCTGGTTCCTCATTTGACGCTTCTGATAATAAGCCATTATAAGCGTCCGGAGCGTTGCGCTTGACGCGATTTGCAGTCGTGTTTCGTCGTATCGCCAGTATGTGTTATTTTATAAGTTTTATTACAGCTCGTTGCGTGTTCCACCCTACATTAGCCCTCCAGCACGCATTTCACTCCTCCTTGGTCATCCCCTGCAAGTTTCCCGTCCACAGACTCATACCACAACGTTTGCTGCATCATTCTTTCCTCGCTCAGCCAAAGAGCGGAACGTCCTCCCACACGACGTCACTGCAACCACCTCTCCAACGTCATTTTCGAATTCTACAACTGCCGTATTTAACGAATAACATCTTTGTATATAAAGTTTGATTCTATCTCTACCCACCCCTTATGTAATACCCCCACTAACCGGGAGTATCTAAGGTAATAAGGTGAAGTGAAGTGTCCGGCTGCTCACAAACGTAACCAGGGTTAGCGTTAAGTTCGATGCACCTCGATTCCTAAAATGTAAAACGGATTGCCGTGCTAGGCATCGTTTTTTCGCACCCAACATTCGCTGTGTAAGGCCCCGCTTGTGGAGACCGATCTCCGACCGAGCGGCAGCGTCGCAGAGATCGCTTCACGCAGTATAATTATCGCTAAGCTCTTATTTTCGTCGTATTTCGTCGCATTTTAGTCGCACGGCCTTTAGCGTCGAATTCAGCACCATCACCCAGCTAATGTATGTGGCGAGTACGCCGAGACCGCCGCCGCAGCACATTTCACCGCCCCTATCTACGTTCCGCACCTAAGCGCCGCATACATACAGGGGGTCTAGTTCTGCCACGCGCGACACGTGAACAAAGGCCTGAAAGTCTTGAAAAATGTTCGACGCGGGACGGGTACGCCCCGCTCTGAGCGGATTGGCGAATATCGAGAATCGGGCCCAGTTGAGCAGTTGTTGAACCGCAGCTACTTTTTCTTCTTTTAGGTTTACTTTTATTCCTGTATATGCAACACATATTTGCGCAACTCTAAAGGGAACGCGTTTACCCGCATGCACCGATTGCGACACACGAGATGCAAACCACGACTGCGCAGTTGGAACTGCTTGGGCTGAAAGTCCATTGAGCCTAGAAAATTCAAAAACGTTGTTCGCCTCAGAAGCGCCTTTTCTCAGCGCCGAACACGGAAAAGGACGGAGCGTGCGCTGGCCGGTGGGCACGCCGTCCTCTGCGGCCGCCGATCATCGCCTCCCCTGGCGATGACGCGGGCATTCAGCCGACGCACCGGGCCGAAGGAGCACAAAATGAAAACGCAGCGCAACAAGGACGCTTGCAAGCGTGGAAGAGGAAATACAAGGGCACGAAATATTGATCCCCGTGCGAGGGTGGTGGACGAACGCCGCAGACTCGGCTCCTCTGCACGGCGCGGAGAAATGAACGCTCGCTCGAGGGAACGCGAGCAAAGGCGCCCTAAGAGTTCTCCATGATGATCAGCCGCTTCCTCGTGGCAGTCTGCCCAGGCACATCCCTTAAAGAGAAGAAAAAAGTCCCAGCGTAGGGCTCTTTTACAATGGAAGATTGATTTAAGGTGCCTTTGCAAGAAGCTGCTTCGCTGCTGCATTCGACAGAGACGCTGCTGCAGACAGGGCTCTAAAAGCGAAGGCTTCTCGTCTATGTACGACGTGCGCAGAGAACAGCGCAGCTCGTTATGTTCGCTCGGATTTTTTAATGCTTTTCCTGTAGACATATTTTTCACAAGCTCGTTGTAGCGCACGTTTGCTGTTCTTGTTTGCGGCGAATCTCCCCAGCAGATTCGCGCGGAGGCAACCGTGGCCGCCCGGTCGTTATCGCGCGCGAGGCAGAGCGTCTCGGATGCGCTCGCGAACGCCTGCCGGAAACGGTCTGTCAAATGAACGAGCCACTTCTCTCTCCCTTTCACGGCGCGTAGACAGCAGTTAGAGGAATAGCGTATGAGAAATTCAACGCTTCATATTATGAGGCGTCAAGAATAAAGTGGCGCCTCGGACGCCGAAAGGAGGCCATTAAGAAAAGGAATATAAGGTGAAAGCTTCGCACAGTCTAAAAAAAGTTATAGGAATAACGAAGTAGGCTCCTCACTGCCAGCGGCCTACTCGCCAACTTCTGCTACCGTCGGCTTTCCTTTCTTTTTGTCTTTTACTCGCTACTCAATTCATACGGTGCCCTGCGTTTTTCGTGTTGAGGTTAATTTTTTTACCACGAAGGTAAAGAAGTTTGCACATGTGATGTAAATGGCAGAGTGGCAGAAAAGCCATGTATAAGTAGCCTCAGTAGATCCCACCTGCCGCTACCTGCAGCGGACACTACAGATGTAAGGAATACATACCCGCATGAAGATGTACAATTGCGATGCGAGTTTGTTGAAAATATGCATGAGATATAAACATACCGCATGAGGTTCAAAAACGAACTTACAAAAACTCATTATGAAAAACACGCACATAAATCAATTTTAGACAGAACTCGCAAGTCATCTATAATGACGGAAAATTTATTTAATACCTATGGGACACTATACTTCATCATCTCAAATCCAAAGTTCATGCGAGATCTTGGTGTGACAATCACCCTGATAAGCACTGTGTGCGCGACCGTCCCATCGATACGCACTGAGATATGCGCTATGGCTTCCTTTCCCTCACCCAGTTCTCACATAAGTCATGCGACCGTTCTGGCTGTATATAATTCGCGAAGGAACATTAAAAGGGGGTCATTCCTTGGTCACCATCACGAGCGTCTGTCTGACTGGCCTGGCATGGTGTCAGAAGTGGGATGAAGGCCGGCTCCGATGAGGCACCGCAAAAGCGCCGCCAACAAGAGGGTGACCAGAAGCTGCTGCAACAAGAGCGAGTCGTCGCGGTGACAGGCGACAAGCAACACTTCGGAATGGCGGGAATCAAGCCTCCGAGGCCCTTCGACTTCCAGAACGTGGCTGACTGAACCGCCTGGATGGACGAATTTGACGACTACAGATTGTCCTCCGGACTACACGAGAGGACAGCCGAAGTTCAAGTAACAATGGGCAGAAAGTCGCCAGAGATTCTTCATTCACTAAATGTCAAAGATGAAGAAATGAAGGACCTCAGCTTCGTAAAGTCGAAGTTTCAGAGCTACTTTGTCCACACCGAGAATACAGTCTACGAGAGTGCTCGCTTTAATCAACGCCGTCAGCAGCTGGGCGAAACAGTAGACCAGTTCGCAACCGAGCTAAACAGGCTAGCAGACAGATGTGAGTTTGAAGACATGAAGGACCGTCTAATTAGAGACAGGTTCGTAGTTGGTCTAGGTAATGAGGCTTTATCGGAAGAAGTACAAATTTATTCGAAGCTCACATTAAACACGGCTTTGGCAAGAGCTCGTACGAGCGAAACGGTGAAGAAACAGCAAGCGGAGGTAAAAGGCAACGACTGTACGGTCCCGGAAGCTTGTGTCGGCGCAGTAAAGTCGAGCGAAGCCGGGGGAAAGAGCACGTTTTCACGCGGAATGCTTAGCGTCAAAAGAGCTGCCGCTTCTGCGCCGGCCAGTTTCATCCGAGAAGCAGCTGCCCAGCGCGGCAAGAAAGGTGCACATTCTGCCGAAAGTTGGGCCACTTCGAAAAAGCGTGCCGAAAAAAGAAGCAGGCGGACGGGAATCTCGACGGTATTGCCGAACCTGATAAGCAATTTCTTGGCACGGTAGAGCAATCTCAAAACACAGCGTCTGCGCACTTCGTCATCATCATCATCATCATCATCAGCCTGACTACACCCACTGCAGGGCAAAGGCCTCTCCCGTGTCTCTCCAATTAACCCGGTCCTTTGTCAGTTGCCGCCACTGTATCCCCGCAAACTTCTTAATCTCATCCGCCCATCTAACTTTCTGCCGTCCCCTGCTACGCTTGCTTTCTCTTGGAATCCACTCCGTTACACTTAAGGACCAGCGGTTATCTTGCCTTCGCATTACATGCCCTGCCCAAGCCTATTTCTTCCTCTTCATTTCAACTAAGATGTCATTAACCCGCGTTTGTTCCCTCACCCACTCCGCCCTCTTTATCAGCACTTCGTCAAAGTGCTGATAAACGGCCACGCGGTTGGCATGAAAGTAGATACTGAAGAAGAAGTGACTGTCGTAGGTGAAAAGTTTCCTTCCACGTTCCCTGGACCAAGCAGGCGATCTGATCGGGCCGAGCAATGCAAGCATCCGTACAATCGGAAAATTTGGCGCTGAAGTAGTTTGGAAAGAAAACCGTTCGCAGCAAGCTATTTACGTTGTGCACAACTTGCGCACGCCCTTGTTGGGATTGCCAGCTATCAAACCCCTAGGAATCGTACACTTCCTGGACAAATTGCTGACTGCTGACGAAATAGTAAACAGACTGGAAAATTTGCTTAAAACATAGTGATTGGCTAGTTAGTTCTGCATACTGAAAAATTGCAGCCCAGAAGTAGCAAGGACGAGACGAGAAGGACGCAGACTAACAACTGTGTTTTATTATTCTGAGCCAGCCTATATATGAACTAGGCACAAAACAACAAAACAGAAACCAACACATCACCTCACGCATTCGTGGCACGATTATCGGAATTGTCTTCCGTTCCTCCAATCTTTCGTCATATCATTGGCGTTCAGAAATGACATTTCTTTTTCACTAAGGCGCACAGAGGGGTTGCTGACACACTTATCTGCGCATTTTGATATCGCCAGAGCTTCTGCTATCAACCTTGTGGTGGTGTCCCGACACTTACGAAGAATAACTGTTCTTTCCAGGGCAGGGGTGCAGCCCTCGCACTGGCTACAGTGTAAGGCGAGTTCCCGTGAGTTTGGGTCCCTTAGGTTCCTTTTGTGCTCTTGTAGCCTTGTGTTCAGGCATCTCCCTGTTTGGCCTATATAGACGTTGCCGCACGACAGGGGAATTGAAACAGGTATCCTAAGGTATTCCACGGAACAGGGTCCATATGTGGGGAGCATAAGATGCGCCTTGTGCCGGGTGCAATCCCGTACGCGGTGTCTACGCCTCGGCGGATTCCTATACCCATGAGAGAAATGGTCAAGGAAGACCTGGACAGGCTAGAACGAGAAGGAATGATAAAAAAGATGGAAGAGCCGACGGAATGGTGCGCGCTTATTGTCCCCGTAATAAAGCCGTCTGGAGCAGTAGGAATCTGCGTTGACTTAACACAACTGAACGAGTTTGTAGTCGGGAGCACCATCAGCTGCCAACGGTGGAGCAAGTCATGGGGAGATTTCAGGAAGCTAAAGTCTTCTCTAAACTGGACGCGAATTCCGGATTCTACCAAATACGGCTTTCAAAAGAGTGCCAAAAGTTGACAACCTTCATTACGCCGTATGGGCGGTGCTGCTACGGCAGGTTACCGTTCGGGATCACATCCGCACCAGAACTTTTCCAAAGAAAGTCCTCGCAAGCCCTAGAAGGAATAGACGGTGTGCTAAACTATATGGATGACATTTTGGTGTACGGCAAGAACAAAGTGGAACACGACAGCCGCCTTCGGGAAGTGCTTGACCCGCTGCAACAGATGGGCGTGACCCTCAACAAAGAAAAATGTGGTTTCTCTGTCAAGCAGATAGCATTTCTTGGCATGATCTTCGATGGCAACGGTGTGCGCACAGATCGTGAAAAGGTTAGGGCCATCAAGGAGTTGCCCCTACCTCAAAACGTCGCTGAAGTTCGTTCCTTGCTAGGCATGATGAACCACCTCGCAAGGTTCCTTCCTGGCGCTGCGTCCATGTCGGCGCCTCTACGCAGCCACCTCAGCGAAGACAGCGATTGGTTATGGGAAACTCAACAAGAGGAATCCTTTGAGAAGATCAAGACTACTCTCAGCTCGAACAGGTGCCTTGCAAGGTACAACCCCGGGTACCCGACAATCGTGTCGGCGGACGCGTCTTCGCAAGGACTTGGGGCGGTTCAACTCCAAGATCAGCCCTCAGACGAAAGACGTCCTGTAGCATATGCCTCTAGATCGCTCACGAAAACTGAGCAGAGGTATTCTCAGATCGAGAAGGAAGCGTTGGCTTTGACTTGGGCAGCGGAGCGCTTCGACGAATTCCTGAGAGGTCTCACGTTCATGTTTGAGACAGACCACAAGTCCCTTCTTCCGCTGGTAGGCCGTGATACACTCGACTCTCTCCCACCCAGAATTCAGAGGTTCAAGATGCGCCTCATGCGATACCCCTTCACACTTACACACGTTCAAGGCAAAAGCACCGCTACGGCGGACACTCTTTCTCGCGCCAGAGGGATGAACACGGTACTAGCCATCGGAGAACTGTCTGAAGCTGACGTCTCGGCTTACGTGGATGGAGTTGTCCGATATGCGCTCTCGGGTAACGTGCTAGACCGCATACTCTCAGAGCAGGGAAATGATCCAGAGTGCGCCTCTTTGTTCGAAGCGTGCGTGCAAGGTTGCCCTGAAAAGGGCCGGCTACCACAAGTTCTAAAACAATTTTGGGCATATCGCGGCAACATCACGGTGTGCAAGAAGCTACTTCTGAAGGACTCCAGACTAGTAATTCCACGAGCGCTGCGGAAAGAAATGCTGCATCGAGTCCACGAGGGACATCAGGGCGTCGTCCGCTGTCGCGCAAATGCTAAAGGACCGGTCTAATGGCCGGGCAAAAGCCAAGAAATCGCAAGAACCGTAGCCAGCTGCCCAACCTGTGTGCAAGAGCGCACCCAATTTTCTGAACCGATGATCCCCTCTGAAACAACCGAGCTTCCATGGGAAAAAATCGGAGTAGATTTATTCGAAATAATGGGAGCTGTCTATCTCGCTGTTGTCGATTATCACTACAGGTATCCTGAGCTGGCCCAGCTGGATCGAGGAACATCGTCAGAGGTGGTCATCCAGCATCTGAAAAGCATCTTCGCAAGGCACGGGATCCCGAAAACGGTGATATCGGAGAATGGCCGACAGTTCATCTCATATGCTTTCATTGAGTTTGCAAGATTCTATGGCTTCAAACATGTTACGACGAGCCCTCTTTTTCCGCAGGCTAATGGTGAAGCTGAGCGCTTGGTAGGGACTCTCAAAAGGCTGCTCAAAAAAGCGCAAGAACCCTACATTGCCTTGCTGAACTACAGAAATACCCCGGGGCCAACCGGCTGTAGTCCAGCGCAACTGCTAATGAGCCGTCGCTTGCGCTCAAGAGTGCCATGCATACCATCTGCACTAAAGCCTCGAGTAGTCGTTGCTTCTTGGAAGAAGCAAGACTAAAAGTGCCGACAGTAACAAAAGCTTTATTTTGACAGACGTCTGGCTGCTAGACCTCTTTCCCATTTGTCTGCAGGTAACCAGGTGTGGCTGCAAGACAGGTGCGCCCGAGGCAAATTCCTTCGTCCGTCTTCGACACCAAAGTCCTACTGGGTCCAGACTGAAGGGGGAGCCATACGCCGAAACAAACGTCATCTGGCGCTTCTCCCGGACAAAGACACCAGCCCCGCACAGGTCGACCAGGGTCAACAAAGCAGCCAGCCTACAGAAACAAGCACCAACGACGTGAGCACACGAAGTGCTTCTGATTCGCTTGGCACACCATCGTGCCGGAGCAGCCATCCAACAACACTCAAGCGAACGTACAGTCTTCGCCAAATGTAACCGAGAACAGGTTTTTGCTTCTCAAACGTATAACGGGGCATTTACAGCAGCCCTAAAGACGAACGGTGTCATAATGTAAGGACAAGGTCTCACCTTTCTTTACACAGAATCAGAGCTTAAGGGCTGCCATGAGTTCTTCGCTACGCGGTTAATTAACAAACTACCTGTGCCGGGTTACTTTTGGCAAACGCTGTCCCTGAAAATGGAACTTCAACACCGGTGCAAAGAACGACGAGATATGGGGGCATCGTACGAACGCCGAAAAGACTCGGTATCAATGACTAAATGCTGAAGTGTATTTTGTGTTTCTTTGTGGGCACACACAGTGCTTGTAAAACAGGGGAAGATGTGGCAGTCATCCTGATAAGCACTGTGCGCGCGGCCGTCCCACCGATACGCGCTGAGATATGCGCTATGCCTTCCTTTCTCTCACCCAGTTCTCACATAAGTCATGTGACCGTTCTGCCTGTATATATTTTGCGACGGAACATTAAAAGGGGGTCATTTCTTGGTCACCATCCCGAGCGTCTGTCAGACTGGTCTGACACTTGGGATATATCAAAGTTCTATGTATCTCACCGAGCATAAAGAAGGGTAGTTTCGCAAGTTTAACAATGTTTTCAAAGTGTGTGTATGTGTCCTTACTTATCGTACATTGAAGTGTTGATAGCCGCTTAAACTGATCCAGCTTCTGTAGCTACACAATTCTGAGTTTCGAGAGTAATGGAGATATGTTTACTTTACAGGGCTGCTTCCCAATTCCTTGTGTCGCATTTTTTAAAGTTACAACAACAACGTCGCGGCAGCATTAATTCACAGCGTCGCATACAGCAGCAGGACAGCCATTCAATGTCCCTACCGATGCAGTAGGCTTAGCGAGGCCAGTGAGGTACCCGGCATTCGGTAGTCTTTCCTCAAGCAACGGGCGCCCGATAAAAACTGCAGAAAGTCGTACGCGATAGAGTGCACGGAAAATATACCCGCCTTAGCAGGTAGCCGATGTGGCCCCTGGCACGCGTTTCTGCGAAATCACCGCCATGTAAAACCACACGTGCATCTTGCATGAGAATGCACCTCAATGGCTTCCACAGTTCTTTAGCATGGTAGCCTGAGACAGTTTCCATGATACCTTACGTCGCCCGACGAGACCAAAACGCTAAGGAGAAGGAACACACCGTAAAGAAAGTGTGACTTCAAGGATATGAAAAACCCGTTTGTAAAACTACGCGTAACAGGCGCGTCTGCGTCGAAGAAACGAGCCCTGCGGCCGTCAAAAATAAAGGCTCACCGATATCAACCGTCTGTTGACAGCGATGGTGCAGTGAGCACCTGACCGGCACGCCAGTGTAAGTAATGCTACGCAACACTGCGGTCGCGTAAAAAAAAAAGAAAGCTTCTACGGTGATGCTTAAACGAAAAGAAATATCACCAGCAAGGCTGTCGAAATTGCATTCTTTCAAAAAAGAACACATAGATCAAGCACTCCCTTTGCTGATCGGGGTCACGAAGACCCTAGGAGTTAAATGAAGCACGACAAAAGGGAGCCATCATGACACAAAGCCATAATTTACTGCACCCATCTGCAATCCTGTTCAAGTCATCCTGTAATACAATGCAGTCATTCGCAGAGTCGACGGCCCTGTACAACACGCATTCACCAGCAAATAGGCGAATGTTTGTCACGTATAAAAACAAAAAAATAACATTCCTAGGACTTATCCTTGAGCATTCAACACTATATATAACACGTTCTCTTGATAGTTTACCGCTGATTGCTGCACTTTGATTTCTGAAATTATCCAATAAATAATTTTCTCAACTATGCTATACCAAGACAATTTCTGCAGCCGAAGAAAATGGGGAGCAACATCAAATGACTCCTTGAAATCTATGACGGCACAATATGCAGAAAACCCTTCAAGTGCACTAGGCACGTCATGAATTGACTCAGTTGAGTGTGTTACACAACTGACACCTTTACAGAAGCCATGTTGCTGAGTGATTAATAATGAATGCATATTCATATGGTTAATAACACTTGTGAACAACACATACTACCAAACACAAGAAAAAATGATTTGGGACAATATTTAGAAACCACAATGTCAGAACCAGGTCTGTACACGGGCACTTCATTGCCTAATTTCCAATAAGAAAGCAGTTCATCATCCCCAAGGAGAGCTTTGTCACGAGTACTCACTATTCTTTATGTTCAGCTACGTATACTGCTTGACGAATGTTGACCATTAAATACGGTCTTCATCCCAATCTGTTTGTTTCACGGGCCCAAGTATTTCACCAGTTTCTGCTGTTTTCCATGTTATATAATTTCATTCTCTATATAGATGTTCGCCTTGAATGTGCACATGTTCTGCTGCTCTGCCTTTACCGAGCCTCGAACATCTCTTAACTTACTCTTATAGCTTTTCGCCCGAGGCCCATTTACTGTATGTCTAGAAATAAACTTTCTTCAGATTATATGTTAAGGAAATGGGACTGAAGCTATGTTAATCGGGTGCTGGTCCTCTTTAGTGAATGGATATTTCTTTGGCATTTTTCAATTGTATGGCACGATGCCAGAGTTGTATGACTGCGACATAATGCATTGCGGTATGATGGAGCAGTATTCCGCAGTGTTTTGTAAGAATATATTATTGATATCGTCTTCCCGAAGTGATGCTTTGGGATTTAAGTTCTTCATTATGGCTTTGATGACAGTGATATTGAATAGGGTGGAATCCGTGCAATGCTAGTTAGTAGGACTTACTGCAGGCACCTTGAATAGGGATCTTAGAGGATGAGAATTATTTAGTGAACGTATCGTTAAGAATAGTTGCACAAAAATGGGCAGGTATTGAGTCCACAGAATTTATTCAGTAATGATAATACTGGCCTATTAGTGTTCCTTCGTATGTTGTCCGAAAATTGTTTTGGGTTAGTTTCCAATATTATTGGAAATGTAGAATAGCGAAATGTGGATCTTCCTGACCTCAAGGCACTAAGATATGATTTCGCAGCCTTTTTATATCTTACCTAATGTGTCCGTTTGGAAGAATGTTTCGCAGTTCGGTATAAAGTTTTTTCTTCTTCGATAATCGAGCACGATAAGTGTTATACTATAGTGCTTTATTGTTGGTGCGAATGGATCAAAGAAGAACACGTTCGGCGATTAGCTCACCAATTTATTTTTGAAAATGGACCACTTAGATTCAATGCAGAGCTCCAGGTGAAGTGGTAAGAAAGAGCCAAGAAATGAGCAAAGTTCGGTTCTGATGACGGGGAAGTTAGCTTTTTGTAATCACGAAACTCTTTCCTCTCTCGACGTGTTTTCGGTTGCGTTATTGTGAACGTAAAATCAAGTATATGGTGATCGCAGGATGATATGATGACAACAGGAACTTTGTTACATTTTCAACGAACTGTGATGAGCATGAGATCATCACAGTGATCATAACGTCGTTTGGAAGGCCGTTCCAGTTGCAGCTGTGCGGGAAAAAAAGGAATTTGAAAACGTGACAGTACGAGAACGTTGCCGGTAACTTGTAGTTGATGGCTGGTGCGGTGTGATACGCGTGCCTGGGAAAGATAATAAGATGCAGTGCGCATATAGCTGGGAAAACGTTTGTGAAATAGGGATAGGCTGACAATGTGAGGATGGAGAGATAAGGGTGATAATCCAGATGTTGCTTTTAAGGAGGTAACCCTGAAGTCATGGCAATGCAATAAATTAGTGAAAAGTGCAGCTCGGTTTTGAACAGAATCGAGAATATTAAAGAGGTGAGCCTGATGTCGATTCCAATGGGGCAATGCAAATTGTAGTTTGACCTGACGAATGATTTGCAGGCAGACATTACAACTTTACATGTCGGGTGCATGATGTATAATACGCTTTAAGAGTCCTAATGCCCTGTTCGCAGATGGTATTGTGTTAGCTACGTGCAAGAGATCGCTAGCGATTGCTATGCCCAGATGTTTATATGACTGCACTAGCTGTACAAGAACTTCATACATTACATGAGGGAAGATAAGAGGATTGCGGCAACGGTGAATGGAAAGAGATTTACACTTATGTTGGTTTAATTCCATTGGCCACTCGTTACACCAGTCCTGAACAGCATTTGAGATCATTTTAAAGATAAGATTGGTCAGTGGGGATGAGAAGAGCACGATAATTACACGGTCGTCAGCGAACATTGGCATGTTAGATTTTACATGTGGCGGCAAATCATTAATGTAGTTGAGAAAAAGTACAATGCAGAGCACAGATTCCTGTGCGAAGCCTGACATTGCTAAAAGTGAATTAGAGTTCTTGTTATTAACGAAGACAAACTGTGAACGATTACTCGAAAAAGGTACAATCCATTTCAAAGTATCGGGCTGCAAGTTTGGTCCTGAAATTTTTGTCATGATGTGTTTTTAGAGTATTTTACCAAAGACTTTAGGAAAATCTTAAAATAGGAGTCAATCTCTTAATATACTCTACATGCTATATTAAAGGTGCACTGAAGAGGAATCTGAACTTGTCTTTTTGCCGCGAGAACTCGGTCTACACCTTCCGAGCTTTCTTAGAAACTGCGATTTACTGCCCTGTGTGGCCGATTTCCCCAATTAAATCGAATTAACGTCCGGCTCCCGCCTTTTTTTTAATTCTGCCTCGTACGGTGGGTGGAGTCGACCAACGCGTGGAGCGCCTTCACCCAGTCCCGTGGCGGCTTGCCGCTCTGCCATCGGCGGAGTAATACGTAGTAGTCCGTAGTAGCAAATAGTCCGCGCGTATATTTATTTATTCAGGATTATTTTGCGGCTATATTATCTGCGAATGAAACTATTTATTCATGGAAACCTAAAAAACAAAATAAAGCGAAAGCAAAGGCTCCACGGGACTGGGTGAAAGGCGCTCCACGCGTTCGTAGACTCCGCCCACCGTACGAGGCAGAATTAAAAAAAAAGGCGGGAGCCGGACGTTAATTCGTTTTAATTGGGGAAATCGGCCACACAGGACAATAAGTCACTGTTTCTAAGAATGCTAGGAACGGGTGGATCGAGTTCCCGCGGCAAAAAGACATGTTCAGAATCCTCTTCAGTGCACCTTTAACTTTGTGCATGTCACTCGGCAGGTCAAGCACTTGTTTTTCGGATTCAGGTGCACTTTCATGAGCAGTGTCGGATATTCCATAAATATCAGATTATTTCAACGGCATCGATCTTCTGCTTGATCAAGACGTCAGCGCACTGCGCATATGTCGCTTTCGAGATGCTCCACAGCAGTACGAAGCTTTTTTACATATTGTTGCCACTGCTTGAAAATTGAGATCTAATTTTCCATGACAATGTTCTGAAAGGTTACCGTCTCTAAAATTGCCTGACTTCCTCCTGTGTTCCGGCAATCCTTATTCAGACATCAGCCCGTTTGACCGATGTACCTAGAGCCACATAATAGATGAATTTCATAAACCACACCAGAAACACATGCTACAAAAGGATCTCGATGCTCGCATCGCCTCGCATCGCCTGAAGAAGATTGCGAACACACAGTGATGTCATAGTAGTGTTCTCGGCGCCTCAGAAGTTGGAGAAACTAGTCGAATTGACTAATTCTTTTTAAAATCCTAAAGAACCATGCGATATCAAGCACCGAATCCTTTGGTACAATGTGTTTCTGGTGTGGTTTATGAAATTTCTTTATAGTGTGGCTCTAGGTACATCGGTCAAACGGACCGATGTCTGAATGAAAGATTACTAGAACAAAGGAGAAAGGTAGGCAGTTACAGAGACGGTAATCTTTCAGAACATTGTCATGGCTGTGCTGAAAAGATTAAGAAACCATGTAAACCTGTCTTCAGCGCGTGCAAGATTGTGGCCAACCATAGGTGTCAGGATGTGAGGGAGATAATAGAGGCAGATTTGATTAGAAAAGCCGCTCCATCCTGCGTCAGCGCACCATCTGTCACACTGACTGAAAAGGAAATAATGTTTTTGGAAGCTGCCACATGATGTCGACAAGGCTATCAGTTTGACGTCATGCAGCAAGGTGTATATAATTGTGCTTGTGTGTCAATAAACCTTCAGTTGGTAGTGAGCGCTCGTGTTGTCCAAGTCTTTCTCTTTCCGTGTTTTTTTTTTGTGCTTGTACGTGCCTGATGTTACCAATATCGTATTCTGTGCTGATTGAATTCTCTTGGAACGCTCATTCACGTTCTGCATGGTTTCCCAAATTTGAGAGGAACCCGGGTCCTAAAGATTTCGCCCAATGTCCCCGCAGGAAGTAAAGAGCGTAAGGGTGCTATACGTACTTCAATCCATGGAAGCACGATAACAAAGAGATGATCTGATCTAAAGTTACGAGAAGGTAATATGGAAAGACGACTAACCTTCGGGACGAAAAAGTATGTGTCTAAGCCTCTGGGTCATCCATCCATCACGACCCGTGCGCGCTGAAGTGATACTGTTCGCTGCTTGGTTTCATGCTTATTCTGGGTGACGACGTCAACGTAGCGAGTGTGCACTTGTGGAGTTGCAGGGGGCGCAGGATGCATTCGGCAGGCGCCACGCAGACGGTTGTCAGCAAGGATGTGTCTGTAGCAGCGCACGGTGCACGGACAGCGTCATGGCCTCCTTTCCCCATTTTAGCGCGTGTCGCCACAACACAATGTGCCAAACTCTACGATGCTTTTTTTTTATCTTGAGGGATAAATGACACGCACCCAGGGGATGGCCCAAGACAGGCAACGACTGTCTATTGCTCAAAAAAGCAAAATAAAAAGAATTCAGTTTGGGAAAATAAAATTAAGATAAAAGCGGTTGCTGAGAGTTGGGTGACTGACACTGGGAAGATGGTTATAGAAGCACAATTTTAATGGTTTGATTGCCGATGAATTTTGTGCATGAGCCCCCAGAATTTGGATTTAAGAAAGATTTTAAGGTGGGAGCCGTTTCGTGTCTAAAACGAAGCTTCCAATGAAAGAGACCACGTCCCTGTTGCTGAGCCAAAGCGTAAAAGCACCAAGAAAGGGAACTACCCCGGTAGTTAAACTGAGACTTAGCTACTGAAATGGCTGTATTGGCAAGTGCCTCTGTAGAGAGGAGAAGCTACGTTTCAGCAAAGAACGTTCACTCAAATGTAATGCGTCGAGTACACGCTTTTGGTCAGAACAAAAGAGGGCATTATCGTCAGCACAGGCTAAATCTTAATTTCACATTTGCCAGGGAGCAACCATGGTTCCGCTACACTTCGTTTCAATCTGAATAAAGGCGCGTCTAGTGAATGCACAGTTCTTAAAAACGTATCTTAGAGATATGTACTCATGCTACATATTCATTACCCATGTCGCAACCATGCGAGTACCAAATTTCCTCTGTTCCCGGTCGATTTTCTCCGTGCTTAGCGGGCAGCCGCAGCACCATCATGCGGCACCCACTGAATGCACCCCTCCCCCCCCCCCCTCGTCGCTGTGCATGGTGGTGGCCCAACAGATGGCGCAGGTGGCGGATCGCACCCAGCTTTCGCTTTTCCGCACGTTAAGAGACTTAAGTGCGCCTCGTACTTTTTCCTTAGAAAGCACAGTTACTGCATTCACGTGAGCTTTAACATAATGTGTGCATTGGCGGCTGCCATTACGAGCAAAGAAGGAGAAAAAATGCGCATTTAGGAAGCAGTTTATGGCGCTCTCTCAATTTGTGCTTATTTCAAAGGAGGCACAGCGCTCCTGGCCAGCTCGCCGCATTTTTCCTTGTCATAGTCCTGAACCTTGACGCTGCATGTGTCTTCATACTCCTCCGTGCAGTCTTGGGGAATGGTGTCCACGGACGCTGGGTTAATCAACATCATGCACACTGAAAGAAGAAAGAAAAATGAAGTGCATCGGTATTGACAGCAATGAGGTGCATATATTTGGCCTACATATGATTGTGTATTGTAGCCTATCTCTGGAATATGTACGGGCCATCGGAAAGAAATAAAACCGAATGTATAAAGAGTCGAGGAGAAATTCTCCCCGCAGAAGATTCTTTCAAGCTAGGTGGCGCATACTTATTAGGAAAGGAATGCTGAGCGCAAAAACAGGATGGAACGCTTGAAGTACTCATTAAGAACTCTACCGCGTGAAGCAGCCCATGGCCATATATACCGAATCAGAAATTCTTTATTCAGATCACTGGGAATCCTCATAACACTTTTGGCGAAGTGGTGCAGCGGTTGAGTGGTACGCCGCTGCCCCGACAGGATGCTATTTCATACAAAGCCATCAGTGGGGGCAACAACTTATTTCTGAACCTACGCGTCGTTCCGCCACTACAGCCAATATTCTCGATCTTACCTTGACAAGTGATCCTTACCTTTGCTCCAACATTGCGCTCTTAGAAGGCCTTTCCGACTATTCCGTAATCACGGGTAACCTGAATTTTGTGCCCCATAAAAAGGTAACTCGTACTAAACAAATAAGGTGCTACAACAGAGCAAACTTCGGTGAAATAAACGCTCAGTTGTCAGTCTTTGCTGATCATTTTCTTCACGATTTTTCGTCACGCTCCCTGGAAACGAACTGGAACCTGTTCAGCGGGAAACTTGCTACTCTCATTGACAGATTCATACCCGTCATCAGTATCCCTTCCACTAACACAGCGCCTTGGATTAATAGGCATCTACGTCGCCTTAATAACAAGACAAAGCGCCTTTACAGACAAGCCAACAAGAACAGACACTCCGAATCTTGGCAACGGTACAAACTATGTGATAAGGAATATCAGTCTGAGTTGATATCTGCACGTAGGCACTTCTTCACACACGACCTACCGGCAATGCTAACAAACAATCCACGGAAGTTCTGGCAGATAATAAACCCCGCTAATCATCCTGACATTACTCTTACCAACGCGGAAGGCAGCAGTGTTCCAGTGGCCGAATGCCCCGAACTTTTCAATAACGCATTCACATCCGTTTTTACCCGTGAAGATCCGCCTCTACCACCTATTTCTGTCAGCACTGCTAATACATCAATGTCCGAAATATGCCTCAGTGAGACCGGTATCTTATCCTTACTAGGGAAGCTTAAAACAACATCAGCATCAGACCACCTTGGCTTTAATAACAAAATACTCAAAAATTCATCTGATGGTATTCATCGCATCTTGTCCGCTGTTTTTTCACAATCTCTATCATCAGGCGTGATTCCTCTGGACTGGCGGCTAGCTAAAGTTGTGCCAGTTTTCAAATCTGGCGATCGTTCCTCACCACAAAATTACCGGCCCATTTCATTACCTAGCACTGTTTGCAAACTTCTTGAACACGTAATTCACTCACAGGTAATTAACTATCTTGAAGAACATAACATTATCTTTGAATATCAACATGGGTTCCGTAAAGGCTACTCATGCGAAACGCAACTTGCCGGATTCATTCAAGACATACACTCATCGATTGATGCTGGCATTCAAGTAGACTCCATATTTCTTGATTTTTCTAAAGCTTTCGACAGAGTACCTCACAACCGGTTATTAATGAAACTAGCACTGCTTAATATTCACCCTCTTGTCATTGCATGGGTTAAAGATTTTCTCTTTTCCAGGTCTCAATTTACAACTGTCAATAACCACAATTCGTCTTTCAGCCAAGTACACTCTGGCGTCCCACAAGGAAGTGTGCTTGGCCCCTTACTTTTCCTAATATTTATCAACGATTTACCGGATTCCATTTCTTCTCATTTCAGACTTTTTGCTGATGATTGTGTAATTTATCGCAAAATTTATTCTAACACCGATTGCCAATCCCTTCAATCTGACCTGGATTAAGTAACAGCATGGTGCTCAACCTGGCTTATGCAACTTAATCATTCAAAAACTAAATTGATGTCTTTTACTAACCGAAAGTCTCGAATTCAAACACCATACTCCTTAAATAATAGCTCACTTGAGCTAGTCACCACGTATAAGTACTTAGGACTTCACCTTCATTCAGACTTAGCATAGAACCACCATATTAACCTTATGCTTGCATCTGCTAATCGGTCATTAGGTCTCTTAAAACATGACCTAAAGCATGCTCCTCCTCACCTCCGTGCTCATGCCTATACCACTCTAATTCGACCTAAAATTGAATATGCCTCGGCTGTTTGGGACCCTTACCAATCTTACCTAATAAATAACATTGAATCATTGCAGAACCGCGCCGTTCGTTTTATTTACTGCGATTATTCATCACAGCATCAGCATCACAGCCTTAAAGAAACGCGCAGGTCTCCAGGATTTATGTCTCTGCCGTAAAATTGCACGACTATCACTTTTCCATAAACTTTATCATCATCCATCACTTCATAACGACATTTTTTCTTTGCCTCCTTCGATTTTTGACCGCCGCGATGATCCTTTTAAAGTTAGACGTTTCACGTGCAGAACATTTATCTATGCGCATTCATTCTTACCACGCACAATATCTGACTGGAACACTCTGCCTTCACATATCGCAACCACCACTGATCCTGATAAATATTTTAAACTTATATCTTCAATAACTACTGCTTAACTCTTCGCATACATTGTTATTTTATTTGTTCATGGCTTCCTTTTTTGCAGGGTTTGTTAGTAAAAAGATTCATTGTATTAGTGTTCTGTTTTTATAATTTTAATACTGCAGTAATCTTCGTTCTTTGCCGCGCTGCCATTCTTTTGTTTCTTTTGCTTACTTATGTCATGCAAAGTGTCTTATTTGTGCTTTTGATTGATTCTTTTCCTTACTTATGTCATCCAAAGTGTCTTATTTGTGCTTTTGTTGTTTGTTTTATATTTGTGGTTTTGTTTTATTCTGTTCAATTGCCTGTGCCCCCCCCCCCCCATGTAATACCCTCTCGAGGGCCTTTAGGGGTATTCTGTATAAATAAAATAAATAAATGTGAGACGCAGGTTTGCTCTTGCTGAGCAGCCCCTCGCGACCAATGTTTAACTGCTGCCGGCTAAGGAGGGCAGTTTTGCTGGCAGTCCAATTTGCGGGTTACCACCTGCCACTGCGGGCAGTTTGCAACCACTTGCAACCACTTGCAACCAACCCGACGGCGACGACGGAGCGGAATTAGTTGCGCTGTGCCGCGTCTACTACGTTTTGTTGTCTGCGAGTTGTATGCTCTAAACTTTCCTGTTATTTTCCCGGGCATGGATGTTTCGTCGCACCGGAATTATTGCGGCATGACTGGCCAGACTGCGCTTTGGTTTTCTTACAAGCACCGTAAATTACTTTTCAGAACATCTGTTCGTTCAGCGGACGCAAGCTGTGTATGCCGAAGCTGCACTCGGTATTTGATATCTTGCAGGTATAAGCTCGAATCAAAAACGTATGCCGGCCCAGCTTTAAACATTGTCGTGCTATAATGCCGCCGTCGCTTTGCCATTACTTTTCAGGACAGTAACTTTGCCCCTAAGTTTTTAGGCGCATGATCAGGCATGTTTTAATGTGTAATTTCGTACAAGCCCACTCGAGACATTGCGCCACTTTGCTATTGGTGCTGGGCTCTTCCATTCATAGGAACGAAGGCAGCCCCTCACCAGAAAATTTGTTCGATCTAGGAACAGTCCCAAGTAATTCTAAGTGGAAATAAAACGGACACAAAAACGATGCGATCTATTGAAACAGCAGGTGGTAAGTAGTGCAGCCCCATAGTGTTGAAACGATGGGATACAGCGTAGTAGCAATGTTTTAACGCTCAAGGTCACTTCATCTTTATTGCTATTAGCGGCGCTTCAACAGAACATTAATACACATAAGGTCCGAAATCAAGAACGTTAGGCATATCACTGGCTGTCGCACAAACTATGGCAAGCAGATGCTTCGTAACAGGCTTCCAGTTTTACTCAATCAGCACTCACGCAATAGTCGGAAAGATTTTACAGTTGTTTCCGTACAACAATTCCGTCAAATGTTTTATGAACAGTTTGTCTATGTCCTCATTTAGTGATTTGTACATGATGCACTTTGATTTCTTTCGTACTTTAACTCGAATTGCATTCAATTTTAATTTATTGATATAAAAATTCAGTCAGTTCATTTATCCTGCGCTGCCAAATGCCGTCAGTAAGAGTGCAGTCGCCCCGTCAAGCTGCTCTCTGAAGCAGCTTTTTCGCGGCTGCTCCTTTCCTTGTAAAACAGGAAAAATAAACTATTATTATTATTATTATTATTATTATTATTATCTTGTTTTATAGATTTTTTTATGCAGAGTGAAACATGATTTATCTCTAAAGCGTAGAGCGAGAGAAAGAATGAGTTTATTTAAGAGTAGAAGTCAAGCGTTTAGTTTGGGTGCTGCACCTTTTTCATTAGAGGGAGATGCTGTTCCACGTGCTGGACTGTAATAACACAATTAATACGCTGTAGTTTTTACTTATTTTGTTTTGTTCGCGTGTTTGTGAGTACAAATGTTAGCACGTACGTTGCGAGAGCTTTAACCTCCCTCTTCTACTTCGGTGCTCTCTTCTGCCTTTTATCATTGTTTACAACTCTGTATTTCTCCCTACATATCTCTTTCGACTGACCCCAATCACGAAGCCAACCATGAATGACATAGTTTGGGCGGCCAGCATCGTCTAGCTGTTTTATTTATTTTTACCGGCTACCACTAGGTGCAGGGGCATCAGAAGGACCGAATGCCGTAGGCGGCGTGCGTGGAAGAGAACATCACAGGACCATTCAGAGCTGGGGAGTGGAGAAGGCTTTGGAGATTCCGCCGCCGCATGTGCGCTTGTCGGCGTGAGAAAGTCACACGGAGGGAACTGCGCAATCGTGTGGCTTGTTGGAAGAAAAACATTGATGGAGGAGTGGAGTACAGTCGCCCATGGGCTTGTCTAGAGGTCGCGAACTGTGGGCTTTGCTGTGCGCATATGAACACTGGCGCTGCCTTACGAGACCGATGCAGCTTTGAAAGACGTGAGGAGCTGAACACGATCTATGGCAATGTGTATGGCGGTGCACATGCGCGACATAGTCTTGTTTAGAGCATTATTACGCTCTTAAATGACAAAGGTATACTTCCCCGGTGCGCCGTTCGAGCGCTGCAGACTTGTGGAAGAGTGTTGGCGATGTCACAAATAACCGCAAAGACCAAGCACTACCTCGAGTGGCACGAGGCGGGGTTTTCAGGCGGAAGCCTTTAATGTCTCATCGTTGTAAGCAGCAGTTGTCGACAGAAAATGTCACGCTTTTCAATTGGTGGAAACGGTCGTGACGTCACAGTGCGCGAATTGCAAACGGGGTTAGTAACCATGCAACCAATCGTATAGTGATGCTCCAAGTAAGTGGGACTGAGCTTAGTTAATTGCTTAATTACCTAATTATCTTTACTAGTCAGGCCATATAAATAAATAAAACCGATTAAGAAATTGGTCGAGCTCAGGAATCGAACCCCGGTCTTCGGCGTGAGAGACGAGCATGCTATCCACTCCGCCATGCCAGCTCGATGGTTTGGAATGAATAAAGGCGCGTCTAGTGAATACGGTGTCTTCACTCACTCTCATCCTCCTCCATTCCTTTCCGGCGAGGTTTAGGTGTCCACCGACAAATGAGAGACAGATACATTTCCTTTCCTCAAAAACCAATTTACCGACGAGCGAGGCGTAGAACCGAATGGGCGATGGCGTTGTATGGACTCCTTGGCAGCGTTGCAAGACGCTGTCGCGTTCCGCTCTTAGGGGCGAAGCTTAACATCTTAACCACACATCAGTGACCACACTTTACGTCAAAAAAGTGCCCCCCTGAATTTTGTGAGACAGTGACTGCGTAATTTCCTTTCCTCAAATACAATTTTCATTTTCTTCATTACGGCTCCTCTTTATCTATCTTCTATCACTCCCACTTCCTCCCTTCCTCTATGGTGGTGGTGGTGGTGGTGGTGGTGAAAAACTTTAATCAAAGAGAGCTTCAGGGTAAAAAAAATTGCTGAGGCTCAGCTTGGCTAAGCCTGGGGAATGCGAAGCATATTAGTGGCTAGGCTTGGTAATACATGGGTTTCCTTGGTTGAATACTTGGTCATTTTAATACAACCACTAGAGGCCTTCGTCGTGGGGGAAGACAACGGCATGGCTACAGCGGAACGCCGACTAACCGCGAGACGCGCGTTGGGTGGGCGCCTGGATTGCCACGGAAGCCGCGTCTGCCTGCCCGGTGGAGCGAGCGTTTCACCTACACCGAGTGTGAACGCGCGTTCGAAATGCGCGGGAATGCGCGGGTGTGACGGCTAGGGGTCCCACGGCGACGGCGCGAGGTGGAGAGAGAGAGAGAAACAACTTTATTGCCATAGATTGGCGGGATTTAGGGCAGGTGGGGGCCGGCTCTCTCATCCGATGTCACGTGGTGTGACGTCACGGTGTCACGTGGCGTGACGGCTAGGGGTCCCACGGCGACGGCGCGAGGTGGAGGCCGGCTGTCTCATCCGATGTCACGTGGTGTGACGTCAAGATGTCACGTGGTGTGACGTCACGGTGTCACGTGGGGGTCCCACGGCGACGGCGTGAGTGGTAGCTCTAGCAGTATGCTTCGCATAAAAAAACCCTGCTGCATGGTCGGTATCCTTATTTCGGGACACCGCACGACGAGGCCCCGTCTCGCGCCCGCTTGACCAGAGCCCTTTGGGACTCCAGTGTGGAGCAGTTGGTTCAGGTGTCCACCGAGATGACAGAGAATTACTGCGCCACTTCCTTTCCTCAAAAAGCGTTGCGTTCAAAGGGCAAGGCATCGCGCCGAACGGGTGGTGGCGTTCCGTGGACTCCCTGGCAGCGTTACAATGCGCTGTCGCGTTCCACTCCTAAAGACGAAGCTTAAGCGTCATTAATTAGCAGTTAATTAGTATTCAGGCATTAATCAGTAATTAACAATTAATTAGTGATTTCCAATCACTTAGTAATTAGTACTCAAATATATGTGACGCCACCAGTGCCACAGAAACAGCGAAGGTGGTGCGGAAAACGCTTCCGCCTCTACCCACTTTAGACAGTCAAAGTGCCCCCTGAATTTATTGTGCTCTGCTACTGCGCGACAGCTTTTTTCTCGAAATCGGACGGAAGCTACCGACCTACAGCTCGGTCTTTGAGACTAAGCTGCTGGATGTAGGGCCCTCTTGCAGTTATTTGCTTGCTTTCGAATATACTCTAAGCGGCACAGGTATTATGCCTGATATTGGAAATGTATTGGCAAAGGCCGGTTCTACAAAAGACCACAGTGAAACCATCCATTTCCAATGTTGGGCTAATTACTTGTGGTACCTGGGATAGTGCCAACGTTCGTTATTGTAAGCATATTGATCACACGAATGATGGTAAATAAAAGGGGGCTAATGCGCACAAAAAGACACGGACAAGAAGGTAACAGAACAAGCGCTTGTTGTATTACCTTCTTGTCCATGTCTTTTTGCGCAGTAGCCCCTTTTATTTACCATCATTGACAGGCTATCCGAACAACGTGCGCTCTATCACAATGCTAGCTTTCAAGATTACAAAGTGAAGAAAAACGGCTCTTTTGATTAAAACGAATTTGACATGCGAGCCTTCTTACATCAAGGATCCGTAGACGGCGCCAGCTGCACTAGCGCTGATTGATGATGCTACAGCTGAGAGAGCAACGTGCCAGGTGGTTAGGTCATGCGGCCGAACTATTTGGAGGAACACCACAGTTGCGAAGGCTGCCCAACTGTAGCCTTCTCTTTATGTGAAACAGAAGCTGCCACTAAGTATGCCGCCTGCGCACCTCTTCACCTGGCTGCGCCTTCAGCGGGCGTCGAACAAAATCACATATCCAGCAAGAAGCTTCCCCTCACAGGGAGTGGGAAACGAAGTGAACGAATCGCATGTCGCCACCCGACTGTAAGGTGGTGGGGTTATGGGCAATATGAGTGAAATATTTTTGCAAAGGGTAGTTCAGTATGGAGAATCAAAACCGCAGGCGCCCATATCAAAGGCAAATCAATTTCGCTATGACACTCAGAAAAAAACTCGCGCTGGGACGTCCTTTCTTCAGTGTCACAGTGTCGAGAAGCAGCGCTTTAATTGTTATTAAAGCAGAAGTTGCTTTCACGCCCTAGTCAAGTAACGCGAACATAAATAAAACCACAAGATAAAACAAGTTTGTTTTCAGCTGTCCGATCTTTTCCTGATAGACACGGCAGCTTGTAGCTATTGTGTAGGTCTGTGCGAGTAGTACGGTTTGCAAATTTTAATCTGATTGGAAAAGGTGCAGCTTTGCTATGGAATCGAATACAAATAGCTTAGCTAAAAACTCAATACAATATAACTAGAACAGTAATGGAATCTAAAAGAATACAATTATAATATTTTTCCCAATATTCGGTACTTGTCTTACAGGAAGGATATGCATGCCGAACAATTCAGGGGCAGCGGCGGTGCTGCAGTACGGCGCTATGGCTTCTATGCTTATAGCGATGCGTTAAAGGGATACTGAAGCAAAATCTTAGAATTAGAAAATCTTAGAACAACAAAAACGCTGAAAATAGACTCTCGGAATGTGATTACACCGAAATCTAGTCATCACTTCGCATATTTTTCAGCTGATGGTTTCATTTTTTGATGTTTTATGAGCGCGCGAAGCCCTCCCGACCGGCGTCAGGTGAACAGCGTGATGTCATGACACCCTCGTCCGACAGCCAACCGGTCGTGTCACTCGAAGCGCGATGTCGCACTGAAGTTTGGGTAGACCAAGCGGTAAGGCTCCCCACATTGGACGCTGCCGACGCAAAACTGGCAAAACCCGCGAGTAGCGATGGCAATCGTGCTCCTCCAGGAACAGTGTGCGCGCGGGTGTTATGACGTCTAGTCTTCCACAGGCGGCCCCCAGGTGCAACGGTACGGCAATAAATCTTGAAAAAAAAAACGTGCTATCCGCCTTTTTGTGCTAAAATGCTTGTCGCATTTATCAATTTTAGCTGTCAAGCTCTTGTTTACATGTAAAAGAGCAGCTCCAAAAGTTTGGTTCAGTATCCCTTTAAACTACGCAACATTCATTGACTCCATGGCTTACGCAATACAAGTTCAGTTTATTCACTATACTACCGCCATGTCATGCGTAAAAGTTACTTACGTTTTGCTATTGGTGACACCAGTGATTAAACTAGCGCGACATCTCAGTAGGTCAGAGAAAGTCATGTATGAGCCATGGAACACAAGACTCGGGCATCAAGGCTCGAGTTTATATACCTACCTGAGCCCCGCGGCATTAACTAAATTTAGAGGCCATATATCAGCATTATCAACGCCACCACAGGAATTCTCTCCCTCCTGTTTGTGAACCCTGCTTCCCACAGAGACCGATATCCGCAGCAGGCTCTGGGGTTTTAATGCGACCTGCTTGATGCGCAATAACGCAAAACTGGGCGGGTTGGTGTTTATGCATTGGAGGGAACATGACAGCAGAAGTCGACTGGCGAGTGACGCCACGCCGGGAAACACACACGTTGGTAACCGTAACGCAATGGAATTGCAGAGGCTTCAAGGCTCGCCAGAAACGCGCGAACCTGCGCCTCTACCTAGAAACTTTCGAGGCTTTACCCGCCGTGGTCGCCCTCCAGGAGCCAGGAGCGGCGGCGAAATTGACTAACTACGTGACGTTCCAGCGAGACCCCTCGTCGTGTCTCCTCGTACACAAGTCGTACACAGCCACCGAAATCGACCTCGATCTCAACATACCGTACTCGTACGCCATGGTAAGGATCCTTCCCCTTCGCCGATCGGATCCTCCAGTGCACGTACTTAATGTATACTGCTCCCCGAAACTGAAGCGAGTGACCTTCGCGG
Organism: Amblyomma mixtum; assembly: GCF_055824585.1. NCBI lineage: Eukaryota > Metazoa > Arthropoda > Arachnida > Ixodida > Ixodidae > Amblyomma > Amblyomma mixtum. The sequence continues at coordinate 141,976,898 of NC_143019.1, read as the reverse complement.
ACCTCTTTAGCCGTGCACTTAAAGAGGCGGGTCGCGACCCCCTGCTGATTGTGGGCGACTTCAACGCCCCTAGCCAGCTATGGGGATATCGTAAGGAGGAAGTGCGCGGACGCATGCTGGCGGAGTTGGCGTCCACACTGGGCCTCACCCTCCACACCGACCCGGCATTTCCTACTCGCGTAGGCAACTCGGTGACCCAAGACACATGCCCGGACCTCACCTTCACTCGCAACATAAGACACGCAGACTGGATCAACACTGAGGATACCCTCGGCAGCGACCACTGCATCATCAACACCACTGTTTATACACGCTCCCTAAAGCGCCCTACCACAATAGCACGCATCCCCAATTGGACCACCTTTCGCCAAAATTTCCCGTCCGACACCAACACGAACATCACAGAGCAGGGATACGCAAACTGGTCCCGGTCAGTCATATCGCACCTTCGCTCTCACGAGAAGCAGATACAGCTCACCGAGGTGGTCACGGACGTGGACAACCACCTCCTCCATCTCTGGGAAGCGCGCCGCGGCCTCACGCGCCGCTGGAAGCGCCAGAAACACAACAAGAAGCTCAAAGCGCGCATTGCGGACTTGCAATTCTTTTGCAATTCGCGAAGATTACTCAAAACGTGTGCGAATGGCCAGAAGTAAGCTTTATTCTTACGCCCAAGGAAGAAGCACCACATTTAAGATCCGTTTCGACAAGCTCCTGATGAATGACCGTCAATTTATTTATAACTCTGAAACAGATTCTGTCCAAGAAGTGAAGTTATAGCGTTTGCCATCCGCTCATCGGCCTCCGCCACACCTACTTCGTCAGTCACCACAAGTGACATACGCAGCCCCGAGTTATCAAACCTTAGCAGTTCTACTTTCCAACGTCCGCAGCTATCTGCCCAAAAAAGATGCCGTTGAAGCCTTCCTAAACGATAGCGATACTGATATAGCTATATTTACTGAATCGTGGCTGACCTCGGACATCTCGAATGAAGAGCTGCTGCACGATACGCGATCTTTCACGGTCCACAGACGCGATAGGGTGATGCGGAGAGGAGGTGGTGTATTGGTTTTTGTAAAATCGAGCACGCCTTCTTTTCCTCTTTTGCCCATCTGCAATCATGAAATCGTTGCGATAAGGTTATTGCTTCCTTCTAGCACAGTCATATTGCTTGCATGCTATCGTCCTCCAGACAGCGACATATCATTTGTTAATGAACTGTACTCAATACTACTCGACCTTAATACCCGTTATCCCCATGCAACTTACTTACTATGCGGCGATTTCAACTTTCCTGATATTGACTGGTACAACTTATCCGCACATTCTGGCCAATCGAGTGAGTTTCTAAACTTAGTTCTTACCTTTAACCTTGTGCAAACAGTTCACACTCCAACTCGCCTAAACAATACCCTCGACCTTGTTCGTGTTTCAGATCCTGAATGTGTCCAGTCATTATCATCCATTCCGGGCTTCAGCGATCATTGTACCTTGTTGTTTAACTTATCTATACCCATCGCTACTCGTCAACCTTCAGTTAAATTCATTCGTGACTATAATAAGGCCGATGTTCCAAGTATCATTGCTGAGCTAGAAAAGTTTTTCCATCACTTTCGTATGTCCTCTTCCACAAGAACCGTCAATGATAACTGGTTGCTCTTCAAACAAAAATTAATATCACTTATTCATCTATATGTACCCCTCGTACGCATTCGAGGTGATGCCAGCAAACCTTGGTTTTCCAATGCCCTCAGAAAACTTTTAATGAAAAAAAAACGTCTTTTCCGTCTTGCAAAGCATTCTCCCGGTGTCTCAAGGTGGGATAAGTATTTCGCGTGTCTTTGCGAATACACGAGACTTTTACGAAGCTCAAAAAAGAAATTTTACCACCAGGACTTGCTAGAAATCATGCGCTCCAATCCAAAGAAATTCTGGAATCTCCTTACGCCAGGTAATAGGTCTACGCATCACATCTCCTTGGTTAACCCGGATGGCTCTGTGGTCGCATCAGGCGAACGCAGTGCTGTAATGAACTCTTATTTCTCCTCGGTTTTCACCAATGAATCTACTTCAGACATTCCTCCTGTATCGAAGTTTTCATTTTCGCAAATGCCGCCTGTTACTATAACAGCTAACGGTATTGGAGGCCTCATCGAAAAACTTAAAGTATCAAGTGCCCCGGGACCAGACAATATACCAGTTAAGATACTGAAATGCACCAAGGAAATCTCCAGTCAAATTTTGCAAATAATCTTTGATCAATCTATTGCTACCAGCTTAATTCCGGACGACTGGAAGCTAAGTCGAGTAGTACCAGTTTTTAAAGCAGGCAACCGTCATGATCCGTCCAACTACCGTCCAATTTCTTTAACCTGCATTGCATGCAAACTATTAGAGCATATTATATATTCACAAACCGCATCTCACCTTGATTCTAACTCTTTCTTTTTTTCCAATCAGCACGGCTTCCGATCCGGTTACTCATGCGAAACCCAACTATTCGAATTCACTACCGACCTTAACCTAAACTTAGATTCTTCATTCCAGACAGACGTCATTTACCTTGATTTTTCAAAAGCATTTGATCGTGTACCCCACCAACGCCTTTTAGCTAAACTTTCATGCTTATGCCTCGATCCCCTGATATTAAAATGGTTTCGCTGCTTCCTAACTGATCGCTCTCAATTCACTGCTATCGATAATGACAATTCTCCCACAACAAAAGTTTTCTCTGGTGTGCCTCAGGGCTCGGTGCTCGGCCCACTTTTATTTTTAATCTTCATCAATGATCTTCCTTCCGACATTTCATCGACAATTCGTCTTTTCGCAGATGACTGCGTCCTGTACCGCCGCATAACTACTAACAATGATCAGGAATTGCTCCAAAGCGACCTAAACAGGATTGAAAGCTGGTGTTCCACATGGCTAATGACGCTCAACGTAACGAAATGCAAATACATGCAGGTATCACGCAAGCGCACTAATATCGACTACGCTTATTCACTCAGTTCAACCATCCTTACTAAAGCCGAATCATACCGGTATCTTGGCATCCATATCACGAGCAACCTCACTTGGTCCGAGCACATCACGAAGATTGCTGCTGATGCATCTAAAACACTCGGCTTTATCAGACGCAACCTCAGTTTCTCCCCTTCTTCCATTCGCAGCCTAGCCTACAAAACTTTCGTCCGTAGCAAACTTGAATTTGCATCCCCAATATGGAACCCACATCAAGCCTACTTAATAGCCAGCCTAGAAGCCGTCCAAAACCGTGCAGCCCGCTTTATTTCCTCCAACTATGACACCCGCTCTAGCATTACCAAAATAAAATTATCTGCCGACATCGAGCCTCTCGCGCATAGGCGTATAATTGCCCGTTTATCATTATTCCATAAATTGTACTATTGTTTTCCCTCACTTCGACACTCCCTTCTGCTCCCTCCCCTCCGAACATCACGCCGTCTTTTCAACTCCATGAGCATCCTAAGACTTCATGGCTCCTCAAACGCATTTAACAAGTCATTTCTGCCTCTTGCCATTAATGAATGGAATTCACTACCCGAATTAATTGTCACTGAACGCGATGCTCTGAAATTCCGCCAAATGCTGTCATTGCACTTGAAATCCCAATGTGGGTAACTGTTGCCTTTGCGTTTTATTTTTATGTTATGATTGTTTGATATACTACTGCACCTGTCTGCCTGATTTATAAACGTGTTTTTCTTTTTTTTTCTCTTCCCCAAGCAACGATTGTTTCACTGTATACTTTTTCTTCACTGTATACTTTTTTTCAGTTTTTTTTTCACTGTTTTACTGTACTTTTTTTGTATATGTATTTTTTTGACCTAATAATGTCATTACTTGCTTCGATGTTCGCCCCCCCCCTTATGTAATACCCCGCCAGGGGTCTTTAAGGGCCATTAAATGATGATGATGATGATGATTGCGGACCTCACCCGGCAGGCAGCTGAGTACGCGGCCCAACTCGCTGACTCAAACTGGGTAGACCGCTGCAACACGGCGGCGAGGCAGATGTCGAGCCGCAACACGTGGCGGCTCTTCCGAGCCCTCATCAACCCAACACATACCCGTACAGAAACGCAGAAGCAACTACACAAAGCCATGCACTCATTCCAAGGAAATACAACGCAGTTGGCACAGGCGCTCCGGGATCGCTACCTGTGCACAACTCAGGACGCCCGCAGATCGGCCTACTCCTACGCTGGCAGAGAAAACTCGGAGTTGGATAAGCCTTTCCAGCTTCACGATCTGCGGGCGGGTCTGGCCAAAATGAAGAGGGGCACCACGCCGGGCCGGGACAAGGTCACCGTCAAACTTTTGGCGAACCTTCCTGATTCAGCATACCAGTGCCTTCTAGAATACATCAATGCGATATGGACGGGGGAAACCCCGCTCCCCATTGACTGGAAAACGGCCCTTGTCACCTTCATCCCGAAGGCCGGAAAACCGATCGACACGGACAACCTCCGCCCCATCTCTCTCACCTCGTGTGTGGGCAAATTGATGGAGACGATGGTGCGGGATCGGCTGTCCGAGTACCTCGAACAACACAACACCTTCGCGGACACTATGTTCGGATTTCGCCCACATAGATCCGCACAGGATGTCCTGCTCCAACTCGACCGCGAAATCTTGAACCCCATTACACACCCCCAAAACGACAAAATAGTCCTTGCGCTCGACCTGAAAGGAGCGTTCGATAACGTAACTCACGAGATCATACTCACACATTTGAGTTAAACTCACTGCGGCACCAATACCTTCAATTACGTTAAACAATTTCTCACGGACAGACTATCCTACATCAGAATACAGGACGAAGAGCACGGACCTTTCCTGCTCGGCACGAGGGGGACTCCACAAGGCGCGGTGCTGTCCCCTCTGCTATTCAACATTGCCATGATGCGCCTACCCGCCCTACTGGGTGCGGTCGAAGGGGTCCAGCACGCGCTGTACGCCGACGACATCACCATCTGGGCTACGCAAGGGCGCCTGGGGGATATGGAGACCAGCCTGCAAACGGCCGCCAGCATAGTGGACCGCTATGCTCGAGACTGTGGTCTGCAATGCTCCCCGCAGAAATCGGAATTCGTGCATTTGCGTCCCTCGCGCACATGCTCGATGCTCGACCCAAATCAATCTCTCGTTGCAAAGCGGTCCCATTCGCGAATCCAAGGAAATCAGAGTCCTCGGACTTTTCATACACAACCAGCGACGCTGCGACACAACACCCGCCAAGCTCCGGCAGGTGGGGGACCAGGTGGGCCGCATGGTCCGCCGAGTTTCCAACAAGCGCGGTGGGTTACGATGCAAAGACGCCTTGCGGCTGGCGAACGCATTCGTGTCCAGTCGAATCTTGCATTCGACTCCCTATCTCCACCTGCGGAAACAGGAGGAGGATGCCCTCGAGGTCATCCTCCGCAAAATCAAGAAACGAGCGCTGGACCTCCCGGTCTCTACCTCTACCAGCCGCCTTTTGGCACTGGGGATGGTTAACACTTTTAGGGAGCTTCGGGAGGCCCACCTCAACAACCAATACACTCGTCTCACAAAGACAGGGTCGGGTCGCCGCCTTTTAGCCCGACTTCACATCCAGCACACTCAATTCACAGAGGAGAGATGCCGCCTTCCCGTACACTGGAGACGCGCCCTCCACGTGCGGCCTCTCCCCACCAATATGTCCAAAGAGGATCATAATGGCAGGCGCCTGGCGCGGGCGGAAGCCTTGGACCGCCATTTTCAGAGCAAACCAGGAGTCTTCTACGTGGACGCGTCCGGCCGGGACCCCAGGGGATGGTACAGGGCCGCGGTTGTCCACGAGGGTAAAACAGTAGACGCCCTTACTTTCAAGGCCCAGTCAGCAATTCACGCAGAAGAGGTTGCCATCGCTTTGGCAGCCTCTCACACCTCCTCCAAATACATAATCACCGACTCGCGAGGGGCTTGCCGTAACGTCACGCAAGGGTGGGTTACTCCCCTAGCTTATCGCATTTACCAGAATTGTAGCCGAGACTCGGATCCCGCGCACCGATCTCTCGTTTGGGCTCCAGGTCACCAAGGCGTCCACGGAAATGAGGCAGCCGACGCCGCCGCCCGCGCGCTCTCTCTCCGGGCATTTCCCACGGGACCCGACGCCGACCAGGACACTGATTTCAATCCGATTTATACTTTTAAAGAAATATGCGAGTATTACAAATCCATGCACCAAACTCTTCCCACCCCGTGCAAAGGGCTGGGGAAGGTCAACGAGCGGGTACTCCTGCGCCTGCTCACCAACACGATGTTGCGCCCGGCAACTCTGCAACATTTCGATCCTCAATTCGACGGGCGGTGCTCACACTGTGGGGAGGTGTCTGACACTTACCACATGGTGTGGGCCTGCCAGCAGAACCCATCCCTACCCCCTATCCCAAACCCCACCCGAGAGGACTGGGAGGCGACCCTGTCCGGTTGCTGCACCCTCGAGGCCCAAAGGGCCTTATCGCAGCGCGCCCGGGCTGCGGCAAACGCCAATGGGGTACCTGTCTAGGCATCCCACCTAGTGGTTGTAAGGGCGTGACCCTTCAGGTCACGACCCCCAACACCTCTCCCTATGATTTAATAAATGATTTCACCACCACCACCACGCCGGGAATGGAGAGGAGGGAAGGACGAACGAACGCACCCTCGACAGCCATGGAAGAGGAGGCCGTACACGGCGGGAGTTCGTAGCACATGCGCTCCCGACAGCGGGTCATCACGGGTGGCCTGACGTCTGGTTATGCTAACTCGTGGTAAGTGATGTCGAGGTGATCCTCTTGCTCTCGCAAACCGGGCTGACGTCCGCCAAGTTTAAAATGTTCCTTGATAAATGTGCTTTCAACTGTCATGAATCGCATCATGCTCACTAATTCCCTTCGGATTGAACCATCCAAAGCCCCAAAATTTTTGAAGCATTCGTAGAAGAAAACTATGATATAAGTCTTGCTGGTGCCTTAATTTTTTCACGCTTTACCAGAGCGTTTCATAGCTAAAAAACAATATTTTTTCTGCACCGATCATAACGCCAGTTCTTTCGATCCGTACTGTGTATGCCTATTCCAGTGCTTCCCTATCGACGTATACTTAAACTACATCCTTCCTCAAGGTGCACAGTGCATGATGGCTTACTCACGGTCTTCTTTGTAGTACGGAATAATGGTAATGATGCAGTTCTTGTAGTCGGTGTAGTTGTAGTAGGCCGTGTGTGGATGCTTCTCGTCTGTAAGAGATGAGTTTTCATCATGACCATAGAAGGATAGCCAAATCAAAGGTTGCAAAACTGAAAGCGTGAGCAGGCTTTAAAAATAATAAAGATGAACTCTATTGGAACCAGTATTCTATAGGGAACGTCATTTCCATGTGTTTTCCTTGCCTAACTATGCGGTTACTAGATCTTAACATGTGTTTATGTTGTTGTACCTAATGTGGCAGTAAAGGTTTGGGTTCACAGCCAATAGCAAGTTGGTGGTCAATGAATTTGATCACGATTATGATTCGCACAGGTGTGGCAAAATCACCTCCATACCCGGCCGCGCTCAATTTTAATGCTGAAAAAGAACTTTCGAGATACGGCGGGGGAGTCACCTACTATAACTTTTAATAGTAAAGTAGAAGCATTTGTACGCGGCTGTAATCAATACAGAGAAATTGTTAAAGAAATGTGGTAATTCGCATTTATGCAAGGGCTACGTGAAATGCAGGAAGTGAGGCAGTCGCCGCGTACCTCAAGTGGTAGAACACCGTACTCGCCATTGGAAGTTTTAGGCTGCGCTGTCATCGGCAGAATGTCATTGTTTTAAACCGAGAGTTTTACTGGGCTAGCAAGAGCCAAGGTCAATGGGAGGCCACTATTCATCTTCAAATCAAATCAAATCAAATCTTTATTTCAGCATCGCAAAAATGCTGAGGGTCGTGGACAAAAAGCCCCTTTATGGGCTTGACTAGGCCCACGGCCGTTTTCTACATGGCAGCATGGCATACAGCAAGAGAAAATTGTGCCAAGTTAATTGTACACAGCTCTCAGAAAAAAAAGCAAAAGAAAGACAAATGAAAGCTCACAGAAGGTAAGCGACTTGGTACAGTTATTAGGAATATAAATACAGGCATGTATGGAACAAATCTACGATGAAGGCAGTTCTTAATATCATAGAATATTGCATGAAATGTCAACAAGAGAATGCCTGCAATAAAACTAAACAATGACTCAAGAAATAAAAAATTCGTAACAGAATGAAAACCAAGGAGCGGAGGAGCGGTGGGGGTGTGTCTGTCACGTGACTAACCACGTGGGTCGCCGTTGCTGCACCGACCGTCGTCTTGTCAGCTGTGGTCACTTGACTAGCCACATGACTCCGACTGCTTAAAAAAGCGAAGGCGCCGCTCTCGTCTGCACGGCTGCCAGTTTCTCACTATGGATGAAGCGAGTCGGTTCGATCCGACGTCTTCTCGCAGGCGGCGGGCCGAGTCTGATCATCCGGTTGGCATTGCCATTCATGGGAGGGATTCAGCGAATGGAGGGGAGCGGAAACGAGCCAAGCTGGCGGCAGAAACCGACGAAGAGCGGCGGCATCACCTGGCTCAGCGGCAATTGAAAGACGCCGAAAGACGGCAGCGAAGACCCGTGGAGCTGCAGCTGCGGTGGATTCTAGGCAGCCAACCGATGCGAGTTCTCGCAGTGCGGAACGTAAGACAGACGACGTCATCGGTCTGCCATTCTGTGCTTCGGCTACGAGGACCTTCGAGAGAGACTTTACGTGTAGTCCATTTGGATATGTGTGCAACGTATGTGAACGGCTGTGGCCTCGTATTCTGTGCGACAACAAGGGCATTTTAAAGCTTTCATTTATATATCCAGGCATAGCTGCGGGTTGTTTATAAGGGGGTTGTTTATAACATCCCTCTGCCCTGTGGAGGGCAGTACGTTGGACAGACGGGACGATGTATCAATAAAAGGCTGAGCGAACACAGCTATAAAGTGTCAAAAGTAGTTTCCGGTCACCTCGGCATTCATTGCCGGGACTGTGAATGGGCAAAGACAGAGAAAAAACAGTGCGTACCGCTATATCATGAAACCAAGGTCATTGCCAAAAATCAGCAAAAAACTGCGAGGGAAATTATTGAGGCCTACAACAAGCAGGGAAATGCATGTATAAGCACTCCTTCGCTAACACTACTGGAAAAAGAGCTATCACTCCTGGGGACTGATAATCTCCGCTGATTTCTAGCGCGCTTCTGTTGCTGTTGTCACATTTATGGATTTTTGTTTGTTTTGGACTTTGTATACCTTTCCCTCTCTGCCGACATCTATGCATTTATACTTGTGTGATCAGCAATAAACCCTCAGTTGTTAGTCAGCGCTGTGTCGTCCATTTTCTTGTCTTTTGTGCTCGTCTTCGTTCGCGCTGTTTATTCAAGATGCTTAACCAACTAGCCCGCCAAAACGTGTTAAGGCATAGCTGAGCTAAGCAACAGCCATTTTTGTTCCTCTATGATCTGCATGAATATCGCTGCCCTCAAACTACATTCAAATTAAATTTCTTTTTAATTCAAGCGAAAGAGAAAAGTAAGTAAGAATCCTCTTCATTGTCTTTCAAGTGCTACCGGGCTTTTTCGTCCGCACATCCAAACGGGCCTATCATCTGTCCCATTCTCGTCTGTTCATAGCAACCCGACTTTAACCCCGTCTATACCTTCAAAGATATTACAACCTACTCTCAAAATAGTTATCGCCATTACCCCCTACTATCAAGATAGTCATCGCTTTTACCCTCGCCCATGTAAAGGGCTCAAGTAGGCGGATGAGCGGCTCCTTCTCCGTATTCTGCCCAATACATTGCTGTGCCCGGCAGCACTTAAACATTTTGACCCCTCCTTTAGCCGCAGGTGTCCGCATCGTAGTGCGGTTTCTTCGGACACCTATCACATGGTGTGGGCCTGCTCCTCGAACCCGGCTATTCCCCGCATCCCCAACCCAACCCGGGAGGACTGGGAGGCGGTACTGCTCGGCTGCCACGACTTACAGGCCCAACAAGCCTTGGTGCGGCGTGCCCGGGTGGCGGCCACTGCCACTGGGGTCCCGAACTAGGGACATTCACCTAATGCTTGTGTGGGACATTCACCTAATGGGTGTGGGAATCCTGGCTTTCCGCCGTGGCCTTCGCGCGGCTGTTGCCGGCTTCCCGCGTTGTTCTCCTCTTTCCCTCTCCCGCCTCAGGCGGTCCAGGGGCGGCTAATTGACTAATCACTGTCATTTGGGCACAGATCCACTCCGGCTCCCCAAGGGCCTTTGCCATTGGCGCCTTTTGGCGGGATTTCGGGACCCGCTTGGGCGGCCGCGCGCCGCGCGACCGTCCGAGCAGAGCCCAGACAGAGATCCCTCCGAGTCAGTGAAGGTGCGTACGCTACTGTTTGTCCGTGATGGCCTTTGCCGTTCGGACCAGTGCATACTCGAGCTCGCCAGCACGTGTCCTCTGACCTGCAGCGGCTCGAGCCTGTCCAGCGGGGTCCAGCGACCTCCGACAGGCGTACCTTGCGTTGACTGCACACACTCTCTCGCAAACGGCCTCTTGGTCGACACGAGAGAGACATCACAGCACTGCCGCGAGGACATTCTCCTGCAGCGGCGTGCTAGGGGCGCGCATTGCACTGGTCGCTCCGTGCGCGCAGCGGAGTCTTGCTCCTCGCGAGCCCCCGGGACGGGGTGACTATTTATTTATTTATTTAGCAATACTGTAAGCCTTCGACAGGCCTATAGAGGCAGTGGGTTACAAAGGTATTCACAATGTACAACACTTTGTAAAATATATTAACACTAGAACTTGTTATCTGAAACAGAACATCATTCCAACCAAAACCAAACGGTAGAAAAGAGCAGGAAAAAAAGAAAAAAACAAAACAAAAGCTTCCGCATTATGGCACTGAGTGAAACAAAGCTTCTACCTTATTGACAGATCTAGACACAGAATCTAGACACACACACGCTTCTAGTGTGTGTGTGTACCTGCTGGAGGACGACGTGAATAAGCGTCTCCATTGTGAATTTGGAGGCCTATTTCTTTGCGGCAAATCGCTCTCCTCCCTGCGGAGGTTGAGTGTGCCGCAGCGGTGCCTCAGGGTGCGTGTGGTGACGACTGATCGGGGTCCTTGGTTCGCACGAAGCTCGAACCCGCGGTGGCTGGTGGCCTGTGCCCACTCAGAAACCCACACGGTCTGAGCATACCTCCTCTCCCTTCCTCATAAATATTTTCACCACCACCACCACCACAGCATAAGGCAGATCTTCTTGATCCCAGAGGTAGCACAAGAACGTCTAGAGCTGCCGCTGTTCCGCTCACTGAGTGAAATTCTACATGGCGTTTACTGTGAAACCCGACGTTCTGAGAACGTCAATAGAAGCGTGCGGTCTGGCTGAAGACTTTTGGTGTAGCCAGTTTCACTGCGCCATGTTTTGCAAGTCCGAACGGCTTCATTATATATGTATGTGAGCACTCGAAGAATGTCTCGCCTTGATCGCTTTTTTTTTTGAGGAAAGGAATTGGCACAGTAATTGCATCTTGGTGGATACCCAAACCGCGCCGTAAGCGAAGGAAGGAATGTGGGAGTGAAAGAAAGCTTCCCTCCTTTCTTTGACAAAACGCTGTACCATTTTTGCAAACAAGCTTTTGTGTGCCGCATAACAAAGTGCTTTAAAGTTAATAAAGAAACCAACCGGAGTTAAGGCGATATAAATTTCCAAATTTAGATGAAGTGAAATACAAATTCAAGGAATGTGGTAACGCGTGCATGTATTTTTAAGGGCGCTTAATAATTATTGCAAACTATCGATGTAGCTTTTTCACTGAACCACCATATTCATCACAGGGGCATGACCTGTCAGATAAAAATTCGTGCATTCGGCCGAATGGACGGAGGAATGGGTGGCGGCTGCTCACCGTCGTCGAGAATGTACTGTACTTGGTCCAGAGCGTTGCCTTTCTTTATGTGAAACACAGACTGCTTTCTGAAAAGAGTGCGAGCAGTGGAGAAAAAAATCATTAGAACAATAAACAAAACAGTAGCCCAGGAGAGTTGCGCTAGTGTTTGCTCAAAGGAGAGAACTCATTATCGGCACAACCGGTGAAGGATAACTCACGGTGAGTAACTGTTTTATGGAGTTGTTGGAAATAAAGCCTCCGAATGGCTCACCACCCTGCACTGTTGACAGGCACCGCGGGTTTCTGATTCGAATCTGCTCAAAACGCGTTCGGGGGTGCCTGACAGTCTAGGGATAAAACATTCTGCGCAAAAAGAGGTGCCCGCACCACATTTATACTATCCTTGGTGCGCAAAAGTGACACCAACTGTTATGCTATTCTCGCGGGCGCACATTGTGGGTGCCTGAGGAGAGCGCGGAGACTCGTGCCTTCATATGCGATGGGCCGAGCTGCATCGGCTGAGAGTGTGGAATTACGAAGAGAGAGCTTAGCGTAGCGTACGCGGACATGGGCGTCCGAGAAGGGGTTCGCACCCCCTCCCCCCCTCCGTGGAATTACGGACATTATATATGCACCAGTAAAAAACGACTATACAAATTGATTAGCACGCTTAGGTGTCGGAAGTTATCGGATTTTGCTTATTGAGTTCAATTCATTGTTCATTAATAAACTCTAATGTTTGTTCTCCAAGCCTAGCACTAATTTGCTGCTTCTAATTTTTTTTTTCATGTGCGCAGTTTAGACCACAAATAGTTCATTTTTGGTGCTAACCTACCGCCTCCCCTATACCCGGCCATCGGGTGCACCCCCTGGAAATAGTTCCGCGGACGCACTTGTACGCAGGCATACGCAATGGAAGAGTGTACGCTAAATAATCGCATGGTACATATTCCGTACGCGCCACCAGTTAATTCATATCAAGTCGCACGATACCCTTGTGTTGCCTATACACTTTCACAGCGTAACCTGAGTGGAAGCAGCCCTTGCATGGGAGCAGCCCTCATAATACGACGAAACGAACGTACTGATTAAATTGACGTGAAATCATTCCCCAATAACAGCAGCTTTGTTATCATCTTTGTCCGTGCCAATTTTGCCACTTGGTCACGCGAATAACGACGAACACAAATACGGGAGAAGCAGCCGGCAGACTGTGTCCTCTGTGGCGTCATGAAACTTCGAAGACGAATGATATTACACTTTGGCGCCGCAGAGACGATCTGTACACGGAGAAGGCAACACGCGGGAACCAGTCTGTCAGCCCACTCTTACAGAGATAGTACGGGTTCACAATTGATCAAATAGGGAGAGGAGAAGGATGAGAAATAGAAAGATCACGTGGCGCGAGCCATGCGTTATAATTAAGCTCGAAGGAGTGCCGATAGCAACACGTGATATGCAGTCCGCCTGAACAAGTCCAGTTTCACGCCGTCGTCTGTATCCGCCTCACTGCAACAGAGCAGAAACCGAGGCGAAGTAAATGTAGGTGGTATAGCAGAGACGCGGGTAGGCAGCAGCTTATTTAGTTTTCGAGCATAGAGTGACCCCAGCTTTCACGAATTGGAGGTCACTGTGAGGAGGCGAACGTCCTGCAGCGGCCGTAGTGGGGTGCTGATGGTGATGACCAGGTCTTCAGTGCATTTTGAAGCGACAGCTTCACTTCGCCAGGTTTCAAGCCATCAGCGTGGCTGCGCCTCAGCCTTGTCGGAGCCGGAGAGCATAGTCGTTGTCATGGCAACCGCCGCACCTGGGATGGGGCCTCGCTTGGCCTGGCACTTGGTGCGGTTAGCGTGGCTGCAGCGGCCGTGTCGGCACCGGCGCTCCGCCAGCTGCGCATCCGCAAGAGTACGGAGAGGAGGCGAAGCGGTTGTATAAAAGAGGCGTTTGTCGGTGCAGCCCCGGATAGAGATGGACGAGTGGGCTCGGCTGAAGGAAGCCAGATACCGCCGTTGGAATGAAACCGTGCGGCGGCGACGTGCAGAAGAGACCGAAGATGAAGCTATCGCTTTTTACCAGGTTTAACCATGCTAAACAATCAGCAAATTTTTCAGTGTTGGGATTGATGCCTCTTCAGTAATAAGAAAGCAGTCTCACGCGGAGCAGTATTTATGGTTATCTCCAAGAAACATGACTTTTGGAAATAAGCAGGCTCTGAAGATTGGTGCTTTCAACGAGCGCAACGAGCGCAAGTCAACGAGCGCAAGAGTATTTTTCCTCCTGACTACTTGTGATACAACGTCGACACCAGTCCTCCGTTTCTCCTCAGCCTGGATGTATAGTTTTTACTGGATATTACAGCCAATCTTCTTTAGTCTACACTTCATTATGCAGTGTTCCCATTTTTCACCAACAGCTGCAGTGGCAGGGGAACATTGGTCTCATGGAAAATTACAGCGCAATGAAAATGGGGACGACTTCGAATGAATATAGACCAAAGCAGAGTAGCTGCACTGCCATCTCAGCTGTTATTTTCAAGTAAGACCACAATTTATACATCCCTCTTGCGAAACTCAGTGCCACTGAGCTCTATACTGACAGCGCCATACCGGATAATGGGCCCAGTATAGCGCTCGAGACTGGGACGCGGCATACTGAGATACATACCGGAACGCGGCGCTGGTTTCAAGCGTAAAAAAAGAGGGCCTGGGTTAAAAAAATAAAAACGATCAAGTTGGTGGAATAGATTTAAAACCCTGAAAAATAAAATAAAGATAAGGATGAGAAAAAAGTTGTTAAAGGCGGGATTCAAACTAAGTACCTTGTGTCTACCTGGCCGGCATGCTGTATCCACTACGACAGAACGGTAAATTGTGAAATTTGTTTTGCTCGCGAAACGATTCAACACTGTTTCATCGATCGCAAAGATGTAATACTGCTTCGGGATATTTTGCAACGAACAATGAAAAATGCTTAATTTTACACCCCCTTCTGTACGATATATCTCACTGCACTGCCAACTGCTGATAAACCCATAGACACGTCCCTTCTGCTTGCACTGCACAGCCTCTGGAAAACGCGCATGATGGACTGACATTGTGAAGCTTCTGTTTCTGCTAGTGACCACTATTCATCTAAAGGAATTGTGCGCCCAGACCGAGTTTGAACCGCAGTGGCGAGCACTCCTAGTGCTGCTCTTTCCACTGCCCATTTGCCATATGTTGTGCTAGTTATGTGCCCTGTGTTGCGACAGGACGGGCGCCCGTCCTGTCCGTCTTTCTGTGTGGTTTGTATAGAATTTAGCACTTTTTTTACTTTCCTGAACACAATGTCACACCAACTAGCCCAGCAAAAGGGCCTGTTAAACGAACTTGGTTTAGGTGTTTATTTGCGATTGTTTTCTTCGTGTTTTGTGCTTAGTTAATGTACATAGAACTTTGGTTCACTGTAAAGAATACCATGTTAAAAAAAAAAAAAAACCACGAGGCCACAAGAAGAAACTGGGTAGACCTTGTTACTTTCCCGCGTCTATTCGGAGTAAATAGGTCGGCTCTGCAGGCTCAAGTCACGAAGTCGCGGCCGCCGCTGTACCATTACCGCTGAAGCAGCGCTCAAGCTGCTTTTAGGCTCCCGGAATTTCCCGCTGATGTTCTGAATTATTACGGTCATAGCTGCATGCATTAAAACATTCACAGCGCTGGCTATTTCTCTGCCAGCGCTGCGTGAAAAACGTACTGTTTTTTGAGTTGGAAGACGCAGGAGGACGTAGGTTTTTGCAAAAATGAACGCTAATGGCATCACCAGTTATCAGGAACAAACCTGATTTGGCATCCGGATAAGTAGACTTATTATGTCTTAGCATCTACAGAATTTGGTCTGATTTTCAATAAAAATTGAGTTGGTAGGGCAGCGCTTGTCCTTTGATCTGTTTTTTTGATGTCATGCCTGTTTTTTTTTTTCTTTTTGCGCTGCCAACTTCTGTATGAATGACCAATTAGCCCACACGGACATATTACTTGATGGCATTCATTTCGCAGCGGCTGCTGCTTTCAGCAAATATAAAAGAAACCTCTGGGGAAGTATAGTGCTTTAGTAATATTTTCTGGGGGCTAACTGGTTCATTTTTCTTAAAAGTATTTGGCGCCAAAACAAACAGCACACAGTCCACCGCTTGTCCCGCTTGTCTCGATGTCGGATGCGCTTGCCCCGTCTCTCTTCTTCGAAAATATAGAGCAAAAAGGACACGGACGACACAGAAGTGGACAGGACAGGCGCTGCTACCAACTAGCCCAAACCAAGCTACTGTTACACCGTCTCTCTTGCTGTGCGCTGTCGGTTTTGGCGCTCAATCCTTTTAGAAAAAAAAACTCTCTGGGGAAGCTAACACTTGTAGCAATTTGAAGCGCACTTACTTCGAATTACCGTTGCCTTTAAGATTCCAGACGTAGGTGGCAACCTTTGTCTTGTCGTTGTATTCCGTTCGCGTGATGATCACGCATTCCAAGGAGGAGTCTTCGCTTGAGGAGTAGAGTGCAACAAGTTCTGGGAAAGCTTCAATCATCTGCGCAGAAGAAATATGAATAGCGCTTTGTACAGAGGGCAAAACACATGCCTAGAACAACCAAATTGCGTTTTCCGTCGCTCCCAAAGCCGCTGCGACCAAGAAGGCAAAAATTGACTACTAAGTTCTGTGAATCTAACTGCACATGTTTACATCCAGACTATTTTTAACCAAATCTTATCGGTAGGTATCGCGTGATCAGCCCGAAACACGCTCAGAACGTGTTCTAGACATGCGTTCTGCCCTCTGTACTAATACAGACGCGACTCCGAAACCGTATACGCTGCGATGCTCTCTCGTGGGAAGAGAGACTTCATCAAGTTGGTGAATGCTTACAATATAGTTTTGCTGTATGTGCACACAAGCTACATAGAACTTGCCAGTTCTGTCGGCGGATCAGTGCCTTTGGTGTTCAGTTGCTAGTCCTCAGGTTGAGGGTTTGATCCCCACGGCGACGGCCGTTTTGAAGAGAAAGCTTCACTACGCTAGGTAAAGCCGAATTCACCGTGTCTGGAGATTTCGCCTCCGTTTAACCTTCAGACAAAGAGACGGAAAGGAAGGGCGCGTAACTGGCCCCCTGGGACAGTGGAAATGTCCGTCGTGCTTTAAGCAATGTGGCGGTAGTGAGAGACGTGCGCTGCAAGCATTGGCATAGGGAACATTGTGGTAGAAACTCGGCACTGAAGCCATTGGCCGTCGGCATTTATGGCGTTCATTGCCGTTGGCGTCGACAACGCTTTAGACTCCGATTATTTTAAGCAAAGTAAGTGTGCATAACTAGCTCCCTGGGTCAGAGGACGCCTGATTCGTGCTTTGAGGTACATGGGGTAGTGAGAGAGAAAGATGTGGGCTGCATGCGTTAGCATAGACAACGTTGTGACAGACACGCGGCAGTGCAGCAATTCTTTGGGTGAGCATACGCTCGCGATGAACTATTAACTGCCACCTGCCAGGGTGGTAGGTTGGGTACGATGTCTGTCTTGTGTCCGGAACGCACTCAACTCTACAGACGCCAAGCTGCATATAGTTGCCCGGTCATCATCATCTTGAACCCGGTGGTGGCGCAGTAAAACTTTTATTTCGACTATAGATTCATTGAGACGCACCTCCCGGGTGCGACCTCTTCCCCGCAACATGTACAGAGAATACCATAGCGGCCATGCGCGCACGGAAGCGTTGGCGCGATACTATGGTCATTAGTAACACGGGTATCTCCTGGACGTTGCCGGACCACACCACGGGGGGTGGTACACGGCCGCAGTTGTACACAACATAAACACAGTTAACGGGCTCACTTTCAAAGCATACAGCGCAACACACGCGGAGGAGATTGCCATTACTCTGGCTGTCACTGATCCCAAGTCGAAACACATCACCGACTCGCCAGGGGCCTGTCGGAACTATGAGCTGGGATTGGCTCCCCGGCTTGCCTGGCGGATTCAGCAATCTAGCTGCCGATACGAAGATCCAACTCTACGTAACCTGATTTGGGTCCCCGGTGACCGGAACCCCAGGGAAACGAGCAGGTCGATCAGGGCTATCTCTCTGTCCGTGAAAGCCTACTCCCAATTAATCTGGCCCTTACATTCAAACACATCACCACCCCGCCGTGGTGGCTCAGTGGTTACGGCCATCGGCTACTGGCCCGAAAGACGCGGGTTCAGTCCCGGCCGCGGCGGCCAAATTTCTATGGAGGCGAAATTCTAGAGGCCCGTATACCGTGCGATGTCAATGGACGTTAAAGAGCCACAGGTGGTCGAAATTTCCGGAGCCCTTCAATACGGCGTCCCTCATAGTCTGCGTTGATGTGGGACGTTAAACCCCAATAAACCAAACCAAACACATCACCGATTACTAGGAGGAGGAGCACCGGCGCTGCCCGGCCCCTGGATCGCACTGACAAGCGCCTCCTCATAAAAATTCTCACAAATATTGTACTGTGCCTGGCGGTTCTTAAGCATTTAGATCTTCAGGATTAAGATCTATGAATCGTGTAATTCAAAACCTGGAAAACAGAATAGATGCTTGGAAAACCACAGCCGTAGGTCAAACTTAATTGTTTACGGCTTCAAAGAAGAAGAAGACGAGACTTCTGAGTCCCTGGCGCGTGATTCTAACCAAAAGATCATTCAAGACAAACTTGATCTCGCACCAGTTACCATAGAGAACATTCATCGTTTGGGAAAACCTGCAGAGAACAAAACTAGGCCAGTTATATTCAAGGTCCTGGACTCTCGTCAAAAAACCGAAATTCTAAAGCAAGTACGTAAGATGAAAGACAGAGGTATATCGATCGACGAAGACTTTTCCTATAAAATAAGAGACATCAGAAGAAATCTCTGCAAGAGTACCAAGCCGAACCGCGATAAAGGCGACAAAGTTTCATTAGTATTCGACAAAATTTTTATCAACAGTCTAGTTTACGTTTGGGACTATGAAAAGAACGACAAGGTGCCTTTGCGAAAAAACTATCGTACGAAACAGACTCGAACCATCACGCCTCCAGTGGTGCAGTCAACTCCACAGATCACGCAATTCTAAGCCATAAAAAAGTATCTGCTTCTAAATACCGATTTCCCCAACATAAACGTAATAGAGGAGACAAAGGAATTACGGCAGTGAATAAGCATCTCCGCAGCCGTGGCTCCGGCGAGGCCCTTTTCAAGCGTCTAAAGAAATCTGTTTGATTACGCAGGACTCGTGGAAATCTTTGGAAACTGTCAACATTACGCCACAGCTCCAGGGACTGTCATTAGCCCTCAAGTCAACACGGACACTACGTCACAATCAAGAAGATACAAAACCCTGCTCCACCGACGAAGAATCGACACACACTGAGCAGCAGTGGCACCGGCGAGGCCTTTTTCAAGCGTCTAAAGAAATCTGTTTGATTACGCAGGACTCGTGGAAATCTTTGGAAACTGTCAACATTACGCCACAGCTCCAGGGACTGTCATTAGCCCTCAAGTCAACACGGACACTACGTCACAATCAAGAAGATACAAAACCCTGCTCCACCGACGAAGAATCGACACACACTGAGCAGCAGTGGCACCGGCGAGGCCTTTTTCAAGCGTCTAAAGAAATCTGTTTGATTACGCAGGACTCGTGGAAATCTTTGGAAACTGTCAACATTACGCCACAGCTCCAGGGACTGTCATTAGCCCTCAAGTCAACACGGACACTACGTCACAATCAAGAAGATACAAAACCCTGCTCCACCGACGAAGAATCGACACACACTGAGCAGCAGTGGCACCGGCGAGGCCTTTTTCAAGCGTCTAAAGAAATCTGTTTGATTACGCAGGACTCGTGGAAATCTTTGGAAACTGTCAACATTACGCCACAGCTCCAGGGACTGTCATTAGCCCTCAAGTCAACACGGACACTACGTCACAATCAAGAAGATACAAAACCCTGCTCCACCGACGAAGAATCGACACACACTGAGCAGCAGTGGCACCGGCGAGGCCTTTTTCAAGCGTCTAAAGAAATCTGTTTGATTACGCAGGACTCGTGGAAATCTTTGGAAACTGTCAACATTACGCCACAGCTCCAGGGACTGTCATTAGCCCTCAAGTCAACACGGACACTACGTCACAATCAAGAAGATACAAAACCCTGCTCCACCGACGAAGAATCGACACACAATCAGCAGCAGTGGCACCGGCGAGGCCTTTTTCAAGCGTCTAAAGAAATCTGTTTGATTACGCAGGACTCGTGGAAATCTTTGGAAACTGTCAACATTACGCCACAGCTCCAGGGACTGTCATTAGCCCTCAAGTCAACACGGACACTACGTCACAATCAAGAAGATACAAAACCCTGCTCCACCGACGAAGAATCGACACACACTGAGCAGCAGTGGCACCGGCGAGGCCTTTTTCAAGCGTCTAAAGAAATCTGTTTGATTACGCAGGACTCGTGGAAATCTTTGGAAACTGTCAACATTACGCCACAGCTCCAGGGACTGTCATTAGCCCTCAAGTCAACACGGACACTACGTCACAATCAAGAAGATACAAAACCCTGCTCCACCGACGAAGAATCGACACACACTGAGCAGCAGTGGCACCGGCGAGGCCTTTTTCAAGCGTCTAAAGAAATCTGTTTGATTACGCAGGACTCGTGGAAATCTTTGGAAACTGTCAACATTACGCCACAGCTCCAGGGACTGTCATTAGCCCTCAAGTCAACACGGACACTACGTCACAATCAAGAAGATACAAAACCCTGCTCCACCGACGAAGAATCGACACACACTGAGCAGCAGTGGCACCGGCGAGGCCTTTTTCAAGCGTCTAAAGAAATCTGTTTGATTACGCAGGACTCGTGGAAATCTTTGGAAACTGTCAACATTACGCCACAGCTCCAGGGACTGTCATTGGCCCTGAAGTCAACACGGACACTACGTCACAATCAAGAAGCTACAAAACCCTGCTCCACCGACGAAGAATCGACACACAATCAGCAGCAGTGGCACCGGCGAGGCCTTTTTCAAGCGTCTAAAGAAATCTGTTTGATTACGCAGGTTGGTTTTTCACTTTTTATACCTTTTTCAACTGTATATATTAGACGCCACTGCTGCTGAGCGACCCGAGTGATCCTACAGCTGATTACTCTGATTCCATGTCACCGTGATCGTCACATTTTGATCATGACTTCGTATCTTACCTGCCATGAACGGATTCCCGATGATGGAACATACTTGCGCTGTTATGAATGCGAATACAGTTACCACGTCGGATCATGCTCGGGAGTAAATGAATCGTCGTATAAAAAGAAAAGCGACCGTGCGAAAAAAACCTGGAAGTGTCCTACCTGCAAAACAAGTAAGGCTAGAAGCAACCAGGATGCCTCAAAAGAATCTCAGCAGACAGAAGTGGGCCTTACAAATGAAATTCGTGAAATTCACCGTAAACTAACCATTCTGCTCGAGAATAAGCCGAAAGTGGATGCTATTGACAACATCAAGACGACTGTGGACGGCATAGAACTTTCAATGCAGGAGTTAGCAAACAAGTACGATGAAGTGCTAAGTCACATGAAACGTCAGGATGCCGACATATGCGCTCTCAAAAAGCGCGTGGAAAAGCTGGAGCTTAAAGCTGACGAGCAAAAAGTCGAGGAACTCAAACAACAAGTTAATGACTTAGATCAGTACAGCAGAAGGGTAAACTTGGAAATACATGGCCTTCCGCACCATGCAAAATGAAAATCTGATGGAGAAGCTTAACTGCTTGGCAAATGACCTCCAGCTCCCACAGCTTACAGAGACGGACGTGGAAGCTGTACACCGAATTCCCCGAAGGTTCTCGGAGAATACCACTGAATCGGAGAAGGAAAAAGTTGCTCCCGTGCTTGTTCGTTTCGCATGCCCCCGCATAAGAGATGCATGGCTTGAAAAGAAAGCTAAGCTCAAGGAAGGCACAAAGAAAATTTTCCTAAATGAAAACCTTTCACCCTACAACAAAAAACCTTTCTGGATGATGAAATCCAAAGCCGCTGAAAAAGAGTACCAATTCGCCTGGGTGAAAAACGGGAAAATGTTCGTGCGTCGTAGTCCCCGCGGTCGTGTCATCAAGATTAGTTCGATAGATGACCTGGGAAAAATACGATGACAGGTAGTCACTCGGAACATTTTGTGCATCCTCAACCATGACGTGCCTTTTTGGCAGTTATTACGACCCTGTTTCTTTGAAGTGCTATAAATCCCTAATACAACATTTTGGGCGAGTTGGTTACGTACATTCATTATTACAGCGCAAAGACGGCACAGAACAAGAAGGGGACACAACAGCGCTGTTGTGTCCCCTTCTTCTTCTGTGCCGTCTTTGCGCTGTAATAATGAATGCTATAAATCCCAGTGCGGCAGCAAAGCATTTTCTTTACTTAATTTGAACGCACAAAATTTAAGGTGTAAAAGGGATGCTGTTGATATGTTTATGGATACGCTAGATCAGTCTTTCGATATCCTGGCGTTTACCGAGACCTGGTTCACTGATGAAAATGATGCTGTACAGTTCCCAGGGTGCATGTGTGTACCGTTATGTAGAAGAAATACGAGAGGTGGTGGTGTCGCTCTTTACATAAGAAGTCATCTAAATTGTGGTCTGATCTCGCAGTACTGCCTGATGACTGACCGCTGTGAATCCCTCATGATTAAGTGTCTTAACACCTTAAATGTAGTTGTTTATAGGCCCCCTTCTAGTGCAGTTGGTATATTTCTTGATTTTCTGGAGACTGTTTTGGAATACTGCACACAATCTCATATGCCTGTCATTATCTGCGGTGATTATAATATTGCTGCATTGTCAACGAGCCCCACCAAGCAACAACTTTTTGACCTTTTTGTATCATTTGGCTATGAAAATGTGATACTTTCGCCGACTAGAAATACAAATACATGTTAGTCCTTAATTGACTTGTGTTTTACAAACTACCATGTTGAAAATTTACGAGCCGGTGTTTTAATATCTTCTATAAGTGACCATCTATTTATCTTTATTCTTTGCACACCCCACAAATCGCAAAATGCATCATCTGCTGCCGCCGCCATCAAGTATAGGAAAATTGATACAAATAACATAGCCATTTTTCAAGAGCTAGTTGTGGCAGCTGATTGGGATGAGGTGTTGCAAACAAATGACTCTGACACTGCATATGATGTGTTTATACGCAAATTCACCCAACTGTATGCCCAAGCGTTCCCTGTCACGGAACAGAGAAAAGCACGAAATCTAAAAAACCGTGGATTGACAACGCGCTCCTGAAAAGAATCAGGCATCGAGACAAACTTTTCGCGCTGTTCATAAGAACTAGAAACCTCGAACATTTGGAAAAATTCAAGAAATTTAGAAATAGGCTCGGCGCTGATCTTAAACGCGCTCGCGCAATCTACTATGAGCAAATATTTGCTAAACATGCTCATGATTCTAAAAAGGTATGGCAAGTATTTAATGACATAACGTCAAGAAATGGAAAAACTATAGGTTCTGAGCTCACAATAGAAGGTATGTCATACGCAGGAACCAACCTCGCCAATAAATTCAATCAGCATTTCTTAAACTGTGGAGGATCGAGTTCATCCGTTATAAGCGATTCATACTGCAATTCCTATGTCGCTGAAAGCATCAAGAATTCAATATTTTTTACGAATTGGAAAAACAGCGCAATCAAAGACGAGACACAAGAGAAGGACAAAACACCAGCGCTGACTAACAACCAAATGGTTTATTGCTACAGGCAAGGCAGCATATATATGAAATGGCACGAGTAAAAACACAAAATAAGCATGAGAAAAAGATACCGCACAACCACACAACTTGACTAAAAAAAGGCACGTCACTGACTAAGATACGCAAGTTCCTTTCAGAGTAGATTTATGGATGGGCTGCTGATACAGGTGTTACCGAGCTTTCTGATATGGCAAGCCTCCGAAATGAGCCTTGTGGTCTCATCTTTATAACGGGCGATGATAGTGGTCCGATTGAGGTGCGCTTCGCAATCTTCACACTCAGCACAGTGCACAGCAAGGTGGTTTCTGTGAGACTTATTCTCTATATCTTTTGCATGTTCACGCAGTCTATCGTTGATGCATCGTCCCGTCTCACCGATGTAGAAACTGCCGCAAGAGGTCGGGATCTTGTAAACGACACCAACACGACACTGAACGAACTTCCGCTTATGCTTCTTCTGGCAGCCTTTTTTTGCTTCCATCCTCATTAACATGCTTGCACAATCCGCTAAGTTTATTCCTGGCTGATTGTGCAAGCGGATTGTTCTAAAAAATTCTAAAAATTCTAAAAAATTATGACTGCTACTAACGGCCGACTACAGACCTCTAGTTGCATTCAAATGCCTATCAGTATTAGCTAAAAAGTTATCTCATCCGCCGCGGTGGCTGAGTGGTTATGGTGCTCGGCTGCTGACCCGAAAGACGCGGGTTCGATCCCGGCCGCGACCGCCGGATTTTCTTTGGAGGAGAAATTCTAGAGGCTGTACTGTGCGATGTCAGTGCACGTTAAAGAACCCCAGGTGGTCGAAATTTCCGGAGCCCTTCACTACGGCGTCTCTCATAGCCTCAGCCGCTTTGGGACGTTAAACCCCATAAACTAAACTAAACTAAACTAAACAGTACGGTTTCCTAAAGCGCAAGTCTTCAGAAAAAGCATTGGTAAAAATTAAAGATAAAATAATCGATAATTTTGAACAGAAACTATACACACTAGGGGTATTTCTTGATTTTAGAAAAGCGTTCGACACTATCAAACACGATATACTATTGGATAAGTTGTGCAATGTTGGTATCAGAGGCATCTGCCTCGAACTTTTAAAAAGTTACTTAACTAACCGGTCACAATATACAAATATAAGCCACGTTAAATCGGAAATAGGACGCACAAAGTTCGGCGTTCCGCAGGGTTCGATTCTTGGGCCACTACTCTTTTTAGTGTACATCAACGATATAGTCAACATACCAGACACACCATGCATTACTCTAAATGTACACAAATATATTTTTTCTGGCACAGACCTGCTCACACTGGAAAGGGAAACAAATAGCTGGCTTCTGAATCTTTCTTTATGGCTCCAGAAAAACAAGATGGAATTGAACACGAAAAAGACTAAATATATTATTTTTCATCCACGGAAAAAGCCCATACACCACTTGCCGTCTATAAGGTTTCACGACGACATCATAGAGCGAGTCTCTACACAGTTTCCTCAGTGTTGTGTTTCAAGAAAATCTGAACTGGTCACCTCATGTACAAAAAATACGATGCGAAATATCAAGATCTATTGGAATTCCATGCAGATTTAGATATTTAATACCCAGCTGGTTAAAGAAGCAATTATATTACACTCTCATCCATTCACGGCTTTATTACTGCTTGATCATTTGGGGAACCACTACACAGAGCAATATGGTTAGTTTGCTTACTCTCCAATAAAGAATTGTACGCCTTATTGAAAATGTTCGACTCAAGAGTCACACTGCACTTCTTTTCAGGAAAAATCAAATACTAACCGTGAATAACGTAATGAAGAAAAAGTTAGCTATGGTTATCTACGAAAATTTAAAATGCGATCCGTATACTTTCACTCAACAATATCTCTCCAGGCAGCACAATTATGATCTCCGCCACACAATATACCAAAAAGAAATAATGCGCATGAACTATGGTTCACAGAAACTAACCAACCAAATTGCAGATCTCTTAAATCACCATCCCATAATTATATCTATCATAAATGAAAGCAAGTCTGTAGGTACATTCAAAAAGAGTATTCACAAGTATGTATTGTCTCTACATGAAACATCTTGTAATGTCCCAAGTGCTTGTTTTTAAAAGTTTTGTTTGCAGTTCATATGTTTACGGTAACTTGAAATGTACGTCCTTGATGTAGCGAATATGTATTCTACATTTTATTCTTTGCATTGAAACTTTCCTTCTTGTCATGCTGTATATGATGTGTCACACGTTGCAGGAGGTTGACACCTAGTCAGGCATGCTGTTGCCTATTTGTCAACCTCCTTGACAACTGTATCGTTGTCAAAATGAACTTCAACCTTCAACCTTCAATTAATGTTAACGCTCGAGCGTCGCCAATAAAACCGAGCAGCTTGAAATCCTTCTCCTTCAACATGACCCTCACGTGGTGGTTATAACATAAACATGGCCGCACAGCGAGATTACCGATGACCTCATCTTTCCACTCTCGTACAAGGTATTTCGCAAGGATAGGCCCTCGAGAGGTGCAGGAGTTGCAGTACTCATTAAAAACAATATACAGGCTGTTTTGCTAGAAGATGTACCTGATCTTGAGTGCCTTTGCATGAAACTGTTTTTCTGGGGACATTGCTTTATTTTGTATGCGGTCAACAGGTCTCCTAATGTAACACAAGATTATCTAACTGAGTTACAAGTTCACATATCAAATTACAAAAAGAGTAAAATATTGCTATTCGGTGATTTCAACTTACCTGGCGTTTACTGGGAACGTCTGCAATCGTGTTCCAGGTACAAAAAAACGTCGATATTGTATTCGACATTATGTTTACGCACAACTTGTGCCAAGTGGTTCGCGAGCCAACCCGCGAATTTCGCATGAGTAATACAGTGCTAGATCTTGCATTTGTTCCCCATGTTTGCCATGACTGCAACGTATCTGTCGCATCAGGACTTTCAGATCATCATCTTGTTAGTGTTTTCATTCCCATAAAACCGCTTGCCAAGACAAAAACATGTAAAGCACATCGTATCATGGACTTCACACGTGCCGAAGGCGCCTAAGTTATTGAACATCTTGAAACATGCATTGTCGAATTTGATGGAACCGACGCCTGCGCACTCTGGAATCAGTTTATAAAATGTGTCACTATTGCCTTAAAAATTTCATGCCTGTAAAATACAAAAACGTTCGCAAGCAGACATTGGATGACACGCAGTATCATTCATCTCAGACGCCGAATCAAAAGGCTAAAAGAGCAACACGCACAGCCTCGCCCTTGCTGTACGCCGTTCAAAAGATTATCATTTTAAAACAACTCTGCCGAACTTCATATAAAATGGCCCGGGTAAATTTTGGGTAAAGCGATAAAAAAGCGCCTATATCAGAAATGACTATCAATGGTACAACGGTTACTAATCAATCTGCCACCGCTCAGCATTTTAACAATTACTTTCACAGCGTATTTTCTCAATCAAAACCGTACGATGCACCAAGCGCAACTTCAGCACATCCATTTGAAGTTAACTTCATCTCGTATGATGTTGTCGTTTCCATGTTACTAAACCTGAAAACAAAATCATCCCCAGGCCCCGACGATATTCCTAACGGTGTTCTTCTGAGGTATGCTGAAAATCTGGCCAGGTTTTTGGTTATTATATTTCACGCGTCATTATTAACCGGGTGTGTACCTGAGGACTGGAAGATAGCCCGAGTCGTACCTGCATTCAAAAAAGGCGACCGCCTTCAGGTGACCAATTATCGACCTATATCCCTCACGTCATCTTGCTGCAAATTAATGGAACATATTGTCGCAACTAGCATTAATGAATTCATAGATCGCAACAACTTTCTGACAGATTACAAGCATGGTTTTCGCAAAGGGTTTTCCGCAGTAACTCAACTACTTTCAGTTATCCACTCATTTGCGGCATCACTTGACAATAACGGCCGGATTGACGCGATCTTTCTAGATTTCAGCAAAGCAGTACTTTGATTTGGGCTAGTTGGTTCATATCTTGAAAGTAGTTCGGACGGCGCGAAAACAACAAAGACAAAGGAGACACGAACACAACAGGACGGGCGCCAACTTGCAACTGAAGTTTATTGCACCAGACCCCTACATTTTATGCATCACCCGAGCCATATCTCGCAAGCCTATCACACAACAAAACGAAATTGTCATCAAAAGTCCTAACACCGGAAGTAGGCGCAACTATTACAGACAGATGTGCGTTCTGCACTATACACATGATAACATTTTCCTTATTTTATAAGTCTCAAGATTAGAAGAGCGCGCAACCCACATAAAAGCAATTAATTCTCAAAAGAAATACACACGCTTGAACAAGGCAACCAGAGCGCAAACTCAACAATCCTGATTTAACACAAATTGTGATAATGAAAGAAAGACCGACAACAAACGCGGAAAATTTTTTGGTGGACATAAAAACTTAAACCTTCGGGGAAACCTCCCAGCGTCAATGAACTATTTCTAGCGTCAACATCATTGAGAAAACCTCCCAGCGTCAAAGATAAAACGTAAAATCTAAAGACAGCCTTGGAGAAAAGCCACCTCAGCGTCACTAATTGAAATTGAAGGCCTATTCACGCATGCGCTTCCCGCTTTCTTAATAAAAAGTGCCTCCACTACTTCCCGCTCAAATCTGTCTTTACCGCTCTTCAAAAAAACTGTTTTGCTCAATTCCGGACTACACCCTTTGCAAGTCTTGCAGTGGTCAGCAAGGAAACTTCCTTGTTGTTGGCGCACATTCCGCATGTGTTCGCTGGCACGTTCATTAAAACATGCGCATGCGCATGGGAAGCGCATGCGTGAGTAGGCCTTCAATTTCAATTAGTGACGCTGAGGTGGCTTTTCTCGAAGGCTGTGTTTAGATTTTAACGTTTTATCTTTGACGCTGGGAGGTTTTTTCAATGATTTAGACGCTAGAAATAGTTCATTGACGCTGGGAGGTTTCCCCGAAGGTTTAAGTTTTCATGTCCACCAAAAAATTTTCCGCATTTGTTGTTGGTCTTTCTTTCATTATCACAATTTGTGTTAAATCAGGATTGTTGAGTTTGCGCTCTGGTTGCCTTGTTCAAGCGTGTGTATTTCTTTTGAGAATGGATTGCTTTCATGTGTGTTGCGCGCTCTTCTAATCTTGAGACTTATAAAATAAGGAAAATGTTATCATGTGTATAGTGCAGAACGCATATCTGTCTGTAATAGTTGCGCCTACTTCCGGTGTTCGGACTTTTGATGACAATTTCGTTTTGTTGTGAGATAGGCTTGCGAGATATGGCTCGGGTGATGCATAAAATGTAGGGGTCTGGTGCAATAAACTTCAGTTGCAAGTTGGCGCCCGTCCTGTTGTGTTCGTGTCTCCTTTGTCTTTGTTGTTTTCGCGCCGTCCGAACTACTTTCAGCAAAGCGTTGTACAAAGTTCCACACTGCAGCGTAATTCTAAAACTAAAAACTATTGGACTTCCCCCTATTTTTATTTCCTGGATAAATGATTATTTAACTAACCGGAGTCAACATGTTGCAGTCGGTCGGCACCAGTCTCGTTGTCTCCCAGTCAGATCAGGTGTGCCACAGGGGAGCGTGCTGGGGCCATTACTCTTTCTAGTATACATTAACGACATCATCGGTGAGGTTTGCCCTGGTGTACATATTCGAGTATATGCTGATGACTGTGTCTTATTTCGCGATGTTAGCAATGAAAACGATCAGAGTGACCTACAAAATACGCTTACTAATTTTGTACAGTGATGGAAGCGCTGGGACATGACACTGAACGCAGATAAAAGCGTTTCTCTTCGCATAACTAACAAGATAAACGCTTACAATGTGTATATAATTTAGAATCGTCACCATTGCAACAAGTAGCGTCCGTAAAATACTTCGGTGTAACACTTACTATTAAACTTTCTTGAAACTATTATATAGATAACATCTGTTCACTCGCATTCCGTAAGCTCTGTTATTTAAGGCATAAACTTCCAAACGTCCCCGCTAACGTTAAGCTCTTAGGTTATAATACTCTAATTAGACCAAAGCTTGAATATGCTTGCATAATTTGGGACACGTATACTAAGTCTAACATAAGAAAGCTCGAGAACATTCAAAGGAAAGCAATTAGATTCATCTATTCACAATATCTACCCACTGACTCCCCCTCAGACCTGATGCATGCTAATGGTATTGAAGAACTACAGATAAGAAGACGAAATTTTTGTTTAGATTTTCTTTCATTACTTCTTAACAATAAACTCAGACTTGACCCTTTTTTACCTTTCCCCATGCCAACACGGAATACATGACACTATCACAATGCTTTTTTAAAACCACATTTTGCCCGGACCAACTCGTACAAGTTTTCCGTTTTCCCACGCACCATATCCGACTGGAGCTCATTAACTGAACCTAATCAACCCTGAAAAATCAGACGCGTTCCTCAGCCATGTTTGATATTGCGTATTATGTATTTTTTCTGCCTTGTCTTGCACTGCTGTATTGTTGTTTTACTACATTATTGTTGCTGTATTGGTGTATTTTTGTTATAATTTTGCTTTTTGTGAACCTGCCCTTCCTGCTTGGACCTAACCATGGTCTGCAGTATGTACTATCAGCGTCAAATGAAATGCGAACAAGACACCCGAAACGCGAGCACAAAAAATCAAGCATATTAGAGGATGGAGGTGAAATACAGGCGTGGGCTCTTAACATTTCAGAAGAGCGGTCTTTTCGGCTTCGATGGGAAAATCCACTTCTCATGTATTTTGCCTCCCTAGTATAATATCTACGAGTTGTGCTGTTCGCGTTTCAATTGACGCTGATAGTCGATAAATAAATAAATAAATAAATAAATAAATAAATAAATAAATAAATAAATAAATAAATAAATAAATAAATAAATAAATAAATAAATAAATAAATAAATAAATAAATAAATAAATAAATAAATAAATAAATAATATTTCAACACATCGTTTTATGGCGTGTGCCAGTTCTCTTGGGAGGTGGCTGGCATCTTCCACGTGGTTTGGCCGTGTCAATCAATCCCATCTATCACCCCCAACCCCAGCCCCACCAAAGAAGACTGGGAGGCTGCCCTGTCCGGCTGTGAAGACCTCAGGAGCCAAAGGCCTTGTTTTAAGAGGACGCAGGCGCGTTGCTTGGGGGGCCCGGAATAGGGGCTCCGGAATAGTATGGTGAGGGAAAAGGGCCAATAGGGCCCTACCCCAATCACTTCTCTGCCATAATTTAGTAGAAGATAAATGTTTTCCACCATCACTGATTGTCGTGAACACATGCTTTGCACCTGCTGGAGGTGCTGAGTAGCACTTGAAAATTTGCATGCCTCCGTTGAGCCGTGAAAGCTGGCCTCTTTGCTAGCTCCCAGGCAGCTTCACACCACTCACCAAGCAAGCCGTCGACTAAAACATTATTGTTTACAATAATGTTTGTTTAAAACATTAGTTCAAACATTTAATTCAAGAAATATTGCCGCCAGGTGTATCCGGGCGGCGAGTAAGGGACCCGCTTGCTCTTGCAGCTGGCAACAACAACAACAACAGCTGGGACTTTCCTTTTGTGCTTGCGGCCTGTGCCCTGCCCTTTTGATTCCGGTTCTATTCGTGACATTGTGTTGGAGTGCGGTGGGTAAATCGCCCTGGAATATGTCGTACAACGTTCCTAACGCCGAGAACCCCAGACTTCTCCCTGTCAACACGCCAGTGCATCTGGTCAGTCGCCGGAATCTAGGACGGTCCCCTGAGCATGGGCTGTTGGAGACTACCTCGGCGCCTGGCCGGCTGCCTCCTGAGCTCAGGCCATTTGGCTCTACCTCGCCGCCTGCCCCTCAACCAGTTATGCAAGGCGCCGCGTACAACAACGCCGAGAACCACGGCTGCCACAGTGCTTTCACGTGATTCAGCTGGAGGACTTGGAAGATTGACTCCAGCAGTTTGAACGTGTCTCCACATTTAATCAATGGGATGACGCCGCCAAGCTGAGGAACGTTTTTTTCAGCTTGGAGGACGGTGCTCGTACGCGGTACGAAAACCTGTGAGGACACTATTTATCATGGCATGAGTTTCGACCTCAACTGCTAGCCACGTACGTCAGCGCTGATCGTCGGGAGCGAGTTGAACGTGCCCTACAGTCCCGCATGCAAATTCCCAACGAAACGGTTACGATGTACGTCGAAGACATTGCGCGTCTCTTCCGACGAGCTGACCCAGCCATGTCGGAAGCCAGAAAGCTGTGGCAGCTAATGCGTGGAGTTAGAGAGCAGCTTTTCGCCGGCCTCGTGCGCAGCCCCCCAAGCACTGTGGCCGAGTTTCTAGCAGAGGCTGTCATGATGGAGCAGGTCCTCCGGCAGCGTTCCACCGCGTACGTCCTTGCTGCCTCTGTTACGGAATCTCTCCCGGCGTTCAACAGCAATACCGACTTCCCCCTTAACATGATGCACGCTGCCGTCCGTGAACAGCTACAAAAGATTTGCGGTACGTCGCAGCCAACGACCAGCTGCTCCCTTATGGGCGCTATCCGCGAAGATGTGCAGCAAGGTATCAGGTCTCCGTTACTACGCGGCGAACCACAGCCAATCCAGACCGACTGCTACCGCTCGACGTACGCTGAAGCTCTGCGACGCCCTGCCCCAAATCCGGCGGCATTTCCAGAGGCCATCCAGACAGACTACTGCCGCCCGACATATGCTGACGCTCTACGATGTCCTGCCTCAAATCCAGCGGAATTTGTTCAAACCCATTACGACGTCCCGCTACCCTCCGTGCAGCCAGTGCAGCACATCCCGAGTGACCGACGATCCCTGCGCAGAGCGGACGTCTGGCGTAGCCCTGACCGACGGCGTTTGTGGTTCCATTGTGGGGAGCCCGGTCACCTGTCCCGCCGGCGCCCATATCGAGAGCTTGGCCTGCAGGGTTTTTCCTCGTATGCGCGAAGACCTCGATTTGGCCAACGGCAACCTGGGATTTAAGAGTACGTGACCCAGCAGAGCGGATATTGGCAGATTGAGGTTGATGAACGTGACCGCGAAAAAACTGCCTTCGTCACACCCGACGACCTATATGAATTTAAGTTGTTGCCCTTTGGCCTTTGCTCAGCGCCGGCGACGTTTCAGCGCTTGATGGACACTGTCCTGGCGGGCCTGAACTGGCAAACCTGTTTAGTTTACTTAGATGACGTGGTGGTGTTTTCAGAAACCTTCGACCAACACCCTGAACGCCCCGCGGTTAGCCGACTTGACACTAAAACCCGAGAAGTGCTACTTTGGCTATAAAAAGCTCAAGTTTCTCGGCCATGTTGTCAGCGCCGATGGTGTAAGACCCGATCCCGAGAAAACTTCCTCCGTAGCCGAATTTCTTCGTCCTACTACAAAGAAAGCGCTCAAGCGCTTCTTGGGTTTATGCGCCTACTACCGCCGTTTTATCGCAGACTTCTCCAAGATTGCTGAACCGCTGACCCGTTTAACCGCTCACGATACACCATTCGTCGGGACTGCCGTGCAACACACTGCTTTCACAGAGCTGTGAAAGCATCCCTGTGTTTGCTCACTTTGATGAGGAAGCTGCTACCGAGATACGCACCGATGCTAGCAATATTGGGCTTGGTGCCGTCCTCGTTCCACATAAAGAGGGCGTGGAACGTGTGATCGCGTACGCGAGTCGCACACTCTCGCGCGATTTGCACTCTCGCGCACCGAAATCAACTACTCCACCTCAGATAAGGAGTGCTTCACTGTCGTCTGGGCCACGATGAAATTTCGGCCTTATTTCTGCGGTCGCCATTTCAAAGTGGTCACAGACCACCATTCCTTGTGCTGGCTGACCAATCTCCGGGATCCATCAGGCCACCTAGCATGCTGGAGCCTTCGCCTTCAGGAATTTGTTTACACGATTTCCTATAAGTCCGCAAGTAAACACTAAGATGCCGACACGCTCTCGCGCGCACCCGCCGAGAAAGCTGATGACAGCACAGAGGATGACAATCGTTTCCTAGGCGTGATCAGCAGTTCGGACTTGGTGGCAAGGCAGCGTGCTGACGCAGACCGGCGGTCTGTCATGGATCACCTAGAGGGCCATATTTCCAACGTACCTCGACCATTTTCCCGCCACTTGTCGTCTTTTTGCATTCGCAATGGCATACTAAACAAAAAAAAAACACGTAACGGTGACCGGACCTACCTCCTAGTCATACCATCAGATCGCCGCGACGACATCCTTTCCGCGTGTCATAATGAGCCTACCTCTGTCCACTTGTAGTTTGCACGCACGCTCGCTCGAGTGCGTCAGGCCTATTATTGGCCCGAACCTGCAGCGACCATCCACCGCTACGTGCCAGCGTCTATGTCGCCACCGCTAAAGCCTGCAGGTTTGCTCCATCCAATTGGTCCATCTCGCGCACCTTTTGACCAAGTCGGCATTGGTCACCTGGGTCCGTTCCCTGTATCATCTTCTGGCAATAAGTGGATTATAGTTGCGACTGAATATTTGACGCGCTATGCGGAAACCAAGGCGGTGCCGCGCAGTACATCCTCGCAAATCGCGCATTTCTTCATACACCACATCGTTTTACGACACGGCGCTCCGTCTTCCGTAATCACCGACAGAGGCACTGCGTTTACTGTACAGCTCATGCACGAGGTGTTCCAGCTGAGTCACACGACCCACCGCAAGACTACTGCATACCACCCGCAGTCAAACGGGCTCACGGAGCGCCTCAACAAAACCTTAGCGGACATACTCGCAATATACGTCTACGTACAGCACAAGACCTGGGACGAGATCCTCCCATACGTGACGTTTGCCTATAAGACGGCAGTTCAGAAAACTACTCGCTTTACGCCGTTTCGCCTCGTCTACGGGCGTGACGTACAAACAATGCTCGATGCCAAGCTTCCGTGCACTCCTGACGACTAGGAGTTCATGTCAGGCGCAGAGGAGTTTACCCGGCACGCAGAGGAAGCCCGACAACTGGCCCGTATGCACATCCGAC
The DNA here is from genome assembly GCF_055824585.1 of Amblyomma mixtum. Taxonomy (NCBI): domain Eukaryota; kingdom Metazoa; phylum Arthropoda; class Arachnida; order Ixodida; family Ixodidae; genus Amblyomma; species Amblyomma mixtum. The sequence continues at coordinate 141,942,124 of NC_143019.1, read as the reverse complement.
GGCAGCACGCCTCGGATGCACAATGCTGCAACCAACGACATCGACACGTCGACTACCACCCCGGCGACAAAGTGTGGGTATGGACCCCAGTACTTCGCCCAGGCCCGTCGAAGAAGCTCCTGAGCCGCTAATTTGGAGCGTACACAGTGCAGCGCCGCATCACGGATGTGACGTAGAAGTCTTCCCAATGGCACTCTGCCGAGTTCGCGCAGTCGACCTCAGCCTGAGGTCGTGCACGTCGTGCGTATGAAGCCTTACTTTACGCAGTAACGAGCGCCTCTTCCGCGTTTTCTTTTTATTTGTGCCTGCAGCCGTTGAGCGGCACGTGACCGTTCGCTTGCTTGCTTCCTCCCGTTTGCTCAAATTGCGCTCATGTTCTTGCTTTCTTTTTGTTGCGGGGGGGGGGGGGGGAGCGGTGAGGGGAATAATGCCGCCAGGTGCCCCTGGGCGGCGCACAGATGACAAAAAAGTGAGGGACTAGCGTGCTCTCGCAGCTGGGACTCCGCTTCTCTGCTTGCGGCTTGTGCCTAGCCCTTTTGATTCCGGTTCTATTTGTGACAATATATAAGCTGCCCTTTTGTGAAATACTGGGGATATCCGTACCGTGAGCTGCCTATACAGGCGCCACTGAAAGCTGCCTAGCTGTCGCTTTTCCAAGTACAGTAGGGGACAAAAGTCTCTGGACCACCTGTTCTGTAAACAAAGCTTATAGATCTATTAGCCGCCGGCTGGAGACCATACTTCAGGAGGTGAAAGAACAGGATTTTCACTTTCACCTTCACAAGTGTGGCCAACAGCGCCGCGTTATAGCATACGTGTCAGCTTCGTTTACGGAGCCCATGGTCCAGAGAATTTTGTTCCCGATAGTAATTTGTGGCCCATGAATTGCTGAGCCTATTGATTCATAGTGCAAAGATGGTAGAATCTTTGAATACACGAAAGCGATACACGCAATAGGAACACGTTCGGTTCAGTGATTTTTCGGCTTATTTTAGTTCCCATCAGTTTTTTTTCCCTGTAGCTGGCAGCAGAAAAGGTGCGCTCCAGGAAATGTACTACATTGATGAAGGTGACACAGTCCATAGTCCAGTCCATATTCCTGCCAGCTGTCTAGCGCAGACGCGCTTAAGTTAGTAATCAAAGACTTTGCATCCAGCTGCACTAAGCTCCCTTTAGCGAGCGTTTGAACATCAAAAATACCGTTCTTGTTTTTTTCTTTCATATAGACTCATCTGTTCTATGCAAGTGCCTTTCATAATGGCATTAAGTCACGCCTCGAGTCGATGCCAACTATTTTGCTGCCCGGCCCAGCATCGTGCAGAGACCACTCCGTTATATAAGGATTGATATAGGAAATTGACTGAATTTTTCTCCGTGCTATGCATGGTTCTGACGAAAAATAAAAGCTTCGGAATCAGCCACTTCCGAACACAACAAATCACATTGATGACAGCGTCACATTGGGTAGCCTGTACAGTCGTAAACGGCAAACGAAGTCATAAGTGGAGCGAATTTATTATACTTGAGAATGAGCGACTATTTTCTCAAACAGCCCAAAATTTCGAGCTAAGACAATATAAACTAGCGTCATAAAGAGCTAAACGCACGTATCATGACACACGCATCATGAGCTTGGAGCACTGTGTTCCATTCCTCGGCCCCTTTACTTCCCACTTATAGACCACTTTTATTGCGAAAGCAATACTACTTGCCCTTTCACGCCTTTGCCGTGCCGCGGCCGGTGACCACCATCGTGCCGCGGAGGTGACCACCATTGACCTTCATGTTGGTCAGATGTTTAGGGGAATCCCCCAAGGTGGAGTAGATTTGTAAAAAGGGAGTAATTACTCATTGGCATCCACCCAAGCGCAGCCATACGGCTACAAATGAAAGCTATACAGCTTTCTCAGAAACTTCGTAGTTGAAGAAAAATTCGTCCTGGTCCGGGGTTCGAACCCCTTATGGAAGCTTATGGTAGGACGAGAGCGAAGTGATCAATAACTCGAAGTGCGAACTGTGTGACCTTGATTGTGACCTTCATGTGACCTTGATTGCATTAGATTGGATTAGATTGAATTAGATTAGACTAGATTGGATTGGATTGGATTCGACTGGAGTGGATTGGATTAGATTACACTAGATTAGACTACATTACATTGGATTGGACTTGATTGAGATGGATTGGATTGTATTCCATTGGATCGGATTGCATTGGATTGGAGTGGATTGTGTTGGAGTGGATTTCATTGGACTTCCTTGGATTGGATTGGATTAGTTTCGATTACATTACATTGGATTGGATTGGAGTGGACTGGATTGGATTGCATAGGATTGGAGTGGATTGCATTGGATAGCATTGCATTGGATTGGATTGGTTTGGATTGGATTGCATTGCATTGGATTGGATTGGATTTTATTGCATTGGATTGGAGTGGAATGATTTGGATTGCAGTGGATTGAATTGGATTGTATTGGATTGGATTGGATTTGTTTGGATTGTGTTGGTTTGGATTGTATTGGAATGAGTTGGATTGGATAGGATTTGATTGTATAACCGATGCATCACCACAAGTCTAACCACAAGCACCACCACCAGCTACACTACCAGCTGAACCATGGCGTAGCTACGGATATTATGCGTGGCATATTGCAATCGCTCAGTTCAGCCTTTGGGCGCGGCCGGGCAGCCACCAAACCACGTGACGTCACGTCACCAAACCCCGTGAAAAAAAAGAAAGAAAAAAAAGAAAAACAGAAAGAAAGAAAAAAATTAAAAGGACGGCTGAGCATGCTGGCGGTTGCCATCGCCCCGTTTCAAAGGGGGCGCTCCTATCCATCCATCCATCCATCCATTCATTCATACGCCACGGAGGAAAAGCTGCTGAGAAAATCGAGTGCCGCCAAGCAATACCTCGCGCAAAAAGACCGCGCAATATGCAACGCATTCTTGGCTTAACCAAGCTAAGCCTGGGCCAATTTTTGCTTTCGCAATTACCGGGCTTAACCAAGCTAAGCCACACAAATTTTTTTTTACATTGCAGTGGAGGCTAACGATAAGCGGCCTGAAAAACAGCACAAAAATATGCAGCATTTTACTACACAACTGATGTAATAACAACGATACGCAAACAGCCTTCCTCTTTTCCTAAACTGCGGTGCGTTCTATTGCTACCTGTCATGAATAGCCAACTAGCCCGATCAGCCACGCTCGCAACATACGCAATAATCGACAGATTTCATAGGCGAACTACGCTCTTGAGAGAATGAACCATGGTACCATAGAACCATCAAACCATGGCAGAGACAAAGGGCGCTGGGATAGTAGAGACAACAAACGCTCGAGTTAAAGCTCAAGTCAAGCGTCTTTAGTGTTAGTGTTTGCTGTTGATTGCACATCTCTCTCTTGGCGCTGGTACTATGTTTAATCTCGTGAACAGCAACCAACCTGCCAGCTGTGTGCTCTTAGCGACCTAAGCTCTTGTGGCAGGGAGCGTATAACGATTAAGATTGCTTCAAACATAGTGACGCAGAGTGGAAAGTTGGTAATGTTGGTATTAGTTAATTTTGATGGAAGAATAACGCAAGAAAGGGATAAGAAGCTTGAGGGAACGCCCGACGATGCATTACAGTCAACAAATGCGTTTATTCACACGCTAGGTGTAAATACGGCGCATAAAAAAAAAACAACCAAGCATAGAAGACAGATGGCAGGCTGCTAGAGAAACATGGTATCTGAGATCCTTGTGTCATGTGGTGCTGTGTACATCGGCCAAACTGGCGGTTGCATCAGTATGCGACTGACTGAACACCGCAGAGCGATAAAAGATGTCACAGAGCTCACCTTGCTTGTCACGCGAGAAAACACCAGGAAACAGATAAAACCTGTGAAGCCCACCTAGAGAGAACATCTGTAATCTCTGAAAATCATCTGAATATCATCTGAACATCAGTATCAGGAGACTCGAGAGATTGTGCGAGGCTGCTACATTGCCAAGAGGGGTCACTGTGTGAGCGAGCCACCCCTTACACTAACGGTGAAACGGATTCTTTTTCTAGATTATCTGCTGCATATTTATACCCATCGTGTTAATAAACACATTTGCTAATAGTAAACGCTCGTCCTGTGTTCCTTCAAGTCTCTCAACCCTTTTTTTGCGCTGTCCCGTAATGACAATGCTTCAAATACCCTTTATGTCATAGAAAAAATAAGCAGGATGAAAATCAGTGCATGAAAGCGCAATACGATCAAGTTCCATTCCCAGTTTTGTTGCCGCTGAGCTGGAATCAAGCAAAATTATATTTCCTGTTAATTATGGGACAGTTTTAACATGCAATCTGAAAAATTATCTTCGCTAAAATGCTCTAGAGTTTTTGTGGCAACGCACTGGCAGCCTAAGTCGCCTATGCCACGACGCAACGGACGAGAAAATAGACCTGAAGATGAGACAAATGCGTAGAAACGTGCTGTGAGTGGTAAGGTGCGGCCGGTTTCCTTACCAAGGACTACAAACAGAATCGGCAGCCGGCAGCGGACCAGTGGGGATTCCGGTGAAAAATAATAAATCGCAAGCCGATAAGCCAGGGTCCTTTCTTGTCGGAGCCGGAGCGGAAAGGTAAATCTTGCGCGTTTTCACCGTGCTGCTTTTTCAAAGCCGCTGTCGGCAGGAAACGTGTCTCCAAGTTAAATGCCAATGACAAAAAAAGAGCGCGTGCTGCTCACGGAGGCAGTGACTATGCGCTCTTCTCGAGCGCCTGCCTGCCGGAGTCAGAGCTAGCCTCCCTGCCGTCGGTGTTCGTCATAATTTCGTCAATATCTTACGTAGTATCATGGACGGTATTACCGGCGCACTCTCGAATCGGATCTGGAAAGACTGAAAATTCAATCGCGAATATCTCAATATCTGTTGCACTTAGGGACATGCTGCAAATTGTATTAGCTTTGAATCTTTACAATCTTAAATATTGCGGTTGCAATGGGCAGCGTAAAGCAAAGAGTTAAAAAACAATTAACAAAATTTGGCTGATTAATTATATAAATTTTATCGCTATGGCCTTATCTTGAGTCCGTCGAGCCGAATATACATTCCGTGAAGGCGCGTTCACAATACTATCAGCGCCTTTTAAAAAAAAAAATCTGTAAACGGTAACAAAAAAGCACCCTGTATATAACGGCGGTGTTCGGCTTGCTGTGTACGTCGTACGGCCGCTTGATGACATCACCGTGTATATCTTGCCATCACTGGGACTTTCTGTACCATCTGCTAGTACGCACTCTAACACACACACGCTACTGGCTTTTCTTGCAATAGGACTAGTAATGCTTTTGCATTAATAACAAACCGCCATTGATGAAAACCCCTCAGCTAGTGGTACGTCATCCTGTTCGTCATCGTATTCGCAAAAAACCTGCAATTGCAAAGTGCTTCTTCAGTTTATGGTTTTTTGCATTGTCGGCGCCATCATCCCCTCCAATAAAGTCGTCCCGGCCGGCGATGTAAGCTCCGAGCAGCTGTGCCACGACGAAGCGTTGCGACGTGCCCACGTTCGTCCAACCATGGGGCGCGCTTCATACACGCGGTAACATCGCAGTTGATTGATAGCCGACTGGGCATGCGACACATACCACGTGACCGGCTGAACCAACATGGCACACCCTAAGCCTTGTATCCAAGGTGCAAACGTTGCTGCCAGAGGTCGATCTCCGACCGAGCGCTTTAGTTTCGACTTCAGCGTTGCCTCTATCTAGTGCCTACTTCGCTTCTCCTTTTAATTTAGATAATTTGCCAGCGGCCACACACGCATGTGCTGATTTATCCAGTAGGCCTGCTAACCGGAGGGTGCTTGTGTTATTCACTCATTGCTCATGTTTCAGGAGATATTGAAGGTTGAAGGTTTATCTCCGCAACTAGGTGTTGCGAGGACAGCCAGGGAAAAAGCTGTATAGACAGCTTGAGAGGTCCTGACTTCCTCTTACAGTGCAGCATTGACGGTGGCGGATTACAACATCAAACTAAAGTATTGAAACTAACCCTGGTCCCAACAACAGTAGCGGGTACTGGCAGATCTTCAGAAACTAACCGCACGCCAAGCTGAATTAACAGCCGAATCACAGGACCTGAAAACTCAAGTGACTACTACTGATAAAAGGATAACCGAATTATGCATATGAATGGCCGATCTTCAAACGGATTACCAAGCACTACTTCCTCTCGGAAACGACACTCAAAACATGTAGGCTGATACAAGCAACGTGGATCGTATAATCCACAAACGAGAAACCCGCATAGATGACGCTGAAAACAGGTCATGCCGGAACAACCTCATTGCTAAGTTGAAGTATGGTCATGGCCTGTTATTTAAAATTTTACTGTTATTATGCGGTGATGTTGAGAGCAACCCTGGTCCCGGTTTTTATACACACGATACGAATTCGGATAATAAGTAATTAATGGCATTTACGCTGTAATAAAACGACTGTAACTTCGCCAGTCACAGTTCCTTCATAAACTTCATATGCTTAAACAGCAGCAGGACGCTAAAAGTACGTCCTTAAAAAGTTTACGGGGCAGGATCACTGCACTAGACAACGACATGCATTTCTCACGGCTGGCCGCAAGGGCTGGCGATTCAAACGCATCACAGTATGTTGACACATTGACCAGGGACGTTACCCATCTTAAGGCCTGTTTTGAAGATGTTTCCAATAGGTCCTTCTTGGTGGGAACAGCCGAAATAACAAAGCGCAGACACAGAAAGGAACACATAGAACGTAGAACACATAGAACGTAGACGTAGATGTGTTCCTTTCTGTGTCTGCGTTTTGTTATTTCGGCTGTTCCCACCAAGAAGTATCAACCAACTAGCTCAGTTTTCTACTCTTTTAACGTCCAATAGGTCCTGCAGGAATAAGTTGCTTATTCTAGGTCTAAATGACTCCGCAACAGAGAGCTGATCTGAATCTGAAAAAATGCGCGCGAATTCTTCCCTTCTCCTCTTAACCAAAATGTTGCACCTGAAAGCATCGAAAGGACTCATTGAATAGGCCGTTTTGTTGAAAGCAAGCACCGACCGATTTTCGTTAAATTTTGAAGTTATAAAGTCAAAGACAATATCTTATTGTGCGGTGCTAACCTAAAGGACACTAAGTTTGCCATACGCGAAGACGTCACGCCCGCAGTCAGAAAGGCACTCTTCAGGCTTTCACAATACGTACGTGACGTGACTTTTCCTTCCAAGTTTGGATTTGATAAGCTCCTCGGCAACAAGAAGTGTTTTGTCTATGATTCTGAACATGACCGAGTCGGCGAGCTTGGAGAATGACAAAAAAGGGACGCAACTGTCCGCTCCGCTTCTCATGTCCACCTTTCATTCTATGCCCTTGGCGTCATCAAATTTTGAATTGATAACTGTTCGTCGTGAATTGCAAGAGTATCAAAACTGAAATTGCACCCTTGTTTCCTCTCTAAAACCTCATATTATAATTGGCACTGAATAGTGGCTGGTCAATTCCGTTCTCAGATTTGAAATATTTCCCACCGGTTATGACGCGTGCCGTAGCGAGCGACACTTGCATAGTGGAGGGGTCTTCTTACTTGTTGGCCCGTGTTTTAGCTCTTCATTAATAACAGCGCCCCTATATGGTTGCGAGTAAGTATGGAGCAACCTTTGCCTAAACAATAGAAAGAATTTGGCTATTGGCTGAGACTACCGTCTTCCTCCTTTACCAACCCGGTCGCTTTCAGTTCGCTGTCTGATTTTCTACTCAGCTTAAAGAATGACTTTCTTTTAGGTAGGGACTTCAACATGCCTGATTTCAAATCATCATCATCATCAGCCTCACTACACCCACTGCAGGGCAAACGCCTCTTCCATGTCTCTCCAATTAACCCTGTCCTTTGTCAGTTGCCGCCACTGTATCCCCGCAAACTTCTTTATCTCATCCGCCCACCTAACTTTCTGCCGTCCCCTGCTACGTTTGCTTTCTCTTGGAATCTACTCCGTTACCCTTAAGGACCAGCGGTTATCTTTCCTTCGCATTACATGTCCTGCCCAAGCCCATTTCTTTCTCTTCATTTCAACTAAGATGTCATTAACCCGCGTTTGTTCTCTCACCCACTCCGCCCTCTTCCGATCTCTTAGCAATACACCTATCATTTTCCTTTCGATAGCTCGCTGCGTTGTTCTTAACTTAAGCTGAACCCTCTTTCTTAGCCTCCACGTTTCTGCCCCACAGGTGAGTACCGGTAAAATACAGCTGTTGTATACTTTTCTCTTCAGGGATATTGGTAAGCTACCATCCATGACCTCAGAGAACCTGTCATATGCGCTCTACCCCATTCTTATTCTTCTAGTTATTTCCCTCTCATGATCCGGATCTGCGATCACTACCTGCCCTAAGTAGACATAAACTCTTACTACTTCCAGCATATCGCTACCAGTTGCGAACTGGTGTTCCCTTGCTAGGCGGTCGAGCATTACTTTGGTTTTATGCTTGTTAATTTTAGCCCCACCGTTCTGCTCTGCCTGTCTCATTGATCATGCTTTGCAGTCCTAGTCCTGAGTGGCTTAGCAAGGCAATGTCATCAGCGAATCGCAAATTACTCAGGTATTCTCCAGTAACTCTTATCCCCAACTGTTCCCATTCCAGTCCCCGGAATACCTCCTGTAAGCAGGCAGTGAAGAGCATTGCCGAGATCGTGTCTCCCTGCCTGACACCTTTCCGTATTGGAATTTTATTGCTGACTTTGTGGAGAACTATAGTAGCTTTGCAATCGTTAAAAATATCTTCCAATATTTTCACATAACACTCTTCTGCACCCTTATTCCGCAATGCCTGCATGACAGCTGAGGTTTCCACTGAGTCAAATGCTTTCTCGTAATCAATGAAGGCTATATATAGGGGTTGGGTATATTCTGCGCATTTCTCTATCACCTGATTGATAGTGTGAATGTGGTCTATTGTCGAGTATCCTTTAAGAAAGCCTGGCTGATCATTTGGTTGACTAAAGTCCAAGGTTGTCCTGACTCTATTAGCGATTACCTTAGTAAATACCTTGTAGGCAACGGACAATAAGCTGATTGGTCTGTAATTCTTGAAGTCCTTGACGTCTCCTTTCTTATGAATTAAGATAATGTTAGCGTTCTTCCAAGCTTCTGGTTCTCTCGAGGTCACAAAGCATTGCGTATACGGGGTGGCTAGTTTTTGTAGCACAGTCTCTCCTCCGTCCTTCAACAAATCTGCTGTTACCTAATCCTCACCAGCTGCTTTCCCTCTTTGCATTGCTCCTAAGCCTTTCTTTACTTCCTCCTTCGTTACTGGCAGGATGTCCCATTGCTGTGCTCGACTGCCTCCCTCAGTAACTTGGTCATTACATTCGGTACTGAATAGATTTGTGTAGAACTTTTCGGGTAGATCTAAACCTCTTCATACGAGCCTTTCTTCAATGTCTTCATTGAGTTCACTACTAATGACCTATATCAGTACATCACTGAGCCGACACGGGAAACTGAGCACTTTTTCTTCTGCTTTTCTAATCAGTTATCTTTAAACGATAACATATTCAGTAAGATTCTAAATTGATCAACACCACAAAATAAATAACTTAAAAAAATCCCCTGTGCCCCTTGGTTTCTGTGGCTGTTGGCTTCTGTCATATTTATAACGAGCCCCTCATCCCCTTCCCTTGTTTGCTTAATTGCTTAGCGAGGGCCTCGATTCTGTCAGCCTTGACGCCTTAGGAAGCATAAGAGGGTTCTCACGCAGCTTCCACCCTCTCCGTTCGATGACGTTCTACGTCACACCTGCGGTAACTCAGGACGTTCTACGTCCGCCGCTTGTGAACGTGGGTGGCGCTGATGAACACTCTCAAGGTTAGGATACTTGTAAACATAAATACCCCCGAAAGCAGAAGAATTGACAGCCGTCGCCGTAGCTCACAGGTAGAGCACCGGACGCGTAATTCGGAGGTCGTGGGTTCGGATCCCACCGGCGGCAGGTGGTTGTTTTTTCTTCTGCTTTTCTAATCAGTTATCTTTAAACGATAACATTTTCAGTAATATTCTAAATTGATCAACACCACAAAATAAATAACTTAAAAAAAAAATCCCCTGTGCCCCTTGGTTTCTGTGGCTGTTGGCTTCTGTCACACTCATCTTCAGTGTTAGATTTGATGATCTGGAACCGGCCTTCAGTAATGCGTGACAGTGTGATCATACCAGGAATAGGCGACCACAGTTATGTTGTCGCTAACGTTCGGTATTTTCCTTATTTGATTCCAGAGGTCGACCTCGTTAGGTTTTCATTTTAATAAGGGCGACTATACATCAGTGAAGAACGAACTGGCGTCTTTCCTTCCTGAATTTATTCATGTAAGCCAGCATTTAGACTGTAGTTCCCTTTGGGAAGTGTACTGTGCGATGTCAGTGCACGTTAAAGAACCCCAGGTGGTCGAATTCCGGAGCCCTCCACTACGGCGTCTCTCATAGCCTTAGTCGCTTGGACGTTATACCCCATAAACCAAACCAAACCAAACGCTTTGGGAAGTATTCAAGATTAAGCTGGAATGCCTAATTGATCTTTATATCACATCTACAGGTCTTTCTGGAAAGTTTCGCGGCGTCAAACCGTGGATCACGCGGCCGACCAGATGCTTATCAGGGGAAAACATCGCCTTCTAGAATCATACAAAAAAAATCGACGCCATGCAGCATTGCAGTCTATTCGTGTTCTTGGCTGTACACTAAAAACTCAAATTAAAGCTCATAAGCATTGCTTTTCAATGACTTGGGATCAAAACTGCGTGATAATCCCAAAGAATTGTGGACGTTGTGAAAACACAACGGACGTGAACCAGTCGGAATTCCGAATTTAGACCTCGATGCTGAGGTCATTACTAATTATGGCGATAAGTCATGCTGCTTTAATGCTTGCTCGCAGTGTGATTTTGCGCCAAGGTACATCGGAGAACTTCCATTAACTCGTGAATCTGTAACTGAAAACATGTCTTAATTGGTTTTACTCGCCAAGGTATATTAAAATTGCTTAGTAATATCAATTCATCTTCTGCCGGTGGTCCTGATAGTGTACCTAACTTTCTTTTAAAGTCACAAGAGAATGAAATCTCTCATTACTTTGTCATCATGTTCTGAACATCTCTTAACTCGGCGTCTCTGCCAAATGACTGGAAAAATCATAATGTGGTACCAGTGCATAAAAGTGGTCCAAAAATCTTTATTGTTAATTAGCGACCGACTTCTTTAACCAGTGTGTACTGTAAAATGTTGGAGCACATAATATATAGCGCAGTCCTAAAACACCGTGACTCTCATGACTATTGAAGCGGAACAAAGCAGGTTCTTACAGACCACGCAAAACTCGGTTCTGGCAGAGCAACCTGCAGATGGCATTGCCGAATTAGATAAACGGGTTGAAGTTCTGCAGGCGGAGGTCCAACGCTTCAGCCAAAAACGAGGCTTATTTGCCCGATTGTCCACCTCCATACTGGTGACTTATCGACTGTGCGGCGAAGTTATTTATTGGGTGAGTTGGTGACGATATTGCGTTGGTGGCTGCTTGTTCTATTATCATCATCATTTATTAACCCTTAAAGGTCCCGTTAGGGACATTTAAGACAAAGCTCGTCTCCTTTACTACAAATTCTTATCGCATCCCAACCACATACTCTCTTAATGACATACCAGTTGAAAGAACTTCCACTTACAAGTATCTAGGAGTTTACCTTCAATCAGACTTAACCTGGAACTATCATATTAACTTCATTCTAGCAGCTGCTAACCGTTCTCTTGGCCTTTTAAAACTTAACCTTCGACATGCTTCGGCATACGTGGGTAAACTTGCTTATATTACACTAATTCGACCTAAGACTGAGTACGCTTCCGCCATATGGGACCCAGATCAAGCCTACATCAAAGATAACATAGAAGCCCTGCAAAATCGTGCTGCTCGTTTCATTTATTCCGACTACTCACGTTTTACTAGCGTCACCGCGTTAAAAGCTCGTGCTGGTCTTCACAGCATTTCCCATCGTCGTAAACTCTCCCGATTAACTCTTTTTCACAAAATTTACCATCATCCTTTGCTTCACGACGATTTCTTTCACTTACCCACAGCAGTGTTTCCACGCCGTGACCATCCTTTCAAGATCAAACGCATCACATGTCACACTTCAAGTTTTGCCAAATCGTTCATACCCAAAACCATTATTGACTGGAACCGGCTGCCTTCCACAATCGCAACTGAAACTAACGCGAGATCATTTCATGAACTTTTAAAAAATCAAAGGGATGTGTAGTTTTCTTCTAGTTCTGTTCTGTTCACCGTAATGTGTTTGAGTTTCGCTTTTCGTTCTGTTTATTCCGATGTTTTTATTTTTTGTTTGTTTTTTGCGTCTTGTTGTTCCGCCACATTTCGATTGTTGCTAACTACCAGTTATTGCTAAACGGAGAAAAAACCAGTCACACAAGACGACGGACAAGAAGAGTGTACACACCACAACGACTGGACTAACAACTGAAGTTTATTGGAAAATACATGGTCCGAGCAAGGCCAGCAGAGCATGCGCAACAGCACCATCACTAATCACTGCGCAAAAGAGACAAAGACAAGAAATCTAAACTATCGTGGACGACCTAAAAAAGCAAATTCTTTTTCAAGTAGGCGCACCGAAGTTGTGCTTATACAATCAGAGCCTAACAAACCGATATGATATGCCTCCAGTATTTCCCGCTCCTGTTTTCCCTTGCCTCTACCAAGAATGGTGGCATTGCTAAACAAAGGATAACAGCCACATTCATTGCAATGGCGAGGCAAGTTTGCACCGCCACCGGACCCCAGGGAGGAGTGATGCTCACGAAGCCGGTCATTAATACACCGGCCAGTTTGGCCGATGTAAACTCTCTCGCATGTGAGGGGGAACTTGTACACCACCTGTGCGACACATGTCGTGAAGCGATTCTCATGCTGCGTTGTGCAAACGTGGTTCCTTTCCCTGCCTCGAGAAATGCGCGAACACAGTCCCGACAGCTTGCAAGGAGCAGAGAACACCATGCTCACTCCCTGCTTGGCCGCCACTTTTTTCAAGTTGTGGCTCACTTTGTGCACGTACGGCATGACCTCGAACTTCTTTCGTTCAGTTGGCCCAACGTCAGTCCTCTTCGTGAGTCCTTTCTTGAGGTTCTGAAGCAGCGATTCAGCCACTGCCTTCAAAAGGGGTTTAGGGAACCCAGCGGCTTCCAAACCTTTGCATTGATTGTCAAGGCTGGTTTTGATGGTATGGTGACAGCTTTTTCCCAGTGCATTGCGGAAACAGCTCATCGCAATCCCTCTCTTTACAATCTTAGAGTGCGCAGAACCGAAAGGTAACAAAGCTTTCTTACTTCTAGGCGAAAACATCCAGCATAAATGGCCATCGTCAAGGAATGTTAGTTGCAGTTCTAGGAACCTGATAGAATGATTGCTAGGGAGTTCATGAGTAAAATTAAGAGTGCGTGAAGAAGCTTTAAAAGCAGTCAAAACATCGTCTACTGCTGCGGGCAGAGTGTCATTAGGTGAAAGGTCTAAAAATACTAAAAAATCGTCCACATACCTAAAAACTTTGCACACACGCTTGTCATGAAGTAAGTTTTGAAGTGTTCTGTCAAATTTTGCTAAAAATATCTGGGAAAGCACTGGGGCAACGCTAGAACCAATACATATTCCATTTTTCTGAAGGAACAAGGAACCTTTGAATTCAACAACAGTAGATGACAGGTAAAAAGATAACAACTCCAAAAAAGAATCAACCGGCATGCCACATGCGTTCTGAAAGTTCACAGGACTGCAATAATCAATAAGATCACGCACGGCTGCAAAGAGTTCATCATGGGGAATGCTGTAGAAGAGGTCCTCAATGTCAACCGAAAAAGCCGTGGTGGCACCGGGGATGCCGAGATTAAGTGCGTCAACAACCGCAGCCGAGCTGGCCACGCTATACAGGAAGGGCCGTCAACTGCTGCTGAAGAAATTGGCTCACTACCTTCTGCCATGAACCCGTCTCCGTAACGATGGCTCTCAGAGGGCAACCCACCTTGTGTGTTTTAGCTGAAAAGAACACTTGCAGGCGGTCACCCTTGCTTTTCATGACACCATTCGAAAGTTTCTCCAAGTTGTTTTCTTTCAGGAGCTTCATGGCGGCGGTCTTTATCCTTGAGGGCTTCCGACTAGTAGGCACGAAGTTCTTCGACACAGCAGCCAATGCCTTCTCTCCAAAAGACTTTGTCGGGAGGACCACGAAGCCACCTTCCTTGTCCGCTTGGAGGAGGGTCAGGTCATTTTCGATGAAGTGGTCGACAACTCGGTTTAGCGCTCGTTTGCTCTGCACAAACTGCTTGCCATCAACCTTCAAAAGAACGTCCACCCCTTCAGACAAACAGCGCTGTTTCTCATCCTTGTGTGCTTTATCAGCCAGCCGATGTACGGTGGCTAGCAGCTCATGGCTCCTTAAGCTTGGTGTGAGGCTGTACTTAGGGCCATTTTTCAGCAGGTCATCAACATCCTTGGGCACTGTCGCACCTTCCAGGTATACAACTGAGGCTCTGTTTTCCTTTGCCCGTTCTTTTTTTGGCAGATGCACCCTCAGCTGATTCCAGAACGCTTCCGCTGCCTGGCCTGCCAAACGGCGGTGCTCCTGGAGGCAGCGAGCTCCTGACAGCTCGTCACGTCCCGCGAGGCACAACACTCGCAACCAATCAGTTGTTAGTCCAGTCGTTGTGGTGTGTACACTCTTCTTGTCCGTCGTCTTGTGTGACTGGTTTTTTCTCCGTTTTCAATGTACCAACTGGCCCGCATTTCAACCCTTCTGCAGTTATTGCTCTTTTCTTGCTTCTTTTTTGCCCTGTTACTCACGTTAAATGTTTTTATGTATACAATTTGTTATTTTTACCACCCCCTATGTAATACCCTCGTGAAAGAGGGCCTTTAGGGGTATCTTTAAATAAATTACATAAGGGGGAGAGGTGGTACAGGGGTGTTCAGCAGTCATACATGAATATAAATATAGAAGGAATAGAAATATAGAAGGAATATAGAAATACAGAAAAATATAGAAAATATAAAGTATAGAATAGAAAAAAAAGTAGAACAAGACGAAAAAGACAGAAGTAACAAATTCAAATAATCAAGTCATGACAGAGTGTAGCAGAATTATAAACAAAAACCGATTACAACCTTCGGAAGTAGAACAGGCTGGTCAGTTTGCAGGGCTTGGGAGCTAGCATAGGGTGCAGGAAAAAATTATTTGTCGTTGAGATGGTCGATTAGGAGCTGTCCGAATCTGGAAGGATTAGTCTCAATGATGATGTGTTCGGGGAGGTTATTCCAGCTTTCTATCGCACTGGGAAGGAAAGATTTCTTGAAAGAATTGGTGGAGCCGTGCAAACGCTGTATGCTTAAGGAGTTAAATAAACGACGAGATGATCGTACCGGAGCTCGTAGAAGGTTTTCTCGAAGTGCTGGAAAGTTAAAGTACAGTTTGTGAAAAAGACAAAGAATTGAAGTTTTCCTGCGAAAGGACTTGATGCCGAGAGATGATTTCAACGCTGTGATGCTGAGCTGAGATTTATACTATGAGGTGATGAAGCGTGCTGCCCGATTCTGGATGGCTTCGAGTGAATCTATCAAGTAGGCCTGGTGAGGAGTCCATGTTGTTGAGGTGTATTCTAGTTTAGTCCGAATGTATGTTTCATATGCTAGTTGTCTGGTGGCTGCGGTGGACATGGAAAGTGATCTCCTGATGAATACGAGTGATCTGGAGGCACTAGCACATAGTTTCGTGATGTGATTAGCCCAGGTTAGGTTGGTTGTTATCTCGATGCCGAGGTACCGGTATGAATTAGTTTGAGACAGCGCTATGGAGTTCAGGGAGTACGAAAAATGAAGAATCGAACGTTTACGTGAGATGTGCATGAACTTACATTTAGAAACGTTGAGCTGCATTAGCCAGTCGGAACACCACTTCTGAATTCGGCTTAGCTCATCCTGTAATAATTCCTGATCACTGCTATTGTTGATGCGGGGATAAATGACGCAGTCGTCCGCAAAATGAAGGACAGATTATAAAATACCAGATGGCAAATCGTTGATGAAGATTAAAAAGAGTAATGGAGCAAGAACCGATCCTTGGGGAACCCCGGAGATTACTCTAGTAGTTTCAGATGCATGACTGGCGATGACGGTGAATTGCAAGCGATTAGTTAGGAAACAGTGCATCCAGGATAAGACAAGCGGGTCAAGCGACAGAGCTGAGAGTTTGGAAAAGAGACGCTGGTGAGGGACGCGATCGAATGCCTTGGCGAAGTCTAAATAAATTATGTCGGTTTGGAAGGCAGAGTCTAGATTTAAGTGAAGATTAGTCGTAAGTTCGAACAGTCGAGTTTCGCACGAAAAACTTGCCCTGAAACCATGCTGATTGGGAAAGAAGAAACGGTTGTGGTCAAGGTGACATGCGATGTGCAAGTATATTATATCTTCGAAAACTTTACAAGAGATACATGTCAGTGAAATTGGTCGATAATTTGAGGGGTAGGAGCGATCTGCAGCTTTGAAGACAGGTACAACTTTGCTTAATTTCCAGTCGTCTGGAATCTGACTAGTGTTAAGAGACTGGGCAAAAATGAGTTGCAAGATTTGGCTTGTGAAATATTTAGTTGCTTTAAAAATGTTAGCAGGGAGGTTGTCTGGTCCAGGGGAAGTGGATATCTTTAGATTATCTATGAGTTTTAAAATTCCCTCTTATGTGATGGTAACAGGTAGCATAGGTGCATAATTTAGACTTGGCACGGAAACGATGCTTGCTGTTGGCTCCTGGGTAAACACGGACGTGAAATAGGAATTCCTGACGTCGGAGCGCTCGGAAACTGGAACATCGGAGCCGTCTCGTGCCTTCAGGGAAATATTGTGCGAACTGTTTTTATTGAGCGTGAGCAAGTTCCAAAACTTCTTAGGGTTTACCCGCATATCTCTATAAGATTGTTACAGTAGAATTTTCGTTTTGAAGTTCGTAATAACTGCGTCTATTCGTGCAGACTTGCAAAGTATTTGTCCCACTTCCTAGCGCATCCTGATTAATTTGCATTACGGAATAGGCGTTTTTTCTTTCGCGACAACTTCCTCAGCGCATTAGAGTACCATGGTTTATTGGCATCCCCTCGAATGCAGATGAGCGGGACGTAAGCTTCTATAAGCGATAACATTTTCTCTTTAAAAAGACACCAGTTATTATCCTCATCCCTTGTTATCCATCCCTCACGCTGTAGCCATGGGCTATGCACTGTAGCGCAGACAAATGCGCACAAATCGCTTGCCCCTTGTGCAACCCCACACGCTGCTCAGCTCTATTATATAGAGCTGTTACACTTCGTGGCGCGACAACTGCAGCAATTGACAAAGGTGTTGATCACTAACCTTCCTTTGGTTTCGTAACTATGGATACCACACTCAAGAGCGACCTATATGCGTGCAATCGAACTGCCGGGGTTTCCTGAACACGCTAGGTGAGATGCGTCGATTGCGCTTCGGTAGACTTCCTGCGTGGGCATTATTTGTATAAGAGACAATTCACCCCCCCCCCTTTCCCTTTTTGGATTTACTACCTACTCTTGCCCCACTATGCAAGACAGCCGTACCAGTGCTGCCTCCCGAATGCCTGGAAAGGCAGCCGTATATACCTATAGTGACTTGTTAGCCTTTGACTGGAGTTCCACTGGAGCCTTGGTGCAACAGTTGGCAGGAAGTTATGGTAGTGCTAGTTCATCGTCCCCGCACTGACGTGATTACAAGCCGGAATTACCAGTTGAGTTACTCACGAGGTCTAAGTCGTCAAAACTATCCAATAAAAGCACTCACAAGGAAAACCGAATTCTGCAGTCCATAGACTCACACTTAAAGTCGAGACTATCATCCTAACTTCCTCGCCATCTAGAAGCTCTTTGTCATCGATTTCGTCTAAACACAGCATTTACAAAAGCCTTACAGTTCCGTTTAGGTGAATCGAAAAGACCGTATTGCGATAACTGGGGCTTAGAAGACAAAGTAGAGCATATTTTGTTTGAATGCCCAGCGTATGCTGAGGAGCGTGAACATTTTGAACATCTTATGGAATCCCCCATTCCGGCGCCTCTAAGGCTCGACTGCGTATTAGAACCCTTAGCCGGCCATGGGCAGCAGATATGCGCTACAAACTTTTTATATGATTATTTAGATGACATTCGTCTTCTAGACAAAACTAATCCCTCCGTTCAGCACTCTCACTGCACATGCTTTAGGCAGTAATCTTTGTCATACCATTTTCTACACCTCTCCAGTTCGGTCTTTCTCTCTTCGAATCCCATCCCCACGCAGAATAGGAAGTTAGCAGATTTAAACGATGGCTGAATTTTGTTTTTCAATTGAAGATCTCTTTCTCTGACGTGATTCTTGTGTCGTACTACATGCGTCCCTATAGTGGCAGAGGTCCTCGCCTGCAGCTAGGATGGA
Source organism: Amblyomma mixtum (assembly GCF_055824585.1). Taxonomy (NCBI): domain Eukaryota; kingdom Metazoa; phylum Arthropoda; class Arachnida; order Ixodida; family Ixodidae; genus Amblyomma; species Amblyomma mixtum. Next base: position 141,923,595 of record NC_143019.1, on the reverse strand, counting down.
TAGCTCACATTCGTTGCACATAACCCGGGACGCCTTATTTCAGTTAGCAATCATAATATAAGCCAAGGCAGACATGGGGCTATCTCTAGGAAGTGTAGTGCTGGACATATACCGGGTGTCGCAGCTAAATGTAACCAAACTTTTAAAAAAGGCGAAGTGTCCTAGTCCAGTGAAACCAACTCAGGGTTTTTCATAGTCGCGTGGCCTAATCTTGAGTATTTTTTCGCTCCTCAAAGTTAATTCATTAGTTCAGTTTAATTAGCTAACTTTTTAATTATTAACTTCAGGAAGAAAGTGTCAAAGCAAAAGTTTTAGATCTCCTCGAAAAACAGCCAGTAGTGCTGTTTACGTCAAGTTACGATTTACGTAGCTTCATTTATTGGCCTTAAAAGAAAGTTGTCACGCGACCAGCTGCTCGCTCACTTCTCTGCCCCAATGGGCACCCAAAGTCTCATCGAGGAGAGGACTTCAGAAAAAATAGGTTTTATTCTTTACGGCGCGTCTTGGGACGTTGAAGTGGCATAGTTTTAATGTGGAAGCTTTTTCTTATTGTGCGGGTTATGGTTAAGGTCGGTAAAAAAACTAGTTTACGTAAATATTACTTTGCTGCAATTGTCTCAGTAAGCTGGTTTTCAAAGCGATCTACAACTTTTCCATTCACACTTTGTTCCTCACGTCAATAATTAAAAAGTTAGTTAATTAAGCTTAACTAAATAGTCAACCTTGAAGAACGGAAAAAAATACTGCAGACTAGGGTCACACGACTCTAAACAACCCTCAGCTGGTTTCAGACGGCTTGGACACCCCGTATTTTTTAAAGCTTAATTACATTTAGCTGAGACACCTGGCATAATGAGGCAGAGTTCGAGATTCTCGGTTCTTCAGGCACCGCGACCCGCCGTTTGGATCATGCCCATTCTCCTCCCTCCTCTCCAGACCTGACATGGTGGTGTGGAGACTGCTGGGACAGCGGTCACCATCCCATGCTCGTCGCGGTAAACGCTGTTGCCATGTCACAGACTGGGACTTGTTCATGACGCACTCAGCGACTGCCAGCTATCAGCCTCACCGAATCCGCAGATAGCTTTGTCCATAGCATATCAAAGCAACTCAGTAGAATTTGGCGGAGGAAAGACGACCGCCTCCGGGCCTGCACCTTCATCGGTCTTTACGGGCGGCCCGTCATCGTGCGGAATTCACGGTCACTCGAGGCCCGCTGTCATCGCAACGCCGAGAAACATTACACAGGCTAACAGCTGCGGCACGCCGGCATGAAAAGCGCCTCTCTCGTCAGCGGTTGCAGGACTGCTGCGCGTCTCTTGGATCATGGTCAACGACTGCTCCTACATTTCGTTCCAAGGAAATCAGCAGAAGTTCAAGGATCCGCTCGCTCTCCATGTCTTCGTTCGAGGGCCGAGGCAGATGCGAACCCAGTTCGGATAAAAGGTCACCAGGACTTGATTTCCGGCTTTCGATCCGACTCCGGCACCGTTCACCTACCCGAATTCTCTTTCTTAAGAAGCGGGTTCGCCTACAAGCAAAGAGGGCCTCAACGGTATGCAGAGCAGGGTGTGTTGCTGGGCAAGTTGGTTTGACATCCTGAACATGCAGCACTGACAGACGAAGGACAAAGGAGAGACGACGCACACAGGGCGCTGAAGCTGTGTGTGTCAGCGCCTGTGTGCGTCGTCTCTCCTTCGTCCCTGGTCTGTCAGCGCTGCATGTTCAGGGTATGCAGAAGCCGTTCACCATGTTTGAGGTTCTCGTGGGCATAGACCAAACGAAACTGTGGAAAGATAGTGGGCCAGATAGGCTTACAAATCACGACTTCAAAAATATTGAAGGCTTGGCACTGGAGTAGTTACCTGAGGCTGTGAACACGACTTGGAACACCGACGATGTACCAACCTCGTAGAAACATGCTCAGGGCGGATCCGGATCCCTAAGTCCGGATCCCTAAGACCGGGCGTGCCACAGTATGTAAGCTACTAGAACGGATGCTAGCTGCACGGCACTCACGGTGGCTTGAAAAGTATCATTGGTACCACCCATCTGAGACCGCCTATCGAGTGCTACTAGGAGGCAGACCTTTCAGAATTCATGCACTTCTAACCATGAAGTCTCACAAGGCCTATGACAACGTCAGCCACACAGCGATTTTGGCCATTCTCCATTGGCTGCATTTCCACCCCGGGTATGCAACTTTTTGAGCTCGTTCTTGGAAGGTGTCTCCATCGCCGTATGCCTCGATAAGGAACGTGTTGGCCACTTCTCATTTAATAAGGATGTATCTTATGTATTCTTGTTGGTCCGGTTATTATTTAACACGGCAGTTCTTCCTTTGGCATGGAAACTTTATACCATTCCTATATTTTTTATTTGATGTATGCGGAAGATTAACAGTCTGGTTAGTACACACGAACCTTAGTCGCCAAAAAGGCCTTAAGACCGCTCTGGACAAGACCACTCAGCGGTGCACCAATCTGCCTGGCGCTGTCGGTTGAAAGGCAAACTTTATATATATTACAAACCAGTCGGGTAGAAGCCTCCTTCGCCTAACACCTATATAGCTGTTTTTGAACGACCAACTCCTCATTAAAGCCTCTTCGATACGGGTGCCAGGTGTCGAGCTGGACAGCTCTGGATCTGCAGCAACATGGATTCCATCTGCGCTACAAAATGCAGCTGGTTCGCCAAAATGCCCAGAAAGCAGATTGTGTCTCCTCTAATATGGCTTGGAAGTTAATGTGCTCTGTGTTGCAGCCTCGGCTCGTTTACCAAGCACGGTTCCAACGCCTTAAACTAAGAAATTGGGAGTGCTTGGAAACAGTCAACAGAGGAGTCATGCGAGTTCGCACCGGTCTTTGCTTGACCTTTGTTCAAACACTACATGAATCCAATCTTCCCGATTTTAACTCGCCTTGAGCAGGTGGCTTTGCGGAGAATACGGGTGGGTGCTACGCTGAAGCCTGCGGTTGGGGCCTCCTGGACATGCTATATTTCCCTAATGACTTGCTCTTTCGGCACCGCACCATTACAGAGACGACGTTAACTCACTTCTTCCTAACCCGCCCCGGACTTCGGCCGGCACGCAAGCTACAGCTCGGCGCCACGGTTTCCACCCCAGCCGACCACAAGGAAGAAAAATCTGGGCATATGGACCCAACCAGGATTTCTGCCATTAATAGTATACACAGGCCTGCATATATACAAATGACTGTCTTGTGCCGAAGGGCACAATTGCGAAATAAAAAAAAAAGTAAATTTTGCAAAATCGGCTTTGCTTTATCACAAAATCTTTATATAAACTCACCTTGAAGCTGTCGGTAGGGTCATGAATGTGCTTGCCTTCGTACCTAACGGCTAGTAGGACTAAAACCACTAGAAAAACCTTAGATATCATGGCGGTCATCTCGCACGAAAGAGTAGACAACTCCGACTGGTGTTGTGTAGCACGGCACACTACTCCTGCAATAACTGGATGAGACCAAGCAATCCTTTTATGTCTGCTGGAAGCGGGAGGCCTCACCGTTCGCCTGTCTTCTTGTGACTGCTTCCTGACATTTCCGTGTCACAGCTGCTTGAACTGATAGTTCGTGTCATTTACTGCGTTGTTGCTAATAGCATCGAGCTCGGAGATGGAACGACAGTGCACCTCGAGACATAAAGTTATAAATAAACAACTTCTGTCTGGCCATCACCTGTGCTTTCGCAGCATTGTAATATACTAGGGCCCTCCGCCTCACCGTTCGCCTGTCTTCTTGTGACTGCTTCCTGACATTTCCGTGTCACAGCTGCTTGAACTGATAGTTCGTGTCATTTACTGCGTTGCTGCTAATAGCATCGAGCTCGGAGATGAAACGACAGTGCACCTCGAGACAGAAAGTTATAAATAAACAACTTCTGTCTGGCCAGCACCTGTGCTTTCGCAGCATTGTAATATACTAGGGTCCTCCGCCGCTTATAATAAAAAGTTAAAAATGTCTATTGTCTGTTGTTCGCTGCAAGGATATTGGCCTTCGATGTACTAGAAAGCTAAAATCATCAAAATGATTGTAAAAATAGAAATACGGGGAGCAAGAGAGCTGTCGGATAGGAATTCGTGCTGGATCAAATGTAGACACGTTGGCGGCTTCTTACGCTATAATTGTTCGGCGGATAAACACTGAGAGTTCAACGCAAGCTAACCCCAACGACCGACATCTCATACTGGTTTGACCACGAAATAGATTTCTTGACCTGACAGATGTGTACTCAACGTTGATGCCACTACTTTATTTCTGTTTTATTCTTCATTGCCATGTATCACTGACTGGGCAGGCCATGTTGTTTGTTTGACATGTATGTAGTATGTATCTACCCCTGCAATTATGCTGTCACGGCGCTGCAGGAAAATTCAAATAAATATGCTTCCTTGGTTTAGGTTGAAGAAAAAGACTTGTAGGAGGAAGTTTTTGCTGAGTTGTATGTGGAAATATATGACGTCCAAACAGTCCACGCCCAGCGTTCCGCGTGCCAGCGAGCCTCGCGCTTCGTGGATATCTTTTTTCACAACACTGAACCAGCGCATCTGCTGCACAGCAATTATCCCCGAGCGGGAACTGAGGCATCCCGTCAACTTTTGTTATAGGTACGACAGGCGAATCATACTACGGCTTGAAGTGATGTGCGTGTATTTTTGCAGTTGCGATGGCGCATATCCTGGGACGGCGCAAGTGATTCAATAACGTAATTCACATTGGAGACCTGGCTGATAACACGACATGCGATACTGCAAACATACTCCATCTCAACTCTAACGTGCACCACTATGGCAGGGGGACGCATCTCATTTAATGAGGAGAGCGCACGGTTCTGAACTATTTCGTGCGAGTATCGTCGTCTGCTTCTCGCCTTCTGGCGGAGAGCTGACCATCGCTGCAAATCGCCGCAAGTGGCGAGTGGAAGTAAGAACAAAACGCTTTCCACGAAAACCCAAGCACACAATGAGCGTAAGCACAACACTGGCGGCTTTCTATCAAAAGCGATGACCAACTATGCAGCGAAGATGAGAAACTGCGTCACGAAGGGAGGGCTGTGCCTACGTTGCAATGCGCTCTATTAGAGACCCCTCGCATGGCTGGTAATCCGCCGTTGTTACTGCATTTTTGATGGTGATGAATTTTGATGGCGCAAGGGCAGCTTTGGTCAGAGAGCGCCGTAGCACAAGATAACCCTCAATACACAGTGGAGGGAAAGGGGAAAGACTAAAGGCACATTTCCCAAGCGTTTCGTCCCAAATAAGCCGACCACCATGCCAGAGGGAAGCTTGAAGCGTACCCACCGGCCATTGTTTGGCCGGTGGGTACAACCGCATGCACACCTCTCGCATGCGACGCGTGTGCTTAAAACACAAGGCCACCGCTGCGGTTGCGTTTTTCTGTATGTCCACTGGTTATACACGGTGTACAGAGATTTCGCTCCGCCTTACCTCGACAATAAAAAAAATTAGTAGGGAATAAATTTGTCCTTTCTTGTATTTCTTTTGACGATTAAGCAGCTCTTCAGTCTAACTATAGATGTCGCATTGTAACAAATAATCTTGACTTTACGAAAGCACCATGGCGCCTCTGTGACTGCAGTTATCGCTGCATCTGCGTACGTTGAGCCGAAGTCCTTGCAAATTTTTGGTTGCCAAGGAGCCGCTGTAGAAGTTAGTTACGAGAACAACAACTGCCATAGGGTGGCCGCGGCAATGCAAGGGGCAATGATGGCACAAGCTGTTGCCATAACAGACGCTCGTACCCATCGCTGACTGTTTGTTAGGCATTCAATTGAGAATATAAGTAAGCTTGCTGTGCAGAACAAACATTTCATTGCGCCCTTCGGGGGAAAAAATTGGACAGAGCTAGGACTGGCAAGCAGCATTATATGCGAGCGGGCCTATCCGACTTGATTACGGCTTAACATCCCAGAATTCTCCCCCTAAAAGTACGGCATTCAACAGAAGCACCAGGGTACCACGCAAGGCGGCTGGGTGATATTGAACTCTGCTGTCTTCGTTGCTTTTTTGTTTTTCACCACCGCGTGAGCATTGCTCGTCGCCGAAGAAGAGTAGGTGGCACCAGCACGTGCTACGCAAGAATCTGAGGCGCTCGCCTCAGCTCGACGTCGCCACCGTCGATTAGTCGACGCAGGCCGCATCCTAACGTTGCCTTTCGCAACGGGCATATTCGGTAATAAACGACTGGCCGAAACACCGAAAGCAGACATGAGTTCGGTTGCGACATTGAGCGTCAGCCAGAGTAACGATGTTGTTGCCACAGCATCATGCCCAGTGGCACACTTGTTCATTGCTGATAAACGAAACACCCCTGAAAAAGAATTCAGCCAAATTTCAGTGCTAGTATCTGCCCTAAGAAAAGCTGCAGGTGTAGTTGAAAATGAAAATTATTGTATAAAACTACCATGCCTTTACAGCGACAAATGGAGGCCGCTCCAGCTGCCGAACGCCGATTGCAAATAACAGAAAGGTAGCTTTTTCGCACAACAGTGCGCTTTACATTGAACTCGAGGGGAGAGAGGAGCGGAGAGGAAGATTTGTGGCGTGCACTCAATGCCTAACGTTCACTCCCGCAGCCGAGCTGAACCAGACAGACACCGTGACGACTTGCCTTCCGCAATGTCGCTGAACGAAAGTTGCTGCTTTGATAGGAAATCAGTGCAGATTAGCCTGATAGCGTTAAGGCAACGGGACGATCGTTTTTTTGAGGTTCAAGCCGATGCATCCTGCCCATCTACACTCGTGCGCGTGCAGATCCTGAGGGGAAGACGTGTTGTGCACTCACATTGCTACTTACGGCCGAACCGTGCGAATCCAGCTGTCTGTCTGACGCGCCGAGCACTCATCACCGTTCAATATAGTGCCGAGGCACAGGCATGTGTCCCAGCAGAACGCGCAGATATCTTGCGGAAAAAGTGCTAACATTAATTACGGCTCACTCGATATATCGAGATATGTATAGCTGAGAAATTGTTCGCCGATGGTAAAATCGCGGTCGGCTATGATAGCCATTGATCTCGTCGCCGCCACTCTGCCATCTGGGAACGAATACACAACTTCGCCGCATCGCAGGCCAGCTTTAACACCTGAAACAGCGCTGTGGGAAACGCTAAACATTCGCGCTGTTTATATTTGAGAAAGTGAAAAAAGGCGCCACATCGCGATCGCGTACAACTTCTCTTCGATCGCTAGCCTCAGCAAGGAACTGCCCATGTATGACCGTTCTCCAAATGGTCTATGAATTTTGCTCCTCATATGCGAATGGTGCCCCCGCTGAAAATTGGGCTATCCTAAAACGTGCGACAACTTCAGAATGATGACGATATTCGTATTACGAGTTCTCCTGGCCAATGTCACGGAATAGAACAAGGCAGGTTAGCAGTATACATCTGTAGCAATGGCTAGCTATTTCAATCGGCAATTTCGAATTTATTTCTGATATAGTTAACATCAGGCAGATGATAGATCTTCAGTTATTCCAACTACCACACTGCTGTCTTTTTAGACGCAATTAAGTGCCTTTATTTTCCTGCCTTTTCAGTATCCATGCACAGTAGACGCTGTAGCGTAAAGAGACCTCGTTCTCTCCCCAATTTGCAGTTATTGCATAAAACAAATTTTAGGGGAATCCCCCAAGGTGGAGTGTAATTGTAATAAGAGAATAATTACTCATTGGCATCCACCTGAGCGCAGTCATACGGCTGTATCTATTTATTTACAGCCCCATCCTCGTTATTTACAGCCCCATCCTCGGCGCTAGCGCCATTGCCGCTCTTCAACAGGATGTAATCCCTATCTCAACGTGGTGTGACAAATGGCACATGCCTCTTAATCTAAATAAATGCCAATCCGTATCATTCTCCCGCAAAAACACCGTTATTGATAGCACTTATAACATAAAATCGGTCAGCGTTACCAGGACATCATCTTATAAATATCTAGGAGTACACATCACATCATCTCTGTCATGGACAACACACATTCAGACCATCTGTTCCAAAGCATCGCGCACACTTGGTTTTCTGCGGCGCAATCTAAAATCTGCATCACCTGAAGTAAAAAAACTTGGCATACATAACATTCGTAGGTCCTAAATTGGAGTACGCGTCATCTGTCTGGCATCCATCACAATCGTATCTCATCTCAGACCTTGAAGCCATTCAAAATCGCGCCGCCCGTTTCATTACATCGCAGTACTCAAGAAATACCAGCGTAACATTACTAAAACAATCCCTCGGCCTTCAAACGCTAGCAACTCGCCGCGTAATTTCCCGTCTATGCCTCTTTCACTCTTCCTTTTATTGCTCACCAAGTCATTTGTTGCTGCAGCCACCCCCACGTACGTCATCCCGCCTAAACCACAGTAGCCCAATCGCACGCATTAAAATCCGCACCTCCGCAATGAGCAGTTCGTTTTTTCCTGACGTCATAGTGCTCTGGAATGGCCTTCCCGACAACATAATAACATGCTCCGATCGCTACCTTTTCAATGAGAAACAAGCTAATCACTACTCTTAAACATCATTCATACTGCGACACTGAAGTGCCAACTGTTCCCTGTTTTCTTTTTGTTTTTTATTTATTGCTTTTAGTTTGTATATTATTGTACTGTTTTTGTACTCCGTGCATTTTCCCCCTCTCTTCTTTATTTTTGTTCTCTGCCACTACCCTCCAACCTATATGTACGCCCCCCCCCCCCTATTGTAATGCCTCCGGGCCTTTAAGGGACAAATAAATGAAATTTATTTATTTATTTCAGAATACTGCAAGCCACTGCTTGGCCCAAGCAGGAGTGAATTTACATTGTTACATAACCAAAAGAATAAAATTATATAATATTAGCAGCACATGGATATAAAACATACATATAAAGGATATTAGAAGGTAAGTAGACGATTTGACGCATCAGAAAAATTTTGCGAGGAAAAAACAGATGTCGGTAACGAATTCCAGTCTTGCACTGTTCTAGGGAAAAAATGTATTTAAAACTATTAAAAAAACAGATGTCGGTAACGAATTCCAATCTTGCACTGTTCTAGGGAAAAAACTGTATTTAACACTATTAGTTTTGGCGAAAAGGGGAGTAAGTGAATGGTCATGAACGCTCCGAGCCCTTCTCACTAGAGGACCTTAATGCACTCCGGAAGCTTCAGTTTTTTTCCTCTTAATCATATAAACAAGAATACCAATCTGTTAATCTTTCTGCGGATTCCTAGTGTAGGAATGTTATTTAATATCATTAACTGGGAGGGAGAGTCTTCCCTTTTGTATTTTCTGCATATAATCATAACCGCTTTCTTATTGACTTTTTCAAGGACCATTATGTCCTTTTTCGTATACGGGTCCCACACGACTGAAGCATATTCAATTAAAGACCGCAGACAAGTTTCGTAAGCCAATTTTTTTCATGTGGGCTGGGGCAGTTTTTAGCTTTCGTCGTAAAACCCATAGCTTTTGCAATGCAGCTGTTAAAACGATAGTAATGGTTTGGTTTGGTTTATGGGGTTTAACGTCCCAAAGCGACTCAGGCTATGAAGGACGCCCTGGTGAAGGGCTCCGGAAATTTCGACCACCTGGGGTTCTTTAACGTTCACTGACATCTGTGACGACCATTTTAACTTACTGTCGAGTGTAACACCTAAATATTTCCACGCGCCTAACGCGCCGCGCGGCCTCCGCGCTGAGTCGAAGACGACGACGAAGCGGCGGTGGGCTCTCGAGGCGCGCTTGTTCTGTTCGGTGTCCTGGAACCTGGCGCTGTAATTAAAAGAAGGCTCCCAGCCCGCCGCGGTGGCTCAGTGGCTATGGTGCTCGGCTGCTGGCCCAAAAGACGCGGGTTCGATCCCGGCCGCGGCGGCTAGAATTTCTTTGGAGGAGAAATTCTAGAGGCCTGTGTGCTGTGCGATGTCAGTGCACGTTAAGGAACCCCAGGTGGTCGAAATTTCCGGAGCCCTCCACTACGGGCTATGAGAGACATAGCCTTAGTCGCTTTGGGACGTTAAACCCCACAAAACCAAAACCAACCAAAAGAAGGCTCCCAGTCTTGGGTTCTTCCCGACGCCTACCTTCACGGCTCCTCTGGTCGTGACACTGGTGGAGGTGCGGCCGATGCTCCCTACTGCTGAGGACGACTCGACGCGCCCGCCTCTTGTGACCACCCCTGTCCATCGTGCCAGCCGGAGGATCCGAGGCCTGTCCCCCGAGGCCCTCCCTTTTGTCGGTGCGCCCTCGACTACCCCTACACTCATGGCGACGCCAATACCCGCCCTGCCTCCGACTTTCCCTGCAGCCAGCCCCACCTATCTCACTCTTCAAACCCCACGAACGCCTAAGCCCTTTCACGGTGACCTGTTTGAAGATGCCGAAGACTGGTTGGCGCACTACGAACGGGTTGCGACCTTCAACTGCTGGGACGCCGCTACAAAGCTGCGTAACGTGTACTTTAGCCTTGAGGACTCTGCACGCACGTGGTTCGAAAACCGTGAGGCTACTTTCTCGACGCGGCCGGACTTTCGACGTCAGCTCCTGAGTACGTACGCCAACAGCGACCGCCGGGAGAGCGCGGAGCGTACCCTGTCCTCTAGAATTCAGCTCCCCAATGGGGGTGTTGCCATGTACGTCGAGGATGTGACGCGTCTTTGTCATCGCGCCGATGCGGCAATGCCTGAAGAAAAAAAGCTGCGGCACCTCATGCGCGGCGTAAAAGACCAGCTCTTTTCCGGCCTCGTGCGGAACCCGCCCAACACCGTCGCAGAGTTTCTGGCTGAGGCCGTGCACATGGAGAAATTGCTGCAGCTGAGATCCCAACAGTACGCCCGGCAACTGCGTCCGTCGCCGACACTGTCAACGTTGGACCGGTTCGACCATGATCCCAGGACGAATCCGGACACCCTTCGAGAACTCATCCGTTCAGTGGTCTGCGAGGAGCTGCAGCACCTTCAAGGAACCTTTGCCCATCGCGTCGATTCCGTCTCCAGCGTCATCCGCGAGGAAGTCCGGCAGGCCCTCAGAGCACAAGAGGCTGCAGTTGTGCCGGCGCCGCAACCGACTCCATACGATCCCGCGCCGTATCCGACTCCGGTCCAGCCAGTCACGTACGCGGACGTCTTGCGCCGCGCGGCCCCACCTCCTGGGCCTTCGCCTTACACCGCACCATTGGTCGCGGTGCACTCTGCTCAGCCGACTCCTTACTGGGCGGATCGGCGCCAGGCACCGCGGAAGACTGACCTCTGGCGCACCCCGGATCAACGACCGCTCTGCTACCACTGTGGTGAGGCCGGCCATCTCTACCGGCGGTGCCCCTATCGCGGATGGGACTACGCGGATTTTCTATCGACAGCCCCCGTCCACGGCCTGGACATCGCCGAGTATGTCACCAGCCAGCGTAGTTCACCGTCTCCTCCGCGCCGCGAGTCGCGATCGCCTTCTCCACGCCGCTCTTCCCCCTCTGGGCCCTGTTTCTCCTCAAGACAACGCGGTTCCTCGAGCCCTCGTCGGGAAAACTAGCTCCGGCGGCCTTTGGAGGCGAGGCCGCCGAACGCCGATCCGCCGCAAAGCTTCCACCGCCGCAGCAACCGAATAGCCCCGACGTCGCATGCCGCGTCGCTGTACGGTTTTTCCCGACGCGCCTTTCGACTCGCCGCGATGCCGTAACCCCAATCGCCGACCCGCTTCCGCCGCCGCACCGACCCAATCGCCCCGACGCCGAACGCCGCATCGCCGAAGAGTTTCCCCAACGCGCCGCTTGAATCGCCCCGACGACGCAACCCCAGACGCCGACAAGTTTCCGCCGCCGCACCGACTGAGTCATCCACAACAGCCATCGACGGGCCGCGCTGAAGGAAGGGTCTCTTTGTTCCTGTTCTCGTCGACACAAAGGAGGTCAGCGCGTTGGTCGATACGGGCGCAGATTACTCTATCCTTAGCGGACGGCTTGCGACGGCCCTGAAAAAAGTGCCGACACCCTGGGACGGCCCCGACATACGTACGGCCGGCGGACATCTTGTCGCACCACTCGGTATGTGTGCGGCCCGGGTTACGGTCCGAGGCTGCACATTCGTTGCCACTTTTCTCGTTCTGCGCGAATGTTCCCGCGATGTCATCCTTGGCATCGACTTTCTTCGCGAGGACGGTGCTATCATAGACCTCCCGAATCGCTTGGTGACATTTTCTACCGCAATGGCCTCAGGAGAACCTGCGCACCAGGGTTCTCGGTCCGCCCTGCGAGTTGCCGACGATACCGTTACGGTGCCACCACGTGCCAGCATTCTAGCAAGAGTTACCTGTGACGAGCCACGTAGGGGACTGCGGGTTGTCGAGCCTAATGTCTCCCTCGTACTCACTAAGGGAGTTGCGGTGGCACGGGGCCCTGGATCCCTTCATGACGGTTGTACAGAGGTCCTTGTCACCAACTTCTGCAATGAGCATCGACATCTGTTTCGTGGCACAGCCATCGCTTACGTCGACTATGTTCAGGAAGTGACCGAATGCTTTGCTTGCGAGGAGGGCACATCTGGAGCTGACACCGAAGCGGTCACCAACGTAGACACCAATCCAGGCCTTCCACCAGCTGAAAAGAGGCAACTCCAGGACCTCGTGCGGGAGTTTGGTGCATGTTTCACGTCGTCGCCTAAAGTGCGACAAACATCGATAGTTAAACACCGCATTATCACGCATGAAGGAGCACGACCCATCCATCAGCAGCCCTATCGTGTGTCCCCTCGTGAGCGAGATGCTATCCAAACACAGGTCGAAGAGATGCTCGCAGACGGCGTCATCCAACGGTCAAGCAGTCCGCGGTCGTCTCCTGTCGCGCTCGTGAAAAAGAAAGACGGGACACTGACGGGAGCTGAACAGTGTGACCAAGAAAGACGTGTATCCGCTCCCGCGTATCGACGGCTCCCTCGACAGACTTCGTCAAGCCAAGTACTTCTCTTCGGTCGACCTCAGGAGTGGTTATTGGCAGATAGAAGTTGATGAGAGGGTCCGTGAGAAAACCGCCTCCATCACACCGGACGGGCTGTATGAATTTCGCGTCCTCCCATTCGGGCTCTGCTGTGCTCCTGCCACGTTCCAAAGAATGATGGACACCGTTCTAACAGGTTTGAAGTGGCAGACCTGCCTTGTTTATCTTGATGATGTCATCATTTTTTCCGCAACGTTCACGGAACATCTGCACCTTCTCAGGACTGTCCTCGAAGCCGTTCGATCCGCCAACCTCTCCCTCAAACCAGAAAAATGCCACTTTGGGTTCACCGAATTGAAGTTCCTCGGGCGCGTCATTAATGCTGACGGAATCCGAGCTGACCCAGAGAAGCTTGCTGCCGTTGCTGCCTTTCCGGTCCCCGTCCACAAAAAAGCAGTCCGACGCTTTCTGGGCCTGTGCTCCTATTATCGCCGCTTCATTAGAAACTTCGCCCAGCTCGCCAGCCCTCTGACGCTCCTAACCCGTGATGACACGTCATTTTCCTGGGGCAACGAACAGCAGGCTGCCTTCGACGAATTACGACGCCGACTCCAATCGCCGCCCATCTTGGCACATTTCGACGAAGATGCCGACACAGAGATTCACACGGATGCGAGCAACGTCGGCCTTGGCGCCGTTCTAGTTAGCGGCAAAGCGGTGTCGACAAAGTAATTGCCTACGCCAGCCGCGCACTGTCGCGCGCTGAGTTGAACTACTCTACCACGGAAAAAGAATGTTTAGCGGTAGTCTGGGCTGCCGCTAAGTTCCGCCCATACCTGTATGGCAGACCGTTTTGTATCGTCACCGACCACCACTCGCTGTGCTGGCTGAAAAATTTGAAGGACCCTTGCGGCCGCCTAGCTCGTTGGGCATTACGCCTGCAGGAATTCGATTTCACCGTCACCTACAAGTCAGGCCGGAAACACACCGACGCTGACAGCTTGTCCCGCGCTCCCGTCGAACCTCCTCCACAAGACGCCACCGACGATGATAGCTTCCTTGGAGCGGTCAGCACGTCTGAGCTCGTTTCCAGACAGCGTTCCGACGCCGAGCTGCGTCTGCTCATCGATCATCTCGAAGGTCGGTGCCCTGAAATACCACGATACCTCGCTCGTGGACTGTCGTCGTTCTGCTTGCGGAGAGGAGTGCTTTATAAAAAGAACTCTACTTCAAGTCCGACAACTTACCTGCTCGTCATACCGTATGATCTACGGGATGAAGTCCTCCTTGCCTGCCATGATGAACCGACTTTCGGCCACCTTGGAGTTACATGCACCTTGTTCCGAATCCGGCAGAACTATTACTGGCCCAACCTTACTTCAAGTGTGAATCATTATGTCCAGACATGCCGGCAATGCCAGCGGCGGAAAAAAAACCCGCGCTCAAGCCTCCTGGACTGCTTCGGTGCATCGAGCCGCCACAAGTACCATTCGACAAAGTCGGCATGGACCTTCTGGGCCCATTTCCTCTTTCGTCGACCGCCCACAAGCGGATCGAAGTCGCCACCGACTACTTGACCCGCTACGCTGAAACGAAGGCCCTTGCGCGAGGTACTGCCGCCGAGGTTGCCCACTTCTATATGCACGACATCGTGCTTAGACACGGCGCCCCATCGGCCATCATTACTGACCTAGGCAAGGCGTTTACAGCCCGACTCCTACGTGACATCTTAGCGCTTAGCCATACTGCTCATCGACCAACAACAGCGTATCATACCCAAACCAATGGTCTAACGGAACGGCTCAACAAAACATTGGCGGACATGATCTCGATGTACGTCGACGTTTAACACAAAACCTGGGATGAGGTCTTGCCGTACGTCACCTTCGCATATAATACCGCGACGCAGGAAACCACCCAGTTCACCCCGTTCCGTCTGGTGTATGGCAGAGAGGTCCGCATGATGCTAGACGCCATGCTGCCGTACGGCGACGCAGAGCTTCCCCCTGAAGCTGGCCACTTCGTGGAGCAAGCAGAGTAGGCCCGTCAGCTGGCCCGCTTGCACATCAAGGACCAGCAATCCGCCGATGCCCGACACTATAACCTTCGGCACAGGGACGTGCACTACGAGCCGGGCGACCACGTGTGGGTGTGGACACCCGTGCGCAGCAAGGGATTGTGCGAGAAGCTTATAAATAGGGGTTTTGGCCCGTACAGAGTCCTGCGCCACCTGAATAGCGTCAACTATGAAGTTGTCCCCCATGGAACTGTGATCGCCGGCCCTCAGCGTCAACGGCCGGAAATCGTGCATGTAGTGCGCTTAAAGCCGTACTTTGCTCGTGACTGAGCGCTGTGTTCACGCTTCGTTTCGTACCTTTTTCTCCTTACCCCACGTGTGAACTTGACTCTCCCCGCATGTCATCTAGCGCGCACTGTATAGTTCACCTCACTCCTATTCTTTTTTTTCTGTTCCTCCTCCTCCCACTGTACATATCCCATTCCACATCGAGACGATGTTTGCTTTCGCGGGGGCGAAGGGGGGGGGGGGAATAATGCCACGCGCCTAACGCGCCGCGCGGCCTCCGCGCTGAGTCGAAGACGACGACGAAGCGGCGGTGGGATCTCGAGGCGCGCTTGTTCTGTTCGGTGTCCTGGAACCTGGCGCTGTAATTAAAAGAAGGCTCCCAGTCTTGGGTTCTTCCCGACGCCTATCTTCACGGCCCCTCTGGTCGTGACAATATTTATATTTCTCAAGTTCCAAAATCATATTACCGCGAAGAAAGTAAGGCAGCAAACTGAGAGTTTTGTCTAGTTATACGTAAGAGAACAGTTTTTTTACTATTAAGTCCCATAGCCCATTTCAGACACCATTCTTCAATGGCAAAAACTGCTTTTTGTGCAGAGCTGTGGTCATGTTCGGATGAAATTTGTTTAAACAGAACACAGTCGTCTGCGAATAACTTAACAGAAACATCTTCAGGAACAACCGTAACTAAATCATTGACATATATTAAAACAACAATGGCCCAAGCACACTTCCCTGAGGAACTCCGGAGTGAACACTAACAACACTAGAAGCGGTCTTATTAGTTTCCACATATTGCCGTCTGTCTGTAAGGTAGGCTTGAATCCACTGAATGATAAAAAAGGCACACCCATACATTCCATCTTATAGAGAAGTTTGCCAGTGGCACCAGTGGCACCTTGCTGAAATCAAACAAAACCACGTCCGTTTGCCCGGACATATCAAGCACCCGCGCAAATTCGTGCACAGCGAAAACTGTCTGAGTAACTGGGGATAACCCCTGCCTAAACTCGTGCTGATTATAAGACAAAAGATTATGATCACTCATGAAATTTCGCAGGTAGCCGGCTACAATATGCTCCAACATCTTACAGCAACTGCATGTTATGGAAACAGGCGGATAATTTGAAACTGACAATCAGTCACCTTTTTTATATACAGGAACCACACGTGTTATTTTCCAACCTGAAGGAATGTTTCCACATGCTAATGATAGTTTAAAGATGTCTGTGAGGCAACATGATATTTGTTCTGCGTATCGCCTCAAAAGTACATTTGGAAGACCATCGGGTCCAGCGGATTTTTTAGTTCCAGTTTCAAGAGCATCGCCAGGACACCCTCACGAGTCACTTCAATGCACTCCTCTGGTGCAGCCGCTGCTTTTATTTCATATTAATCTAATTCTGAAAACACCTCGTAAAAATACTGATTAAAATTCTCAGCTATTTCGGCAGCGTCCGTGAAAATCGAGTTGCCAACTTTTATTTTGGTAAGTGCATCTTTAGGTTTACTCAAGTGCCGCCAAAATTTCTGCGGATCAGACTTTAGAAACTCTGCTAAAGTGTGCGAAAGATATTTAGTCCTGGCGCTGCTCACTTTTGATGACGGGTCATGTTTGATGTCTTTAAACAGCGGCATTGACGTCCTATGCTTTTTACGATATGTCTTAAGTCTACGCTTAATGTGTATAATTTCACGAGTAATCCATGGATGTTTCCGCCCTTTAAATGTTTTTCTGTCTGGAGCATAATCATTAATGCAATGCCTGAGCACATTAGCGAACCGTTGCTAAGAGCTTTCCACATCATCACATGTAATCACAAGATTTTCTTCAATATAGTCAATAATCGCCACATCGTCAGCTCGACTAAATTCCTTAACTGTAGCGACATCAAGCGCGTGTGTTTTTAATTTTTCAACCTTCCAGAAAAAAGGAACTAACTAATGGTCAGATATACCGGGTTCCATTGTAACCGTTCCTTCTTAAATCTTTCGCTAATGAACAGCAGGTCAAGAATTGATGTTTCGGGAGTACATTCAGTAACTATTTGATAAAGACCAACAGCAAGCATAACATCAAGGATCATATCGCTCGTATGCGATACAGATTGTCCCAATTTAATAAAGGCAAATTAAAGTCACCCGTTACAATCCCATTCTTGTTTCGTAAAAACAGCAATCAATCATACAATTTACTCAAGAAGCTTTCACCAGCATCTGGAGCACGATAAACTGCACACAAATGGAACGCTATTTCCTTCACTTTGATTTTCAAAAAAAGGCTTTCATGCTCAGCAATCTGGCTTTCGACGTCAACATCGACACAGGATTTAACAACAACAGGAACACCACCCCCTCTAAATCCTCGGTCCCGCCGATATAACTGATAACCTGGTGGGACGATGTCATCGTCGCTGATTTGCTCGTGTAGCCAGGTTTCAGTTATGACACACACGTGCGGATCCAAAATGAGCAAACATTCTTCCAGTTTTTCTGTTTTGTTCACAATGCCTCTGGCATTGAGATAAACTAACGGCACATCGGACGTATCTGGATATTAACTTTCAGATAAAGATCTGATGTTGCGTTCTGTCAGTCTCCTGGAGTATAGAACAGCATCCCATTCATAGTGCCGCCCATCGACCTTAAGCTTGTCATAAATCAAGGAAACCTTACTTCCAGCCTTTTTTTTTTCAAGTTTTGCACTTAGCCAAAGATGCTTTCGTTTGCACAACGTTTCCGCGCAGTAGTCATTATCGATTCTAATGTTTTCTCCTTTTAGTTTAGACACATTGCTCCAGACTGCCTCCTTTTCCCTATAGTCCTGAAAGCACATTATGACAGGGCGATTAGAAGAACTGTTCCCCATTCTATGAATTCGAGCTACAGATGAACAATGTACTCCCAATTTAGCTGAAAAAATATAATCGATAACTTTCCTGCGCAAATCTGATTCTGATTCAATAGGATCTTTCTGTACGCAAAAAAAATTAAATTTGACCTCCGACTTCTATTTTCTAAATCTTCAAGCCTGGCATGATGCCGTGCAAGTGCATCCTGCACACCATTCAAAGTTGTGCTTATGTTTTCAATTTCATCTGTTTTCATCCGCAGCTCTTTTATGTTTGCCTCTTTGTCATTTAAGCGATCACCAAAGTTGCCCAGTGCCCTTTCTGTAGCCTCTAAACGAAGCCTAATGTCTTTTTGCCGCTCAATAAGTGTCTGAAACATTTCATCAACTGTTGGGCCTGGATTCATCTCTATATCTTCACAAATAAGCAGCATACATGAGCCATAGCAGCTATAGGCACAGTTTAGACATGTGCGTGGGCACGGCAAGAGAACAAGAAACCGATCGTCAGATCGTATGGTGCAAACATAACTAGCCTGTACCAGGAAAAGACGGGGCATTTTGAGCACCTTGCTCGCAGTGCTTCCGCCGCGCCCACTCCATCTGTAAGACATGTATCTTTTGATTGCTATACGGAATGTATGACTCAGTTATGCATCCATTAAAAAAGAGCCAAAATTTACCATATTACAGCTAAATACAAATGGAAATACGAAAAAATTGAGACGTTACTGATAATTTGGAGTGTATTTTTTTTAATGGATTTATTTTTGACAGAAACCGGTACAGTGTAAATGCTTATACTTATTTAATTTTCCTGTCTGGGTAGCCGAGGAAAAAGGCTATCCAAACGTCTGACGGGGCCTCGGAACCTTTATTGCACACATGACTCAAACAACGGCGCAATGGTTAAAAGTAACACTGCACAGATGGGGAGAAAAAACAGAAAGCACAAAAGTAAACAAAAGCAAAAAGGTTGTGTTGCACTGAGTAAGTACAATATTAAACGATGTACGCGCACCAACAAAAGCATAAGGACTAAAATATAACAATACACAGAAGCGGTCTGCACAGAGAATGCATGCAATAACCTTACAATTACTATTACTATAAGTTGAAAGTTGAAAGTTTATTGAGGAATACAATCAAATTTGCAATTGTATACAGCGAGAGATCCCATGGTACAAGACCGCGGGCGGGACCTCCCATGAAAATGAATTTCAATATGCAACATATTATAAAGTACACAGCACAATAATTAGCGACGCACAGAATAAATATAGGTACATAGTGTAATATTAGTTACTGAAATATTTAAATACAAACAATGTAATGCAGGATAATGTACAATAAAACACTCACTGATGCCGCGACACATAGGATCAAAAACAAAAAAAATCACAAATTAAGAAGGAAAAGCTTTAGTTTGACCTTGAATAAAAAAAGCCTATTAGTTTGTTTGATGTCTATGTTCAAAGATTTGCAAAATGATACGGATGAAAAATGAAGGCCTTGTTTCCCGTAGTTAGTTCTGACCTTAGGTAGTAAAAAGTTATTACGCAGCGCAAAACGTGTGCCGATGTTGCTCATGATCGTGCCGGGAGAAAATATGCTTAGCGGGAGATTATGATGAAGAATCTTAAAGAATAGGATACCAATGTTGTAAAAATAAAGGGCCGAGATAGGTAGAACGTTTAAATCTATGAACAAAATGCGGGAGGGTGACATTCGAGGGGTATAGGTTATGATGCGCATGGCTTGCTTTTGCAGTTTTATTAAAGGCCAGAGATGAATATGATAGGCGTTATCCCAAGATGAGATACCGTAGTTTAAGTGGCTGTGGATGAATGCTTAGTAAAGAGATAATAAAGTTTGGACTGGAAAATAGCTTCGGGCTTTAATTAGTGCGCGTAACTCATAAGAAATTTTCTTGCACGCTTCAGCTTCATGATGATGGAATTTTAAGTGAGGGTCAATGATAACACCCAGAAAAGAAGCTCGATCTTGCGACAAAATAGCAGCAGAATTGAGGTATAGAAGTGGTGTGATGGGCAATGGGTTCTGAGGGGGATGGAAAATCTGAAAATAAGTTTTAGTGACGTTCACGAACAGGCGATTAATGTGGCACCAGCGCTCAAGAGAATTAAGATCATTGTGTTGGTTAAGTATCAGCTGATTAATGTCCTGGTGCGATGATAGCATGGTAGAGTCATCTGCGTATAGTATACTATTGCAATTCTTTAAACAGGATGGTAAATCATTAATGTAGAGTGAAAACAATACAGGGCCAAGAATTGAGCCTTGTGGAACACCCTTGTTAATTAAAGCTATGTTAGATGTATGGTCATTAATAGAGACTGTGTGCTCTCCGTCACAGAGAAAGGTCTTCAAGAGCATTAGGGGAGTAAACTACTCCTACATAGACACTAATACAATAACACTATCAAAAATACACTAATACAATAACACTATGAAGATCATAATTTTGGGGGGATCTATGGGTAGCATGATTTCAAACATGAATGCACAGCGTAGGTACGCACTACACACAGCTAGAAAGGTTCGTTTCCTATGCATACTGTACACTGATAAGGAGGTGTTTCACCCGTTTCTTCTAACCCAGATGATTAATTTGACTTGGATAGGGCGTCGACTAGCTGAGGATATGTATTGAGCAGTTCGGGAATTTGATGGCTAGCTAGCTGAGTAGCGTACGATGTTCGAGCTCTGTTTTTGACATGTTTGCCTTCACGTTATAGCGTACGATGCTCGAGCTCTGTTTTTGACATGTTTGCCTTCACGTTAATTATAACCATAATTCTGGCGTCTATAAGATTCAAGAAACGTTAAACCAACAGATTTGACACCGTGATACACCTGCATAGCGACGATGGACCGAAACATGTTGAAAACTGTCAATATCTTATATTTCTGAAAAATAGGTGCGGTGTGTTCATATCGTGGCTTATTTGCGATTATTCTTATAGCGTTCTTTTGTACCACGTGTAGTCTTTCAAGATTGTTTCTCGTTGTAGTTCGCCATACTAATATGCAATAGTGTAGACGAGAGTAAATTAACGCGTAGTACAATTGGCGTTTAAACCGGATAGGTATATCAGACTTCAGTTGATTCAACATTCCAGTGATTTTAGTAACCTCTATACGAGTACTTAACTGCGTTAGGTGTCGAGTCCAGCTCAAATATTCATCAAAAAATACTACCACAATTTTGTGCACGCTCGCGCGTTTCAGCGGTTTCCCTTGAAAAACAGAATGAATCGAGACATCAGCAAATTTGGTTTTTGCACGAAAAAGAATGTAGTTTGTTTTTTTCAGTGTTCAAGTTCAACTGATTTCAACAGAACCAGGACGACAGGCCTTGCAGTTATGTATTTGCTTGGGTTATTAGGCTGGTTATGCTACTTCCTTTAAAGAAGATGTTCATATCATCTGCGTATAAAAATGTCCAATATTGCACGTATATTTACACTGTCGTTTATACGTGTAGGCTAAGAATAGGATCGGCCCTAAGATCGAAACTTGGGGGACACCACACTTGATGATTCCCAAACCCGATTTATTGTTCCCGAGGCCTGCAAATTGAAAGCGATTCAGCAAATAACTTTTCATCAAGTCGAGTGCAATACGCCGAATTCCATATCGATCTAGCTTTGAGGAAAGAATATTATTTGTTTTATAGAATCAAAAGCCTTCTTGAAGTCTAAGAATATTCCAAGTCTGTAAATTCTGTTTCCATGTTTTCAATTATTTTTTCCTTAATACTGAGCTAGGCAGACTCAACGGACTTGCCTTTCTGAAACCCGTTTTGATGCTCGGTTATGGTCCTTTTATTAACCAAAAAACAAATAAACTTAGTTTATTACTTGCTCTCCTATTTTGGAAAACACGGGTAACACGGATATAGTCTGTAATTTCCAAGAACTGCTCGATGGCCGCCTTTATGAACTGCTCAGACGCGGGCGATTTTCGTTTTCTCGGGAAACAACCCCTCTCTCAGAATAAGATTGCATATGTGCGAAATAGGAACGCATAAAATATGTGACACAGCTTTCACTGAACGAACTGCGATGTCATCAAAACCACTTGGGCGACCATGAAGTCGAGAGTTCGACGAAAACTCGTCTGGTCGGGGACAAACATGTTGACGATGAAGAAAGAACGCCGACCAAAGAAAAACAAAAACAAAAACAGACAAAAAACGTCTGTTTTTGTTTTTGTTTTCTTTGGTCGGCGTTCTTTCTTCATCGTCAACTTGGGCGACCATATTTCAACTTCACGATAACAGCAACAATTTCATGTGGCATAATTGGCTGCAGAAAGATGCTTTATTCTACTCTAGGGTAGAAATTTGGGCAAGTCGGTATTGATCCATAACGTAAGAGTAGCGCAAAGCCAGGAGGACGGACAAAAGGGGAGAGAACACACACCCACAAAACAGGTGTATTCTTTTCCCTTTTGTCTGCCGTCCTGGTTTTGCGCTACTCTTATGTTATGGTTCTTCTATTCTGTCAGTCAAGAACTCAACGTTCGGGCTATTTCCGCAGCTACTACCCGATATGCCGGAAGATAAAAAGTGAGCATTTAATTTGTCAACTAGGTCAGACCCCGAATCAGTGACACCATCAATGCTAAGCTCTTGCGGTATCGAGCTGCGGTTTTTAGAAAGTAATGATTTCATTAGCCTCCAAGTTTTCTGGGAGCAGTTTTAGTTGTCTGCAAATTTGTTGACGCAACACACCGTTCGCGCTTTCTTTAGATCAACATGAGGATCTATAGCGCACAAAATTGAAGGGACACAACACAAGCGCTAAACTTTCACTGAACGATCTTCATTTGGCGCGGACAACCTTATAAAGATCATGCAACGTACAGGTATAGATGACTAAGAACGATTATTTTGTCAAGTTCATGATGTGTCAAAGAATGAGAAAAAAACACAATGCAAGCCATCAATCAGTGAGCACGTTTCACACTATCGCCCGCTGCCTTAAATCTAGGAAAGCTAAGTCTTTCCTTGATAATGACACCGAAGGACCACTAGTACAATTTTCCAATCCCTTTTTTCCCATCGCTACAGCCTCAATTATCTCCCTTGTTTTTTGATCACTATTTTTTCATAACACTGAACACTCCTCGAACTTAGGCGCGCACTTGTGACCATGGCAGTGACGAGCCAGACTATCTGGCCCCTCATCTCTAACGTGCGCTATGGATCCTCATGTTTGCTACCCACTTTCCCGAACCCTAACCCTTCTTTAGGTCAGAGTTTAATTTATTTCAGTCTCATCTAAGTCTCTGGTTGCAATAAACACAATAAGGTCAATAACACAATAAGGTCAATAAACACAATAAGGTGCAATAAGGTCAGTTGTGACTGCAACGGTTCAACATTTCCCAGAAGACTGACAGGGCAGATCCTGATTTTTTTTCTCATGTTTTTCAGTCTATTTCGAAAGCGAAAATAGAAACAGCACAGTGTGGCTGCAATTTTTGCAGGTCAAGCCACGCATCACTCGGCTGGAATGCATGGCTTTGTTCTGTACAGTGAAAGCACGCCACTACTTTTAAGGCCGGAATACATGGAGCGTTTTTACCGCGGCGAGTCGTCGACTTTCGCCCGACGGCGCAGATTTGACGTCCGGCGTCGAGAAAAACGCCCGCCGCTGCCGATTAGGACCGGCTGGATTTTGACGCCCGGCGTCCGGTGAGACCGGAAGCGGCGGTTGAAGGGAGCCAATAGCAGCGCAGTAAGCCCGCTCTTCCGGTCCTCTGCCTGCCGCCGCCAACATGGCCGCCATGGCCGTGGAGCTAGGCTGTGTTTTTGGCACGGAAATGTTATTGTCGTGAAAATAAACGCTTGATCGGACTTGAAATGTCGCTTTTTTTCGAGAACACGGCAGAATCATGGATCGGAATGCCTGCGCTCCCTCCCTGAAGCGAATGTGTCGAAGACAACCGCAACCGCTGGTGTCCGCGGCTGAGCGGACACCAGCGCATGCTAAAATTTGTACAATGTTGTCGAAGTGAAACTTTCCTGATTTTAACAGAATGGTCAGCGTCGCTGTTCTCACAGACCACCTTGCGCAGTGGTGTTTGCCACTTGTTGATCACATTTGCTTTCGCGTCGAGAGATACGCGGCGACGCGCCGCCGCTTCAACGCTCCTTGTATCTCCAGCCGGGCGTCGCGCCGCCGCGACGTTTTCTGCCGCGCGAATGTCGTCGCAAAAAACGTCGCATGTATCCCGGCCTTTAGAGCGCAGCTCTGAGGCGCCCGTTTCTGCGTTTCGCGGCGTCGTCGTCCGTTATAACCAGGAGAGGGTAAAAGCGCCACCTCCTCCCCTCCTCAGCAAGAAACAAAAAATTGGCAGTGCCTTACCTCTGCTATGCCTGGATATACGTAGCCTAAAGCGACGGTTATGCTTAGACAACCTCGGCATCGGAAGAATTTACATTTTCCAGTCTTCTGCGCCGTTGGGCAGCGGCTCGACTCTCCTTAGCTTGCATGGTTGAAAAACAGCGCACAAAAGACTAGACACAAGAGTAAAGGCGACGACAGGACAAGCGCTGAACTCACAACTAAGGCTTTATTGCGAAAACCTGGGTATATAAGGAAGGCATTATACATGAAAACAAAATTGAACATACAAAACTATGACAATGATAAAACTAGCGTGCGCCCGAAGACCAAATTCTGCCAAGAAACGTGATCTCGTTACCACTTAAAGCAACCGAAGGTTTGCTAACGCAGCCCCGTTGCTCCGTTGCGATGAAGTATGCTTCTGCTACTTCCCGCGTGGTTTGATCTCTGCGAGAATACAACACCTTTGCTTGACTTAACAAAGCAGTGCACTTTTTCTTCTTGCTTTTCATCACTGCGCACCCCTTACAATGAGTAACAATATAAGATTGGTCATTGCCTTTATCTAAGTTGTTGTTGTGTTCTTGCAAACGCTTGTTCAAGCAACGGCCGGTCTGTCCGATGTAGCGGGCTCCGCAGGAAAGGGGAAAGCTGTAGACGACACACGTGCGGCAGTTGACGAACGGATCCGTGTGTGCCGTGCGTTCGCGCAAGGCCGCAGGAAAAGGGTGTTATCATTTGTGTTCGCGACGCGAGAAGCGACCGGACTAATCTCGATTGATCACAGCCATGCCGAGCTGCATCTACGTGTTTCCAGATTACTCTAGATGATCTCGACCAGTTATCTCGAAGTTTCCTTGCCGGCTTTAAATTAAACGATGCCGCGAGCAGCAGGCATTCGTAGTTCGACGACTGACGAGTACGTTTGTTGCTTACGTTTGTTGTTAATATGCTCTTCTGTGTCGGCATGGTCGTTTTGTGGCGGCAACGTGGAGCGGCTTCCTTAAATGGGCGTCCGCAAAGAGCAATGTTTCCAATGTTGCAGCGCCTCCGCGCGCGGCTCTTTAAGCAAGCATGCGTGGACGCACTGTCAATGAGCGAGGCAGAGTTCTTGCGCAAATGGTCGACATATTTCATCGTCCTGCGCGGCGGTCGAGTGTCGGCTTTCTTGCTGCCTTATTGACGTGCTCAGTGCTGCGTCACTGCGCATGTGCTTGACTGATCAGAGCATTGAGTTCAGCAGTTTTGCTTTATATTTTTGTTGCCATTAGAAAAAAATAAACTTCTCTTTCTACGCCGCCGCCGAGTGTTTCAGTTCTTTTGCGGGCTCAAGTCAGCCCAAATAGAGAGCTTCGTTTGCAAGCCTTGTTGCTGTATTCCTGACCGCTGGACTGCCGTCGCTACAACGTGACATCTGGTGGAGGTGCGGGGTAGCCTCCCATGTTCCGGACACCCCCTACAAGTTGTGACGCCAGCCCTCTGAGTCATTTACCGCAGGACCTGAGTCCAGTCCACCGCGCAAGCCGACGTCTGCAAGGAGACGCACCTGAGTTCGGGATACTGCCGGACCCTACCCGGAAGCGGAAGTCAGTAGCAACGTCCACCATGACCTTGGCCCAGTCGACCACTCCAATCATTCTTCACCAGCCCCGGGTGCCACCAACCTTCGACGCTTCGCCTGGCGCCGACCCCGAAGAATGGCTGGAACAGTTCGACCGTGTGGCTGTCTTCAACAACTGGGATGATGCTATGAAACTTAGGTACGTCTTCTTCGCCTTGGAGGGACCAGCAAGGATCTGGTTTGAGAATGAGGAAGCTAGTCTCACGAACTGGGAAAACTTCAAGGAGCAGCTTCTGAAGGTCTTCACGAACGTCGTGCGAAAGGAGAGAGCCCAACAGCTGCTACAGTCTCGCATACAACATCCAGACGAGACCGTTGCAATGTACACTGAGGAGATGAAGCGTCTCTTCCGGCGTGCCGACGCAAACATGAAGGAAGAAGAAAAAGTAAAGCTGCTTATGCGAGGAGTTAAAGAGCAACTCTTTGCCGGCCTCGTCCGCAACCCACCGAAACCCGTCGCGGAATTGGTAGAAGAGGCATCCACAATGGAAAAAACTCTTGACGCCCGAGCCCGCCAATATTACCGCTAGCAGCGCGTCTTCTCTGCAAACTACCTGGACACAGTTAACAACGATAACCTGCGGGAAGTTATCCGTGAAGTTGTGCGAGAAGAGCTGCGACGATTGCTGCCAACGGGAACGCAGCCGCAGCTTTCATCGCTCACTGACGTCGTCCGGGACGAGGTTCAACAGGCCTTGGGAGTGGCGCTGACACCCACGCAGCCTCTGCAGCCCCCAGCCATGACTTACGCCGCAGCTGTGCGCCGTCCTGCACCTCGACGACGGTACCCAAGCCCCTATCGCCCTCAACCAGCTGTGTTGGACCGCCGCCCTCTCGCCCCAACCCGCCCGTCATACGAGCGTCCCACACAGCCGAGGAAATGCGACGAGTGGAGAACTCCCGACCAGCGCCACCCACTATGCTTCCACTGTGGCGAAGCAGGTCACATCCTCCGGCACTGCCCATACAGAAGACTGGGCATCCGAGGGTTCTCTTACGACGTTCCACGTCCCCGACCCGGCCAGCGACCAGCCGAAATCGAGGAATTTTTGCGTCGGGAAGAATGTTCATCGCCGAGCCGCCTATCACGTTCGCCGTCACCGTCGTCCCCGCGCTTTGTATCTCCTAGCCGACGTTACGCCGTGCGTGGACGCTCCAACAGCCCCCGAAGGTTAAACTGAGTAAAGCAGCCTCTGAAGGTGAGGTTGCTTCTAACCGCAATGACAATGATCCTCCATCGACGAGTACTCAAGACCATGCCTAAACTACGACGACGACGACGACGCGGCCAGACTTGAAGCTTTTACCGCTGCTCAGTGAAGTAACGTCGGAGTACGCACACCGCAGCCTCACTGCTCGACGAAGCCGAGATCGTACACCGAAGACCACATATAATACGAAAACGCGAACAGGTGACCTTGAAGTTACGGTCGACGGTCACGCGGTGACTGCCTTGGTCGACACGGGAGCTGACTACTCCGTCATGAGCGGGCCACTCGCTGTCCGACTCAGGAAAGTGACAACAACTTGGGATGGCCCGCAGATCCGCACCGCAGGTGGTAACCTTATTACGCCGTCAGGACGCTGCACCGCGAGAGTTACAGTAAATGGGCGAACCTATGCTACAACCTTCCTGGTCCTACAGAAATGCTCGCGAGATTTGATTTTGGGAATGGACTTCCTGAATGAACATCGGGCGATCATCAACCTTCGATCTAAGTCGATCAAGCTTTCCGCAGACAAAGCCATACCTGTTGAGACGAGCACGACTCATCACGTTGCTTTAAACGTCTTCGACGAAGCACTGAGCGTGCCGCCCCGATCAAGTGTTCTCGCCTGCATAGGTACTGGAGACATCGAAAATGCCGAAGGCGTCATCGAGGGGAACACCCAGCTACTCATGGATCGAGGATTGGGCGTCGCAAGGGGAGTCGCCGAAATCCGAAATGGACAACCCCAGGTGCTGCTAACTAACTTCACCGAAGAATACCGGCATCTAAACAAAGGTACGACGATCGCTTTCCTCGACGAGCTGCCAGACATCAGAGACATATTTGCTCTCCCCGACCAACCCACAGAACCATCTGACCAAGGCTATCAACCCACGTTCGACATCAACCCGGCATTACCCCTTAGCAGACAAGACCAAATACGCAGTCTTCTTCAAAGGTACAGCGATTGCTTCTCATCAGCATCAAATGTGCGACGAACCCAGCTTGCTAAGTACCGCATTGTCACAGACGAGCACTCCCGACCACTGCGGCAGAGCCCCTACCGCGTATCGCCGATAGAACGCCAAGCTATCCGCAAGCAAGTAGAGGAAATGCTACGTGACGACATCATCCAGCCATCAAGGAGCCTCTGGGCAGCACCAGTTGTCCTAGTGAAAACGAAAGACGGCACCCTTTGCTTCTGCGTCGATTACCGCCGCCTGAACAGTATTACGAAGAAGGATGTCTACCCCCTCCCCCGCATCGACTACACATTGGATCGGCTATGCAACGCTAAGTGCTTCTCATCGATGGACCTGAAGAGCGGCTACTGGCAAATTGAAGTCGACGAAAGAGATCGCGAGAAGACTGCGTTCATCACGCCAGACGGACTCTTCGAGCTCAAGGTTATGCCATTCGGCCTCTGCTCTGCCCAAGCGACGTTTCAGCAAGTAATGGATGCGGTGCTCGCAGGCTTGAAGTGGCAGATTTGCCTAGTCTACTTAGATGAAGTTGTCTTTTCCTCAAGCTTTGAAGACCACCTCAGAAGGCTTCGGATAGTGCTGGAAACGATCAAGTCTTCAGGCCTGACACTGAAACCAGAGAAGTGCCACTTCTCCCACGAGGAGCTGCTGTTCCTGGGTCACGTCGTAAGCAAGGATGGAGTTCGCCCAGACCCCCAGAAGACGGCTGCGATCGAAGAGTTTCCACAGCCTGATGACAAGAAAGCTATACGCAGATTCCTTGGATTGTGCGCTTATTACCGGCGATTCGTCAAGAACTTTTCGCGCATCGCTGAACCTTTGACCCAACTTACCAAGGCTGACGTGCCTTTTATATGGGAAATGCCGCAAGAGGAAGCTTTCAACGAGCTGAAGCGCCGCTTACAGTCCCCTCCTGTGCTCGGGCACTTTTATGAAAACGCCCAAACCGAAGTTCATACCTATGCAAGCAGTGTGGGCTTAGGAGCGGTCCTCGTTCAGAAAAATGGCAGACAGGTGAAAGTTATCGCGTACGCAAGCCGTTCACTGTCGAGAGCCGAGGCCAACTATTCGACGACGGAGAAAGAATGTCTCGCCATTATTTGGGCCACGTCCAAATTTCGCCCCTACCTATACGGACGACCATTCGAGGTTGTGAGCAATCACCTTGCTCTGTGCTGGCTGGCCAATTTATTTATTTATTTATTTATTTATTTATTTATTTATTTAGGACATACTGCAGGCCCAGTGAAGGGCCCTGGCAGGAGGGGCACAATAAACACAATACAAAAAAGTACAAAACAAAAAGTACAAGGCAAGTAAAAAAAAAATCAATGAACGGCCTGTTCAATGGCATCAATGTCAACTGTTGATGATGGTGGCAACTGATTCCACTCGTTAATAGTGCGGGGAAAAAAAGAGAATTTGAATATGTTAGTTCTGGCAAAGTAAGGTTTTAACGATTCAGTGTGCCTGTTTCTGGTTGACCTGGACGTTATCGGTTGGAGATACAAATCGGGGGCCATTGACAGTTTGTTAGTTTTCAATAGAAAGAGAAATCTTAACCTTAGTATTCTACGCCGAGTTTCAAGGGACTGTATATTATGTTGAAGCAACAGAGCAGATGGTGAGTCAGTGGTGCGATATTTAGAAAATATAAACCGAACTGCTTTGCGCTGAATTTTTTCTAGGGCATTAATGTTAGTCTTTGTGTGAGGATCCCAAACAGTGCATGCATACTCAAGTTTTGGTCTAATCATGGTGTAATATGCCAATTGCTTAACGTTAGGTGGAGCTTGTTTTAACTTGTGCCTAAGAAAACAGAGATTGCGAAACGAAGAAGAGCATACGGTTTCAATATGTTTATTCCAACTAAGATTATTCGTTAGTGTTACTCCTAGGTACTTGTATTCTTTGACTTCTGAAAGGTGCCGAGTGGGAAGATTATATGAAAAGGAATGACTGTTTCTTTTATTAGTGATCCGCATAAATACTGTCTTGTCAGCGTTTAGTTCCATTCCCCATTTAACGCACCATTCACTAACATTCTGTAGGTTATGATTAAGTAAAATTTGGTCGCCTGGAACTTTAACTTCATTAAACAAAACACAATCGTCGGCAAACAACCTAATTTGAACAGGATGAGAGATGATGTCTGTAATGTCATTAATATAGATTAGAAACAGTAATGGCCCAAGGACACTGCCCTGCGGGACACCAGAAGTGACTGGAAGTTTGTTAGAACAATGACCATCGATACTAACATATTGAAATCGGTTAGATAAATAAGCCGCAACCCAATTAACAATAAAAGAAGGAAGACCTACAGATTCAAGTTTATGGATAAGTTTATTGTGCGGAACTAAATCAAAAGCTTTCTTAAAATCTAGAAATATGACATCTATTTGGCCGGAATTGTCCAGAACTTGAGCGAAATTATGAATTACGGATGTAAGTTGGGTGACCGTAGAAAAGCCTTTGCGAAAACCATGCTGAAAAGCCGATAATTTGTTGTTGTCATCGAGAAATGTTTTAATGTAATTGGCTACGATATGTTCAAGAAGTTTGCAGCATGAAGAGGTCAACGATATGGGACGGTAATTATTAAACAATGCGGCATCACCTGTTTTGTGTATGGGAACGACACGGGCCACCCTCCAATCGGGTGGTAGACTTGAAGACAAAAGAGAAGCACGAAAAATGATAGCAAGAAAGTGCGAAACCATCTCAGCATAACGATGTAAAAATGAATTAGGTATTTCGTCAGGCCCAGGAGTTGCTTTTGTTTTAAGATTCAAAAGCATTGCAAAAATACCAGGTTGAGATACGAGATCGTGCACAGGCTGGGAACAAGAATCACGAGTTGTGAAATTATTTGCAGGTTGGGAAAACACACTGTGAAAATATGAATTGAACTTGTCAGCAATATATTTTTTGTTGGTGAGCAACGTGCCCTCATGCATCATCGCAGGCAGAGATTTTTTTTCTTTGCTTAAAAAATTCCAAAATTTCTGAGGAGCGTTACGAATAAAATTTGGCAAAATGTTTTGAAAGTAATGTCGCTTAGCAGCCGCAACAGCTTTGGTCAAAGAAGCCTGCTTCATTTGAATGATGTTGTGAGGGACACGGGCTCTCCTTAAGCGTTTAAGTTTTCTTTTGAGATGCAAGATTTCTCGCGTAATCCAGGGATTAGATTTGCCACTTTTTTTAGCTCTTGATGGAATAAATTGGTTGATACAATATGTGCATATGTCTTTAAACTTGGTCCAGAGATCAGATGTGTCAGTTCCGACAAAGGTGCTGAGACACAGATCTAAACAATCTAATACACTCTCATCCCTGGCACGCGAGAAATCTTTTACAAACACAGTTTTGGACGGTACGGCACATTTATCAGCGACGAAATCGCAAGTGAAATACACCAACTCATGATCAGATAGTCCTTGATGGATCGAAACAGAAAACATTTCAAAAGAGCGGTTCACAAAAATCAAGTCAAGAATGGAAGCAGATGAGCCTTGAATACGTGTAGGTTGTCCGACTACCTGTTTCAAATTGTGACACAGCATAATATCAAATAAGTGTTCAGCATTTGCGCAGTGTCGTGAATTAGATGAGGCCAACTCCCAATTAGTGTTAGGTAAGTTAAAGTCACCGACAAGAACTACGTTTTTATGTTTGAATGATGACATGTGTTCCGACAAATCGCGTAGAAACTGAGGAGGGGAATCTGGAGCTCGGTAAACAGCAAATAGAAAAATGGAACGGCCCCTAAAAGATAGCTTTAGGGAAATGCTTTCATGGTCATCAATTTGCCGAGTTAAAGTCGCATGAATATTGTTTTTAACCAAAACCGCCACTCCACCACCTCTTGATAATCTGTCACGCCGATAGATTTGATAAGTTGGAGGGAAAACGTCTTTGTTATCTATTTCATCGCGAAGCCATGTCTCCGTAATGATGACGATATGTGGATTGTACCCAAGAAGAAGTGCCTCAAGCTGTTCGCTTTTGTTGATTATACTCCGCGCATTAAGGTTTATAAGTCTTAATTCCTTCTTGATCCGCGTACTACGTCATTCACTTTTTCGTGTGTTCCGCGATGGCAGTTTCACCCTTGTGCTAGTGGTATCATCCCACGAAAACATCTGGCCAGCAACGAGCAACTTATCATTGATTAAGGTCACCTTCATTTTCTTGTCTCTCTCAGTTTTAGTACTATCCCATAATAGTTTTCGTTTCCTGAGGGTTTCCTTTGAGTAGTCATTCTGAATAGATACTTTTTTTCCTTTGAGCTTGTGAGCGTTTTTAAGGACTTTTTGCTTTTCATTGTAATCCTGAAAAAATATGATCACAGGCCTGTTGACAGTGTTCTTTCCTAAACGATGAATTCTACCGACAGAAGTACAATGGACATCAAGTGTTTCCGAGAAAATTTCAGTCAGAACCTTCTGTTTTAGATCAGATTCTGTCTCATCTGGTTCCTCGCTTACACCAAAAACGACTAAATTGGAACGTCTACTGTAATCTTCCATATAGACCAGTTTCGACTGCAAGGCGTGAATTGTGCGTTCCATATTATCAATACGTTCTGTTTGTTTTTCAAAGTCCGCAAAGCGAGAGTTTAAGTCAGATATTGTTTTTTCCAAATCTTCTTGTTGTGTTCTGAGGGCTACAATCTCTGCTGTTAACTTGGAATGAGCTGTAAGCAACTGCTTTAATAGTTCTGTACTGTCCTCATTTGAATTATCAGGCCCAGGGTTACATTCAATGTCACCACATAAAAGCAGCGCGCAAACACAAAACACGTCTTGGGCAATGATAACACAGCGTTGTGGGCACGGCAGGACCAAAAGACCGCGGCAATCACTTCTAATTGTAGTAGAATAACAACCAACCTGTGCAAAGCAGAACAACGAAGCGTAAGGCAACATGCCTATGTGCGGTCCGCTGTGCCCACTGAAGTTGAAGCCTGGCTGTCGGTCTTTTAAACGAAGGTCCGGGCAGGTCACATGGAACGGGGGCGGTGCTTGAAGAAGGTAATCATTCCGCCAGGAAATGAAATCTCCCGCATCTGTTGCCAAATATTCTTTTGAAAAATCTTTTGAAATTCTTTTGATTTGAAAAATCCCTCCGGCCGCCTTGCTCGTTGGAGCCTGTGTCCTCAAGAATTCGACATAACTGTAGTCTACAAATCTGGCCGCAAGCATTCCAATGCAGACTGCCAATCGCGAGCCCCCGTAGATGCAGCACCGGAAGAGGAAGACGACGACGCTTTCCTAGGGCCAGTAAGCGCCAGCAGTTTCGCGCAGCAGCAGCAGCGCTCGGATCCTGAGTTGCAAAGCCTGGTTGATTATTTGAAAGGCAAGACCACATCGCCTCCCCGGGGGTTCAAGCGCCAACTGTCGTCCTTCGTCCTTCACAATAATATCCTCCTGAAGAAGAACTTCGCGCCCAACAGGACAGTGCATCTTCTTGTCGTGCCCAAAAATCTCAGGCAAGAAATTATGCAATCATGTCATGATGAGCCGACTGCTGGGCATCTCGGGATTGCTCGCACGTTGCACCGCATCCAGGAGAAGTACTACTGGCCTCGGCTCGCTACCGACGTTTCCCATTACGTGAAAACGGGCCGTGAGTGTCAGCGACGCAAAACGCCTCCGACTAGACCAGCCGGACTCCTGAACCCCATACCACCGCCAACTAAGCCCTTTCAGCAAATGGGGATGGACCTCCTCGGCCCCTTTCCGACTTCTTCATCAGGTCACAAGTGGATCATCGTAGCCACTGACTACATGACCCGCTATGCCGAAGGAAAAGCGTTGCCTTGTGGTACCGCAACAGAAGTTGCAAAATTTTTTGTCGAACAAACTCTCCTGCGACACGGCGCCCCGGAAGTGCTCATCACAGACAGAGGAACGGCGTTTACAGCGGAGCTGACGCAAGCCATTTTAAACTACAGCCAGACAAGCCATCGGAGGACCACTGCCTATCATCCACAAACCAACGGACTCACAGAGCGTCTGAAAAAGACCATCGCAGACATGCTCTCCATGTACATCGACGCCGAACACAAGACGTGGGACTCCATTGTGCCCTACGTGATCTTCGCTTATAATACTGCCGTCCAGGAGACAACTAGGTTTACCCCATTCCAGCTGGTATACGGCAGGTAGCCCACTACAACACTCGACGCAGTGCTGCCGCACATTTCTGACGAAGACAACCTCGACGTCGCCGCCTACCTTCATTGTGCCGAGGAAGCCCGAAGACTTGCGCGGCTTCGCATTCAAGACCAGCAGCACACCGACGCGCGACGCTGCAATCTGCGCCTACGAGACACGCATTACAAGCCAGGTGATCGTGTTTGGACGCCAGTTCGCCGCCGTGGACAGAGTGAAAAGTTGCTGCGACGCTACTTTGGCCCATTGTAAACGAAAAATCCAGTCACACACGACGACGGACAAGAAGAGTGTACACACCACAACGACTGTACTGTGTGTACACTCTTCTTGTCCGTCATCTTGTGTGACTGGTTTTTTCGTTTACAATGTACCAACTGGCCCGCATTTCAACCCTTCTGCATACTTTGGCCCGTACAGGGTTCTCCGTCGCATCGGTGACCTCGACTATAAGGTCATCCCCGACGGCACGACAGCATCTCAGCGACACCGCACACGCCTGGAAGTCGTACATGTCGTACGCCTGAAGCCATATTATGAACGCTAAAGGACTCAAAGTTTGCATTCTCCATGTTTATTTTCATTTTAAAGCCTTGAGACGATGCTTCTTTGGGAGGGGGGTAATGCCACGTATCATTGTAGCGTCCGTTCGTTCGCGCAAGGCTGCAGAAAAGGGGTGTTATCATTTTTGTTCGTGACGCGAGAAGCGACCGGACTAATCTCGATTTAAAACTGAAGGCACAGCGCACGAAAGACAGGACTAAGATAGGGACAAACACAGCACTGTCCCTATCTTGGTCCTGTTTTTCGTGCGCTGTGCCTTCAGTTTTAACAATGTACCGACTAGCCCAAACAAATACCTTAGTGCAATAATCTCGATTGTTCACAGCCATGAACAGCTGCAT
Organism: Amblyomma mixtum; assembly: GCF_055824585.1. Lineage (NCBI taxonomy): Eukaryota > Metazoa > Arthropoda > Arachnida > Ixodida > Ixodidae > Amblyomma > Amblyomma mixtum. The sequence continues at coordinate 141,888,213 of NC_143019.1, read as the reverse complement.
CTACGTGTTTCTAGATTACTCTAGATGATCTCGACCTGTTATTTCGAAGTTTCCTTGCCGGCTTTAAATTGAACGATGCCGCGAGCAGCGGGCATTCGTAGTTAGACGACTGACGAGCACGTTTGTTGCTTACGCCGCCGCCGAGTGATTCAGTTCTTTTGCGGGCGCAAGTCAGCCCAAATAAAGAGCTTCGTTTGCCAGAAGAGGGCAAATACGGGCTGGTTGGTACATGTTCTACGAATTGGAAAAACAGCGCAATCAAAGACGAGACACAAGAAGGACAAAACACTAGCGCTGACTAACAACCAAATGGTTTATTGCTACAGGTGAGGCAGCATATAAATGAAATGGCACGAGTAAAAACACAAAATAAGCATGAGAGAAAGATTCCAAAACGCATGTGGAATGAACGTTAGCAGGTTTTTAGAACTGCGAAGTTTTTACATGAAATCAACCTTTGTCACTATAGACAGTAAATTTTTTATCCAAAAACAAGGAGTCTGCATTGGCTCAAGCATCGCTCCTGTACTAAGCGATTTACTTCTAGCAAGTTATGACGGGTATCTTCGAACTAATCTCGATGACGCCCCCATTGTTAAGATAATGCGATATGTTGACTTTCTAATTTTATATCGCACTAATGACGCACAGCAAATGGCTGCAGAGATTTTTGACGTGTTCAGTTATGAACTTAATGACCTCCAATTGACTTCAGAGCTGCCCTCTAATAATAGGCTCAGGTTTTTAGACATGGAACTGACAATTTATAACAACCATATTTGTTGGGCATACTCGCCGCGGTCCAGGAAGAGCCTTCTCCCTTTCCGGTCAGCTCACTCGAAGATTGTTAAGCGCGGTATCGCCAAGGCATGCTTAAGAGCCGCACTACAAAGATCATGTCTGCATCAGACAAAAGGCCGTTTCTACGCACAGGTGAACAGGCTATCTGCAGCAGGATACCCCACGAAGATGGTTTCAAATGTGGCTGAGTCCCTGCTTGCAGAATGTAGTGTGAGAAAGATCAAGGGCACCGATGCGGGTCTGGCAGAAAGAAAAAGAACAGTGTGCATCCCGTATGTGCACAAAGTTTCGCACAATCTAAAGGAGATAGTGAGCAAAGGAGGCATTAGGCTGGTTGTTTCAGCCAGGAATAAACTTAGCGGATTGTGCAAGCGTGTTAATTAGGATGGAAGCAAAAAAGGCTGCCAGAAGAAGCATAAGCGGAAGTTTGTTCAGTGTCGTGTTGGTGTCGTTTACAAGATCCCGACCTCTTGTGGCAGTTTCTACATCGGTGAGACGGGACTATGCATCATCGATAGGCTGCGTGAACATGCAAAAGGTATAGAGAACAAGTCTCGCAGAAACCATCTTGCTGTGCACTGTGCTGTGTGTGAAGATTGCGAAGCGCACCTCAGTCGGACCACTATCATCGCCCGTTATAAAGATGAGACCACAAGGCTCATTTCGGAGGCTTGTCATATCAAAGAGCTTGGTAACATCTGTATCAGCAGCCCATCGATAAATCTACTATCAAAGGAACTTGCGTATCTTAAACAGTGACGTGCCTTTTTTTAGTCAAGTTGTGTGGTTGTGCGGTATCTTTCTCTCATGCTTATGTGGTGTTTTTACTCGTGCCATTTCATTTATATGCTGCCTCACTTGTAGCAATAAACCATTTGGTTGTTAGTCAGCGCTAGTGTTTTGTCCTTTTTGTGTCTCGTCTTTGATTGCGCTGTTTTTGCAATTCGTAGAGCTTCGTTTGCAAGCCTTGTTGCTGTATTCCTGAACGCTGGACTGCCGTCACTACAACGTGGCATTATCATCAGGGTCGGTTCCCCTAGTCCAGGGCTCCGGTGAGGGTAGCTGCCCTGCGTGCACGCCTTACTAGGCCTTGCTGGACTTTCAGGATGTCGCTGGAAAGCATACTCTCCCGCTGTTCCGCACTCGTGTTTTTAATTTTGAATAGCTTGTCTATTTTCTGGCATGCCCATGTGGTATGGTATAATGTTGGTTTGTCTCCACACCACGGGCACTCGCTCTTGTACTGTGCGGGGTAGATTTTACTTAGGATGTTTAGGCACGGGAATGTTCCTGTTTGTAACTGTCGCCATGCTACGGCGTCTTGTCTATTGAGTTGTTTGTGTGGGGGCAGGTATTTTCGTCTCATCCCTCTGTAATAGTGAAGATGTCTGTATAGCTTTGGGCAACCGGCTCTGGTTCCTCAGCGGGGTCGGGAATGTTGGATGCTCGGTTTGTTGCGTAACCTCGAGCTATCCTATCGGCCTCCTGATTTCCCGTAATTTCGGTATGTGCCGGCACCCAAACTACCGTGTATTTGGCCTGGTTGTTTTCGGTGTTGCCTCTTGAGCGGAGAATGAGGAGCGCGGTCTGGCTGATTCTGCCGTTTGTAGCTTGTGGATCGATAAGTATTGTTAAGGATCTGTTGGATCGGTAGCCCTCCGCTGCCGCTAGAGCCACGGCTGCTTCTTCGGCCTCGACTACCGTACAGTTCCGGATTTACACGCTGGTGATTTCTTTTAGGTCCGAATTGATCACCGTTGCCACTTTGCTTTTCTTGTGGTTTCTGTTACCAGTGTATGTAGCGGCGTCTACGTACACAGTGTGGTTTCGAGTTGCCAGTGTGCTTTGTCCAAGAAGCGCAAATGATAGCACAAATCGAAAGACTAAAATTGTCGGCCACGGGCAGAAGGCTCCTGAGCAGATACGGCGGTGAAGCTACAATACAGTAGACACAAAGCACGGAGACGACACCAGATGAATGCAGAAACACCATCAAAGTAGCACCGATACCAAGGAATATGGACCCGAACCTACACTTGGTGCGAAGAGAAGCAAGAGCAGAGTAGAGTTGTAATGAATGTCAAGCTCTAGAGTGCATGAATTTCGTCGTACAGAGGTAGCCTGTGGACAATACAGAATTTAACGAGAACGCAACTGTTGCGTAAGTCTGCTTTAATATTGCTTGAAATAGGTTATCAGGAAAAATCTCAGTGGGCACGTAGTCCAGATACAATTGTTTTGGTTTCCGCAGTAAGTGTCTTTAATCAGGCCTCTTTATTTTAATATTCATTCAGGCTTAACTGCCCTAAATGCCAATACTTGAGGGGTAAGCTCGTAAGCAGCTTACAGAGTAGGCGCTAGGCGGCTCATCATTTACTGCAGAGGTTTCTGCAGTGACCAGTTTGAAGGACCAGAGGCGAGTGAGCACAGCTGTTTGGAAGACCGGATTGAATGAAGACCATTCAATGCGGCATGTACAAAAAGTGGCGTTGAAATGCAATAACAATAGCCAAAACTCAACAGTGTTTTTGAGGCTCGTGTGGGGTAACCTGGGATTGTAACAGGTCATTTGGTTAGCGGTCGTAAAGAGCAGAAAAGCCTGCAGTTCGTGCCTGAATTGAAAGAATTTTAAAATTTCATTTTAATGCTGCGTCACAGGACATCAAGGATTGTCTGGGAGAATAAAACTGGCAACTTGATTTTGACCTTATCCAAAGACCTCAGCGAAGTTATAATGGTGTCACACAGGCATGTGGCATTAGCATATGCCAGCCGAGTTTGTGATGATGATGATGAAAACTTTATTTATAACAAGGGAGTTTTGGACACGTCGGTCCTTGGGCCCCCGCACGGCCCCACTGCACTCAAACGTTCATGTCCCGGAGGCTCATGACGCTGGCAGCCCAGCCGGTGGCGATGGCTTGCTTGGCCGGGTCCTCGGAGCGCAGTAGGGTCTCCCAAGCCTCCCATGAGGTAAGGTGCTCCAGGCCCCGCGGGGGAGGATCCGCCGGGCAGAGGAAAAGAATATGGTCGAGGGTGGCTTTGGGGTGGTGGCAGAGGGTACAGGAAGGGTTCGTGTGGACTGGGTGATATCGCGAGCGTATATAAGGGCAAAGTATATATAAGTATATATATAAGTATATATATAAGGGCAAAGTGCGTGTTTGGAGCCGCCTCCAAAGTGTCTGATGGTAATTGTCGAGGGAAGGATGAGGTGGGGGGTAGAGCCGACGCTCGGCTTTGTAGGCCTGCGTCATTTCACTGAATGAGTGCATGCGCTCCCGCGAGAACCCCAGGTCGGAACCCCAGGTCGAGTTTGTGCTAGAGTATTGAAATCGAGTAGCTCAGCAGGCGTTGCTCAGATGACGTTACTGTGTAAACACGGTGTTACAACAGTCACTGAAGGCGAGGTAAGCATAATGAAATGTATTTGCTTTTTTCACTAGCAAAATTGTCGTTTGCTTTTCTCGGCTTGAGTGACTGTTTGTTTTCTTCATATATGTGTCAAGAGCCCGTCAATTCCCTATTATTGTCAACTAACTAGACCCTTGGTGGTTGTAGGAGGTTTAATATGCGGAAACCATGAGAGGCTGTAATTTTTGCTTACTGAGTATTTTAGCAAGAAATAAGTGAATATCACTGTTTTCGCAAAGTCTTATATGTTGGAAATTTGTAGTGTCCTAGAAGTAAAACACATTAGTGCAGCACTATTCTCGTGCGCAGGGAGAGTTGTTCTGGAGGGTCTTAATATTGGTATCGATTGCAGGATGGGAGACGGCATTGTCATCACTGAAGACTGCTAGATGAAGCACTGAAGTGAAGATCATTAATGCATGTAAGAAAAAGGAGAAGCCCATGGATGATACTTTTGGCGTAGCTTGTCAGAACGAATAACGCATCTTGAACGAGTAAGTATATAGTTCATCACAGAGGAAAACAGCGCAAAGTCCACAAGGACATAAAAAAATTACCGAAGACACTTTGGAAATTCTAAAGTGTGCTTGGCGAAAGCCTTGTGGTCAACCCACCGCCGATTTCCCGAACCGCTTGGCGCGTGGCGGGCTTCCGGCATGTGTGCTTTTTATTGTATTTGGCGACTGCGGTCTCTATTTTGACTGCAGTGTTTTAGAGCACAGCTCTTTGGCGCCCATTTCGCGGCGTCGCCGTCGCCGTTGTCCGTTCGGCGTTCATTGTGCTCATAGACGTTGGCGTTGTACGTTTTACACTCCGATCATTTTATTTATTTATTTATTTATTTATTTATTTATTTATTTATTTCAGAATACGGCAGGCCTACTGCAGGAATACTGCAGGAATACCACTCCTGCTTGGCCCAAGCAGGAGTAGGAGCCGGACGGAAGGAAAGGAAGCGCTCATAACTGGCTCCCTGGGTCAGTGGATGCCTGAATCGCGCTTTTGTGTTGTTGTTGCGGCTGTGAGAAGGGCAGTAGTGAAGAAAATGGTTTTGGTTTATTGGGGTTTAACGTCCGGAAGCGACTCAGGCTATGAGCGACGCCGTAGTGAAGGATTCCGTAAATTTCGACCACCTGGGGCTCTTTACCGTGCACTGACATCGCACACTACAGGGCCTCTAGAATTCCGCCTCCATCGAAATTCAGCCGCCGCGGCCGGGATCGAACCCGCGTCTTCGGGCCAACAGCCGAGCGCTGTAACCACTGAGCCGCCACGTTTCTATGGAGGCGAAACGCAAGAGCCGCCCGTGTGCTTTGCGATGTCAGTGCACGTTGAAGATCCCCAGGTAGTTTAGAAGAACTTCTTTTTGGGCAAGTTGGTGCATTGCTTTGAAGGAACCAAGTTGCGCTATAAAAAAAACAGCTACAGGAAAAAGCCAAGGAGACAGACAGAGCGCAAACTATCAACTGAGTTTATTTGTGTATTTTTTGAAAGTGCCTTATATAGTCATAATCACAGCAAAAGAATAGGGGAATGAGAGAGGGGGTACAGCCATTCAACTCCTGGTCAACAACAGGTGCGCAGAAAATATTTTTCCTTATTATACAGTTTGACAGAAGTGTCGCTTACACATTTATCACCGCTTTCTTTTATGTTTTCTTTTACACAAATAAACTGAGTTGATAGTTTGCGCTCTGTCTGTCTCCTTGGCTTTTTCCTGTAGCTGTCTATTTTATAGCGCAACTTGGTTCCTTCAAAGATCCCCAGGTGGACGAAATTATTCCGGAGACCTCCACTACGGCACCTCTTTCTCTCTTTGTTCTTTCACTCCCACCTTCCTCCCTTTCTTTATGGCTCGGTTCAGGTGTCCGCCGAGCTATGTGAGACAGATACTGCGCCATTTCATTTCCTCAAAAACAAATTTACCAATTTACCGCGGCGGGTAAGAAAATGAAAATTCTATTTGAGGAAAGGAAATTACGCAGTAACTGTCTCGCATCTCTCGGTGGACAGCCGTCATCCGTTTGCTGAGGAAGAGAGGATGTGGGAGTGAAAGAAGGAACAGAAAAATGACCCGTACGGAACAAAATGAATTTGAGGAAAGGAAATAACGGAGGAGGTTGCGCCGCTGCGCGGAGGAGAGGCCACAGTTGGCATGGTTCCAGCGCAAGGACGGACACGGCGAGAATGGACGGAGACCGCGAGCATGAGCCATTAAAGGGTTTCGCCTTAAACCTTGCTGCGGTTTAACTCTATAGGTGGACCAATTAACCGTCAGACATAGGGCCGCGGCTCCTGCTTCCCAATTCCTAGCTGACTTAAGTCCGACAACTCCGAACATATTAGACTCATAAACATGATGATTCTCCGTGGGGCAAGGCTGTCATGAGCCGTCGAGACCTATGTTTCACCTCGTCATCGTTTATGTTGTTACTGCCGCTCTGGTGGCTGAATAGCTACGATGCTCGTCTGCTGACACGAAGGAGGTGGGTTCATGAACAATGTGCTGATAATGCATGTTAATGAACCTCATGTGGTCGAAATATTGTGGAGCCCTCCACTTCAGTATCCCATATAACCTAAATTTCTTGGGATGTTGGAGCCCATAGAACGAAACGATTTATCTTGTGCCGCTAGGCGCCATTAAAAAAGAGCCCGAAAGAAAGAAAACACCCCGGGTGGCAAGACCGAACCTCAAGTAACGGCGAAAAATATACGTAATTTATTTGCGACAATCGTTTTTCCTTTAATTGGAAGCGGGAGGCTGACATCAGCGTTGATGTGCATAGGATGAGGAGGAAGAAGAAGAGGTGGAGGAAGGGTAGAGAGGTTAACTGGTAGCTGAAACCATTGCTACCTTGCACTGGGGGAAAGGGATGAGGGGATATAAAGGTAAGGGAGGAAAGGGAGAGATCAGAATAAGTACAAACGGAAAAGGCTTAGGCAAAGTCACAGCCTGCCGAGCAGGCCTGACACTCGCATGAACCGCAGGAGGGCCTGGCAGGGCTTCACCGCCGATGATCTCCATGACCAGTGTCCAAGAATCTGTAACTCATTAGCGGGCGTGAGCGGGGGTTCCAGCGCAAGGCGGAGAGAATTTCTTGAGAGAACGGCGCATTCACAAAGAAGTCCAGAATACAATGATAATAGACCCTGTTTCGAAAACTGGCTGGAAGTCCACAAGGCAAGCGGGGTTTCTAGCTCCAGTGTTCAAAGCCTACCCGCAACTTCGGATCTCGAGATGGGGATGGACACAAAATCCCCCTCGCTGTGAGCTGTTCGCACGGCCTCGCCCGCGAGGTGGTCCCAGCAATGCCGCTGTGCCCTGGCAGCCATTGATCGATAATATCGTGCCCTTCATTACGGCTATGTGGTGTAGCTATTGGATTTGCGCAACCAGTTTGTCATGGGATCCATGTCGAAGAGCACACTGTAAGGCTTGGAGGGCTGCTTTAAATCAGTGAAAACAGACCATTGCTGCGGTGTTTCGTCACTATTATCTTCAAAGTACGCTATCTGTGGCCGTGCTTTTTAGCTCCAAACCATGTTCATATGGCGTTCCACGGTCAGAGATAATGCTAATTAGGCGACCTCCAAATTTTCTATCATTTCAACCAAGCGCGTGCCTTCACCGTCAAAAATAATTCTGTCGCGTGCGTGAAGCCTCGCCACGGCTCAATCATGTTGTAAAGGCCACCATAGAACAGTTTCATTCATACGGCGCAGCAGAGAGCAGAACATATCTGGTAAATAAAGCGCGAGAGCATGTCATATAAACGTGGCTGCCTTTCACAGCCTTTTAAAATGCCGTCAGTAATTTCTTTAGATCTGAAACGAAAAGGCTCCGTGGGTTCTGTTGGGTTCTGTTAACAGGCGGGTTGTGTTGCTCATTGCGCGGAGCGCTCCACTGTTCTCTACCCGTCATGTTGTGAATATCACCACTTCCTGGCATCCAGTCTCGATGCCACAATTTCCTTAAACAAGCCGGCAAGTGGCATCTAGGCATCGGGCTCCTGCCAAGGTTGGCACACTAAACAGCCAGCTGCGCCCTGCCGCCTGCTAGAATTGGCAGGTTTCAAAGTGCAGAGAGGCGCAGCATGGTCTCCATCTATACGCTATTTGTGGCCGTTCTTTACAGCTTCAAACAAGGCTGATATGATTTTGCACTCTCAGAGATAATGCTAATTAGGCGACCTCCATATTTTTGAGGATTTTACCCCAGCGGCTACCTTCACCGTCAGAAGTTATTAGGACGGGTGTGTGAAGTCTGTTCACGGCTGCATCGTGTTGTAAAGACCACCAGTTTCTAGCGCCCAGTCTGGAAGGCACAATTTTTCACAAAAAAGCTGGCAAGCGGCACCTAGACCGCAGGGTGCTGCCAAGGTTGGCGCACTAGAAAGCCAGCTGCGACCTGCCGCCTGCTACAGTTAGCAGGCTTCAAACTGGAGACAGGACAAGCATGGTCTCCATCTGTACGCTATCTGCGGCCGGGCTTTGCAGCTCGAAATGAGGTTCATATGATGTTCCACTGTCATAGATTAGGCGATCTTCAAATTTTGGGGGCATTTTAACCCTCTGCCTACCTCCACCGTCAGAAATAATTCTGCCCCATGTCCTCGGCTTAGAGTAAAAACAATGAGTTGGCTAAAACCGTGAAGGTAATTATCGTCATCATCATCATCATCAGCCGGACTACACCCACTGCAGGGCAAAGGCCTCTCCCATGTCTCTCCAATTAACCCTGTCCTTTGTCAGTTGCGGCCACTGTATCCCCGCAAACTTCTTAATCTCATCCGGCCACCTAACTTTCTGCTGTCCCCTGCTACGCTTGCCTTCTGTCGGAATCCACTCCGTTACCTATAAGGACCAGCGGTTATCTTGCCTTCCCATTACATGTCCTGCCCAAGCCCATTTCTTCCTCTTGATTTCAACTAAGATGTCATTAACCCACGTTTGTTCCCTCACCCACTCCGCCCTCTTCCGATCTCTTAGCATTACACCTATCTTTTTCCTTTCGATAGCTCGCTGCGTTGTTCTTAACTTAAGCTGAACCCTCTTTGTTAGCCTCCACGTTTCTGCCCCACAGGTGAGTACCGGTAAGATACAGCTGTTGTATACTTTTCTCTTCAGGGATTGATTTGATTTGATTTATTGATACTGCGATCTTTTACAAGACCTTCGCAGGGTGGGCACACAATACATAAATTCTAGAAACAACAAAAACGACCTCAGGAACAAGCAAACAATACAAGAACAATTGATCAACAATTTAAGATCAAGAACACAATTTCAAAAAGTACAAACGAAACAAAGAAATGTAGCGGTACGACATTATAAAAAAGTTAAAGGTGGCTTTCAAACCTTTTTAGTGAAGTTGGTGTTACTGCATCATTAGTTAGATTATTCCAGTCTGTAATCGTTCTGGGGAAAAAGGAGTACTTAAAGGTGTTAATTCGTGCGTTTAATGGTGTTACTGTAAAATCAATACGTTGTCTTGTGTTGTACCCTGAGGAGAACGATATAATATTGGATGTGTCAATATTGTACTGACCTTTGATTAACTTAAATAAAACTTTTAGACGACAGATGCGATTTCTGTGAGAGACTGGAAGCAAACCACTTTGATTAAGAAGTGCAGTGATAGATGTGCGGTTATATGAATTGTAAATGAACCATGTTGCTTTCTTTCGGACTCTGTCTAATTTAGCAATGTTAGATTTAGTGAAAGGATCCCAGATTATGACGGCATATTCTAACATAGGGCGAATAATAGTGTTATACGAAAGTGAACGTACACTGAGGGGGCCGAGCTTCAGAGCACGTCGGAGGAAAAATAGTTTGCGTAGGGCATTAGCTGTAACGTTGTCAACGTGCTCTGTCCAGGAGAGGTTATTGCAGATCCGCAGACCTAGGTATTTGTAAGTATTCACTTGAGAGAGAACTTTGTTTTTAGCAGTATAGTTAAACAAAAGAGGCTTCTTTTTCTGGGTTATACGCATGAACACTGTTTTATCATAATTAACGCACATTTGCCATTGGTCACGCCATGTTATTATCTTAGTTAAATCGTTATTTAACCGTACTTGGTCCTCAGTAGTAGTAATCTTTTCATATAACACACAATCGTCAGCATACAATCTAACAGAAACTGAGATGTTATCGACAATGTCATTAATAAAAATCAAGAAGAGGAGCGGCCCAAGAACAGATCCTTGGGGAACGCCGGAATCAACAGGAACTGGAGGGGAAGGGCAATTATTTACTACTACAAACTGACGACGGTTTCTTAAGTAGGCTGTAATCCATGCGAGTAATTTGTCATTTTTTAGTACATTACCTAATTTGTGAAGAAGCTTGTTATGCGAAACTTTATCAAATGCTTTTTTAAAGTCCATAAATATAGCGTCAGTCTGCTTTCCTTCATTTATTGCCTGCGCAAAATCATGTATAGTTTGTACTAGCTGAGTGGCAGTGGAAAATCCTCGTCTGAAGTCATGCTGTGCATTAGTTAGAAAATTGTTTTGTTCAAGAAAATCTGCTATATGTTTATGAATGATGTGTTCCAAAACCTTGCATGCTGTAGATGTTAACGATATCGGACGGTAGTTCTGAATAGATGCTTTGTGTCCAGTTTTGTGAATTGGTTTGATTCTTGCCGTTCTCCAGTCATCCGGTAATGATCCTTCATTTAGTGATTTGTTAAATAAGATGCATAACTACTTGGCACACCATTCTGCATAACGCTTCAGGAATGCGTTGGGAATAGTGGGATATTGGTAAGCTACCATCCATGACCTGAGAGAACCTGCCATATGCGCTCTACCCCATTCTTATTCTTCTAGTTATTTCCCTCTCATGATCCGGATCTGCGATCACTACCTGCCCTAAGTAGACACAAACTCTTACTACTTCCAGCATCTCGCTACCAGTTGCGATCTGGTGTTCCCTTGCTAGGCTGTGGAGCATTACTTTGGTTTTATGCATGTTAATTTTTATCCCCACCGTTCTGCTCTGCCTGTCCAACTGATTGATCATGCTTTGTATTTCTTGTCCTGAGTGGCTTAACAAGGCAATGTCATCAGTGAATCGCAAATGACTTAGGTATTCTCCATTAACTCTTATCCCCAACTGTTCCCATTCCAGTCTTCGGAATACCTCCTGTAAGCAGGCAGTGAAGAGCATTGGCGAGATCCTGTCTCCCTGCCTGATACCTTTGCGTATTGGAATTTTATTGCTGACTTTATGGAGAACTATAGTAGCTGTGGAATTGTTATAAATATCCTTCAATATTTTCACATAACACTCTTCCACACCCTGATTCCGCAATGCCTGCATGACAGCTGAGGTTTCCACTAAGTCAAATGCTTTCTCGTAATCAATGAAGGCTATATATAGGGTTCATACTGGTGAACAGCGCAAAAAAGGCGGGACAACAACAAGACAAGCGCTGACTATCAACTGGGTTTATTGAAGGACGGTAGGGTATATATACAAAAACATATACACCCTTGTATATATACCCTTCCGTCCTTCAATAAACCCAGTTGATAGTCAGCGCTTGTCTTGTTGTTGTCCCGCCTTTTTTGCGCTGTTCACCAGAATGAATGCATACCAACTCGCCCAGATCTCAGCCTTACTATATATAGGGGTTGGTTACATTCTGCGCATTTCTCTATCTCCTGATTGATGGTGTGAATGTGGTCTATTGTCGAGTATCCTTTAGGAAAGTCTGCCTGATCATTTGGTTGACTAAAGTCCAAGGTTGTCCTCACTGTATTAGCGATTACCTTAGTAAATAACTTGGAGGCAACGGACAATAAGCTGATCGGTCTGTAATTCTTCAAGTCCTTGACGTCTCCTTTCTTATCAAATAAGATAATGTTAGCGTTCTTCGAAGCTTCTGGTACTCCCGAGTTCACAGGGCATTGCGTATACAGGGTGGCTAGTTTTTGTAGCACAACCTCTCCTCTGTCCTTCAACAAATCTGCTGTTACCTGATCCTCACCAGCTGCTTTCCCTCTTTGCATTGGTCCTAAGGCTTTCTTTACTTCCTCCTTCATCACTGGCGGGATGTCCTAATGCTGTGCTCGACTGCCTCCTTCAGTAACTTCATGATTGCATTCGCTACTGTATCGATTTGTGTAGAACTCTTCGGCTAATTTAACTATCTTATCCATATATCTGATGACATTGCCCTCTTTGTCTTTCAGCACATACATCTGGTTTTTACCTATGCCCAGTTTTCTCCTCACTGATTTTAGGCTACCTCCGTTCCTTAGAGCATGCTCGATTTTCTCCATGTGAATCTTTCTTATGTCGACTATCTTGGGCTATTTATTAACTTCGATAGCTCTGCTAGTTCTATCCTGTCTGTGGAGTTAGACGTCCTCATGCTTTGGCGTTTCTTAATCAGATATTTAGACTCCTGTTATAGCTTGCTGGTATCCTGTCGAACCATCCTACCACGTACTTCTGCGGCGCACTCCGTTACGATAGCTTTGAGATTATCATTCATTGTTTCAACACTATGGTCGTCTTCTTCAGTTAAAGCGGAAAATATGTTCTGCAGCGACATTCTGAATTCCTCTGCTTTCCCTCTTAACGCTAACTCGTTAATAGCCTTTCGCTTCACCAGTTTCCTCCGTTCCCTCTTCAAATCTAAGCTAACACGCGACCTTACCATTCTGTGGTCGCTACAACCGACCTTACCGAGGACCTCCACATCCTCTACGATGCCAGGGTGAGCACACAGTATGAAGTCTATTTCATTTTTAGTCTCACCATTGGGGCTCTGCCACGTACACTTCCTGTTTGATCGTCTGCGGAAGAAGGTATTCATAATCCGTAAATTATTTCTATCTGCGAACTCTACTAATAACTCTCGCCTACTGTTCCTAGAACCTATGCCATAGTCACCTACAGCCTGGTCTCCAGCCTGCTTTTTACCTACCTTCGAATTAAAGTCGCCCATCAGTACAGTGTACTGTGATTTTACTTTGGTCATTGCCGATTCCACTTCCTCATAGAAGCTTTCATCTATCTGATCATCATAGCCTGATGTAGGCGCATAGGCCTGCACCGCGTTCAGCTTGTACCTCTTATTAAGCCTAATTACGATAGCTGCCACTCTCTCATTAATACTGTAAAACTCCTCGATGTTGCCAGCGATGTCCTAATTTATGAGGAATCCCACACCTAGTTCTCGCCTATCTGCTAATCCACGATAGCACAGTACATGCCAGCCCTTTAGTACTCTATACACCTCATCTGTCCTCCTAACCTCACTAAGGCCTATGACATCCCATTTAATACCGGCTAATTCATCCAACATCACTGCTAAGCTAGCCTCACTTGATAAGGTTCTTGCGTTAAACGTTGCCAGGTTCAGTCTCCAATGGCGGGCTGTCCGGAGCCAGAGATTCTTAGCACCCTCCGCTGCGTCACAGATCTGACCGCCGCCTTGGTCAGTTGCTCCTCAGCCGCTGGGAACTGAGGGCCGAGGTTTGAGTGGTTTGTTCATAGAAGGTTGTGGCCAAGTACTACACCAGGGTGGCCAAATCCTGTTCTGGTGAAGAAGTGCGTTGTCGGTTCTGGTCACCGAAATCAGGCCGCACTCTAGGCCTGGCTATGCAATTCCATCGACACGCGTTTTTTCTCCGTTGGAGAATTACATGGCACCGGGATTCGAACTCCGGTTCTCTTGCATACGAGGCGGATGCTCTACCTCTACAACATCGCTGTAGCTAAATCCAACTTCAGTCACAGATATCTCGAATCCATTATTATTGTGAACCATTTTAGCAGCCATTCTTGCCAAATTGAGGGGAATACTTATCGTTAACGGGAGTGAACTTAAACGTCGAAACTGAAAAAGGAAACTGGTATTCGAGCGATAACATTGTGCAGTAGCTGCTTCACTTCTCTGTGGACACCTCAACTGCACTGTGTGGGAAGGGGTGAAGCACGGAGCCAAAGAAGAAATAGAGAAAGTAGAGCGGTAATGACGGGCTGTAGAATAATTTCGTCCACCGATTGGGATTTAACTTGCGCTGATATCACCCGTAATGCCGATGCAGTGTACGATTGGCCTCCATCGAAGCACTGTTGGAGTTGCTGGGTTCGCACTCGGGTATTCCGCCTAAGAATCTAAGCGCCCTTCCACTGAGCCACCATGACGGGTAGTGAAATTTAAGCTGACTCATATGAAGACATTCCGAAATTTCTCTATCCTCAAGGTTCAACTACGGTTTCAAACTATGGGCACGCGTTATTTCACAGGCAGCGCCACGCCCTAAAGAAAGGTTTCGTGCTGCAGCGCCTGAGACCATTCTAATTCGCCGCTCCTTCCAGCTCTACGAGTTTTCATTGGTTTCCATGCGCGCTTCGCTTTTTAAATCGGCGTCTGCACTGACCTCTGTTCGTTACTGCTCCTCCAAATGCTCGGCGGGATCAGTGCTGTCACAAAATTCGGCGCAATTTTGGAAAAAAGAAATAAAAACAGCGCTGCGCGGAAGCGTCTCGCCGGCGCGGTCGTAAAACGGGGGAGAAGGGAACCCCCGCATAGAACCTAACCTGTTGTGCGTTGCTGCCCCCTCCACCACCGCTCACCGATACGGCGTGCGGGCAGGGAATGAGGCATCCATGCCGCCGAATTCTCTCGAACGTCCGAGTCGCTTCTACTGCTAACCGGGCGAAAAGGGCGTAGCCTTGCTGCGTTAAGACATGTCCCCCTCCTCTGCACTCGGACATCGGCGACGGCACTACACCAGAACTAGCCTGAACCTTCGAGAAGGGACCCCCGACTCTGACCAATGGAAACGCGCGGCCGGTGTGAAGAGGAAAAGGAGACAGCACAGCCGATGCTGAGTGTATGTGCGCGTCTACTCTGGCGCGTAGAACAAACATATGCATGAGCGAGCCTATAAAAGAAGGACGTTGACCGCTGACAGATTAGTCCAAGCCGCCTTTATGCTTTGGAGAAGCGCGACCGTTTGACTCCCGGGACCACACCACTCGACCAGCTGCGGACCAACGAGGCAACGTGCGCCAGTCTGCGGGACGGCATCGTCGTGGACCTCTGGTCGTCGGACTGTCGCAGTGCCCGGTGAACTAATTGTGTTTTGTTTGTTTGCCTCTCTCTCTTGTGTTAGTGCACTTTAGGTGCAATATTGCCTTTGTATTGTATTCTCTCTCGAGTTTAACTTTGCACGAGTTGTATTGTTTTGCTAATCACTTTGCATGTGTTTGTACTAGTGATTTGGAAATCCTCTGTATCGTCTCATTGCAGTATAAACTTTGTTTTGTTTTTGAAGCTTTGGCTCCGATCCATTCTCTGGCTTGCGACCGGCGGAAGCTGGGCACCAAACGACCAAAAACCTCGTCACTTGGTAGCTGGTCTCCGCCGAGCTCTCCACGCTGAGTCCACGGCATCTCCTTTGAATCCGAGACTGCTATCCCCACACGCTCTTAGGGTGTCTGGGAACTTCACTCTTAATAGTGCGCGAAGTTGGGTGACAAGTGCTACCGCAATAGCCGTGCGATGGAGCACAGTAACTGGCCAGCAGAAAGCCTCTTAGAAGGTTTATATAGACGCATGGTATTTAATAAGGTGGCCAAACCCACCGTTAATTCCAAAAATGGGCGATTGTCTCGGCGCTTGAAAGACTTTAAGGAGCGAAGGAATTGAGATCATTTTCTATAGGGAACAGTATAATAACGAAACAGAGGGCACGCAGAGTACCACGCGAGCAACCGTCGTCTAGCGTGCTCAAAAGAGACGTGGTTTGTTACACTCGTCATGCGTCGAAAGCCGTCAGGAAAATCGGGTGAATTGGCCATGTTACAAAGAAAGAGACGGCGAAGGCCATAGCACAACCAGGAGCCAAGTGCTAAGTGAAGGTATCTTTGAGCCATTCCAGAGCACTCTACACCTTTGCTCTTCAAAAATGGAATTGTAAAGAGATAAAGCTCGTTCAGTTTTCAAATCATTTTGCGTTGTTTGCAGCAAATATATGCGTTTCTTTCTGCGATGCAAATGTATGCATTTTTGTGCCCTGTGATATAGAATGTGAGATATTTGCGGGTAATAAGATGTTGTTTTCGTGCTCACGGTACAAAAATACAAATAACTTGCGAAGGAGTTCTTTATTGTTCAGAATCTGCAGTATTTGGAATATAGCGCCGTTTAGAGCATCCGTTTACACATCGTAACAAGTGCGGTTAGAATCCTATTATGTCCTGAAAAAGAGACATCGGATATTTTAGAGACGTTCAGACATTTGTTGCAGATCTAGAAGCTATACATAGTCTTGTGCGTCATGCCTTGCCAGTAATTTATTACTTGTTTTAAATAGAGAATTCAGTGGAAATTCATAACGCATTTTAAGTTTCTGGAAGGGGTTATGTTTTTGGTTGTCCTAATAATGTTTTATGAGTAATCTCTTACCACCCATAAGTTGCAGTTCTACTAAAAACGAAGTGTAACTAGCGGTATAATCTCGAGAGCATAAATTCAGCGGCCAAACTTTTGTTGCCCGGAATAATTTCCGGTTAGAGCTATAGTGGTCGCACTACGGTAAGGCCGCACCCGTTGACTTCTCCGCATTAGAAACACGGCGACTATTTGACTAGTCCTGATTTGCTGGCTCGTATACTAAGCCAGCGCGCTTGCCTTCACCTCGCGCATCAAGACACTCTTATATATCTACCGATGTGTTCACAAGGAAACGTGGAAAGAATGTGGGCGCAAACCTACTTTACAGCGGACAAGGCTGTAGATAAATGAAGCCGCACCAGCTCATCCCCTTCGTGCATAGTTTTTCTTTGCAATTAACAGACTGATAAAAAGTAACCTTAATCGATTGCTTTTCTGTGGTTGTTAAGTTATTTTTTCATGGACCTATAATTGCCCTCTGAAATCACTTGAATTTCGAAATGACGTAATTGTAATGGGTTGTTTTCTGTAATGCGTGCACGGCTGGTTACAACCCAAATTAAAGTTTGAATTCAAAAGAAGTTTGCCTGCATTTATAAGGCAAAAAGGAAATATATTAAAATTATGAAAAGACATTTGTCGCGTATACATGTACGCTTAAAGAGTACGAAGCACATTTTGATCCCCGCATGGATGGGCAGACTATTACATTTTGGCGACAAAACCATAAACTGAATTGAAGAATTAACAACAAACTGCGTTATACAAAGGCTAGCTAAATATAAGGATTGCCGTGGGAATTACAGTTCATGATCACACCTTTGCATATCACTCAGGAAGCACACTAAGGGGCAATTTTTTTTGCAGCAGCAGTTATAGAGCGCTCTATAGTCAAAATTTGCACCCTAATAATTTTATGGTATGAACTATTTTGTCGATCAAAAAGTTTAAAGGCAAAGTATCAAGCGTCTTACAGGGGCATCACAGGTGCAGTAACTATCAGAAGAAAGAATGAAACAGCTGCAACAAACTTTCGCGCAGAATAACTTAATTCAGAGGTGTATATTTCCGTCGCCACCTAGAGCCTCACCAAATCTCGCTTTCGGCTTCAAGCAATGGAGAACATTAACGTGTACTTGAACTACAATCCTGCCACAGAAAGCAAGTTGACCTCGGGATTGGCAGCATTTCTTCGGGACTGGCAGCGGAACTACCCACGGATACTCGAGCAATAAGAAGAGTTGTGGAGGCACAGTGAAGCGTCTTCAACGTTGAATGTCTCCTTTTCTCTACAACAGCGCAGCTCTAATGGCTTTCACTAATGGTATGCAAGTATACGTAGGCCAACTAGGGGCCTGTTGAGCGAGAGAGAGAGTAACACTTTAGTGAAAAGCAGAGAATTTAAGCTGGTGTTTAAAAATTATTTGCACGCTGCTCTGCATGGGGAAGGGAATTTGGGAGACAAAGACGATGGAGAGCAGTGCAGAAAAGGTAAAATACAAGAAAATAAAAACGACGACCCTAACGCGCTTTCACGAATCGCCAGAGCGTTCCTCGCCTGTTCCGGAACAAAGAAGCCGCTGCCTTTAGGCAGCGGCTTCTTTGTAGATTGCCTCTACAATGCAAGGCAGCGCATATTCTATGGCCACAAGTCCGGCTAAGCTGTTGGTGTAAACAGCCACAGGTGCCGCTTTTTGTAGGAGATGCGACGATTTTCTGCTTGATTTAGTGTAGACGCTCATGATTTTGTACACGAAGACTCTTGCGGTAACACGTTTTGGCGGGCTAGTTGGTTAAGCATCTTGAATAAACAGCGCGAACGAAGACGAGCACAAAAGACAAGAAAACGGACGACACAGCGCTGACTAACAACTGAGGGTTTATTGTTGATCACACAAGTATAACTACATAGATGTCGGCAGAGAGGGAAAGGTTTACAAAGTGCAAAAAAAACAAAAACAAAACAAAACATAAATGTGACAACAGCAACAGAAGCGCCCTAGATATCAGCGGAGATTATCAGTCCCCAGGAGTGACAGCTGTTTTTGCAGCTGGTTTGTGCCGATCTGTTAATGAGATCAAAGGAAAAGTGGCGAAGTGCACAACTAAGCACCAGTCACGCTTCGTCCCTTGTGATAAGGGGGTTGTTTATAACATCCCTCTGCCCTGTGGAGGGCTGTACGTTGGACAGACGGGACGATGTATCAATAAAAGGCTGAGCGAACACAGCTATAAAGTGTCAAAAGTAGTTTCCGGTCACCTCGGCATTCATTGCCCGGATTGTGAATGGGCAAAGACAGAGAAAAAACAGTGCGTACCGCTAAATCATGAAACCAAGGTCATTGCCAAAAATCGGGAAAAAACTGCGAGGGAAATTATCGAGGCCTACAACATATTCAAGCAGGGAAATGCATGTATAAGCACTCCTTCGCTAACACTACTGCAAAAAGGGCTGTCACTCCTGGGGGCTGATAATCTCCGCTGATTTCAAGCGCGCTTCTGTTGCTGTTGTCATATTTATGTTTTTTTTGCACTTTGTAAACCTTTCCCTCTCTGCCGACATCTATGTATTTATTCTTGTGTGATCAGCAATAAACGCTCAGTTGTTAGTCAGCGCTGTGTGGTCCGTTTTCTTGTCTTTTGTGCTTGTCTTCGTTCGCGCTGTTTATTCAAGACTCTTGCGGACATTCGCATCTTGACTAGAGCGAATCTTGACTCGTTAGCCGCGAAAGCATAGGAGAATCATTGAAGCGCTGTTGTTAGACCCTAGTTGAGGGGACTGGCTTTGCCAATGAATGGCTAATCATAAGTTCCTAAAGCACGTTTAGGAACGTTAAGAGATCGGAAGAGGACGGAGTGGGTGAGGGAACAAACACGCTTTAATGACATCCTAGTTGAAATCAAGAGGAAGAAATGGGCTTGGGCAGGGCATGTAATGCGGAGGCAAGATAACCGCTGGTCCTTAAGGGTAACGGAGTGGATTCCAAGAGAAGGCAAACGTAGCAGGGGACGGCAGAAAGTTAGGT
Organism: Amblyomma mixtum; assembly: GCF_055824585.1. NCBI lineage: Eukaryota > Metazoa > Arthropoda > Arachnida > Ixodida > Ixodidae > Amblyomma > Amblyomma mixtum. The sequence goes on along the minus strand of NC_143019.1, from coordinate 141,868,539 downwards.
GGGCGGATGAGATTAAGAAGTGCCCTTTTCCAGGTAGCGGGCTAACCCCCCACCCCGCGAAGCGCTATTTTTTCTTTTTGGTTGTCACTTTCTCAAAGCTGTTTTCCCTCGCGCGCAGCTACGCGCTTCGCTGTTCCTCCACCTCCCTGTCTCCACCTTTCAGCTCGAGGACTTTTCTCGGAACCACAAAACCTGTATAAAGGAAAATTACTCTCTCCATTCCAGCCACCCCCCCCCCCCCCACACACACACACCATCGTCTCCACTGCTTGTCTTGGAACCGCGCGACTCATCACAATAAGGCATTCTTGACTGCACGGCGGAGCTCAACCACGTGCACAACCAACGCGACGAAAATACATGCACACTCGAGCTAGCACCCTTCATAGTCTGTGCACGCGAAAAGCCACACTCATATATTAGGAGAGCTCCGACGCTGTTCGTACCGCCAGCAAGATCTTATTTGTAAGTACTAAAACTCTTTTATCTTGATTTACGTCTGGAAGTTAAAGTGGTTTTTGTAGTAAATGTTGCTTTGACTACATGCGCCTTTATTTTTTCGGCAGGAGAAGAGAACGAGCCAAAAATCACGAGGACGACTTCTGTGTACCCACTCTCTTTGCGAAATGGCTTGCTTGACGTCGTGCGCAGTGGAATTGTGGCCGAATGGTGAGAATTTTTCGTCTTTGGTGAGATGAACTCACTAAAGATTCACTACTTTGGCTAACAGCGGGTTTGAACTCATATGACTTGAGATAGGATGCATTCGGGAATATGTCCTTTACCGCTTATGCAGGACGGAAATCAGAACAGCTTAATTAATTTTCCACTGCAGACTAGTTGGTAAGGATATGTGTAATACTTCCGTAGTGTTTCTTTTTGCCTTCTACACTTGCAGACTCAATAGAAAATCCGCAATTACTGGTTAAAGCTTTTGCCCAAGTTCCCTCGCAATGAAAAAGGGCATTACTCTGGACTATCAGACTAGTATTTTTGTGTGGTTTTCAAGTTGCAGTTTCGAATCCAATTATAACATGCATGCGAAGCAACTACGGTAAAACAAAGGTGCCCTGAGTTCCTTGCGTTCAGCGTATTTCGTCAAAAATCGCAAGCCGCATTTTTAACCCCATTAAATAAAACTAATCAAAAATGTTGTTTTGACGTCCATGTGGAAGAGACGCTACAACCTGTGCATATTTACTGGAATAAAAAATTATCTCGCAATTGAGAGATACGAGTTATGATAATAAAACAAAATAATACATTAATCTGTTTTCAGTATCACATTAATTTGCTTATCTGGCATTGAATATCTTTACTGGGAGTGCGACACGACGCATTAAACTAAATTAAACCATTTGGTATAAGGGAAGTTTAGTAAATTAAATTCCACTTTGTGCAACTAATGTGGTGCTGGTTCTTAAGAATAAATTAAAAATTATCCTGTAAAATATGTTGCTAGTGTCTTCACGATGACTGTGTTGCACAAAATTCGGTGTTGTTTAATCATTTTTGTTTTTGTTCTGTGATGGCCATAATTCAACTTACCATGACATCATGCATCTCTTTTCAGGCTTGGCGCTTCGTGAGGCCATCGTGCAAGAACTGGACGAGGAATTTGTTTGAATGCAGTCCAGCAGCCCCCTTGCAAGTGGAGTGCAACGATTACTTGGGATATGACTGATCAGTTCACTGGAGGACCGCTCCGTTGAGCGCTTTATGGATCTCCTAGCCGTGCCGCAGCAGCTTGCCGAGATGCTTTGTCCAACCTGATCGGCACGCACCAAACTTGAAAATAAATTGTTTTCCCACAACCTCTGCCACCATGCTCTTGGGCCCCCTTTCTTTAGTCCCCACCGGGGCTGGTGGTAGCGCAAACCATCCTGTGTGCGCCAGAAGCGTGATTCTTGTAACTCAAAGCAATAAACGGGTCTGTTTTCTGGAATTCTTTCGCACCCTCATTTATGAATATTTGCTAGGTAGAATGGTATGTATGTACATCCATCCACAGTGCCGGTCATTGGCGAGTGGGCTAATTGCATGTGCCATTATTCGAAAGCTGGAAACCATTATTCGAAAGCTGAATGCCATTATTCGAAAGCTGGAAACCATTATTCGAAAGCTGGCTGCCAATGTTTGAAAGTTGGCTACCAATGTTTGAAAGTTGGATGCCAGTATGAGACCTTTGGTGGCCCATGCTGCAGAACGAACATCGGGACTGCGTTGGCCGCTTGATCGGCCAAGCGTTGGCCCAAAACTGGCATGAAAGTAGGGCCAATGTGTAAAGTGGTAGCGCTCGGCCCAAATGCCAGTGTAGGACCGATGTTCGTGCAAAGTTTTGCCAACACTTGCCCGACGTTCGGCCAATGTTGTTGTGCTGCCTGGGATGCGACTCACCAACTTTCATTATGAATCAGGTGGCTTTCTATCCCCTCGTGACTGCGATCTGGCTTAGTTCTGACCTGGGCTCTGCGACATGATCTGCGCTTTCATTGTTCCTGTCACTTATTCCCATCAAGTGAGAGTGAAACCAAGTTTTTCTAAACGGTCTCTCGCCGATTCTGGAGAGGGGTCTTTGAGACAAGGGTTATCGGTATCTGAAGCAGCCTTCCTCGTTTCAGCGGGGGTGCGGGAGGGGAGGACGGGGGAATGGTTCCCTCCTCTTGCTACTGACGGAAGTTAATGCTTGGCTCATATCGAGCTAGTAGACAGGCCTTTTCATTCTTTCAATTGCAAAAACTTCACTATGTATCAGAACACCTTCACTGGCTTTATCCGCAAGGCCCAACTTAGAAAAACTGAGGGCTGCCCATGCTAGCCACATCGCCCCGCTACTTACAACGAAATTTGTAGTCATCTGCTTAGATAGGTTTGCGAGGTGTGAATTTAAAGAATTATTCTGCGCCCTGATGATCCAAAGAAGGAAACTAAGTCTGAGACTGCCCCTAGTAAACCATGTGGGCAAGCCACACATGGCACATATGACGCGAGCATGCCAACGAAAAAAACTGGGGCTTCCGCTATAGAACCCTCGTCGATCACTCGCCAGTATGAGAAAAGTAACCTGGATGAAAAAATCGCTCGGCTTTAGCTATCGTTATGCGATCAAAGCGCTTCAGAATTAGTTCTTGATTTTATTTGCTGCTCAATTTCAGTTGTCAATTTTTATCTTATGGAATATTCGTTTTTGCTCAGTTAATCCCAGTTAATAGCGCTTGTGTGTGTGTTTCGTCTCTCTTGTCCGTGTCTTTCTTTGCGCTATAACATTTGTAATTCCAGTCATTACTTGGTCACTGTCGTTTTGTGAAAGTCATTCTCACAATGCAGTTTTCACAATCAAAGCCCCCTTCCAACTTCTCCATCCTCCCTCCTAAAGTGGAGATGGCGATTCTGCTCTCCACACTTTGCAACCTGCCAAACGAGGCAGGTGGTTTCTTTGGGAATCTCCCTGGAGACGTTCACATGTGAGAAGTGTGCACAACACTACGCCACCAGGGGACGCTACCTTCACGGTAGGGCTTCTAATGCTAGCAGATAGTTCGCAAGAACTGCCCTGATCTGTCCAGAGTAGGACCGAAAGGGCAACTGGATGAGCTGCCCACATTGGGAAATGCGCGCCAAATGTGAGTAGCCCCATATTGCATCAGAATTACCTCATTCTAAGCGAATGTAGTCCAGCCACCAATCGTGTGTCCAGAAAGCCGCGGCGTACAGCGGCGCTTAAAAGGATGGGTTCTTTATGGCCTTCCACTTGTTTCTTTTGCGTTTACATTCGCACTAGACTGATGCTGCGGTGGGCAAGGAGGCATAGACGGTAAAACTTTCGACATAGTGTTGGGGTTCACCTTACAGCAGGCTGCACTCAATAGGCAATCATGCTGAAACGCTGCAACTGCTTTCACAGTCCTATTTGGAATATTTAGCCGCTTGAAACACCATATGTGCGAACTGTGCTCCCACTGTATGCACAATTTTACCACGAAAATACGTGTTTAAGGAAAGCGCCTACTTTAATATTTGGGTCGATATACTGTCTCCACGCAGTAGAGGTGGAGTAGGATCAAAACTTGTGTGCACAAGCCAGCGCGTGGGGCAGTTTCGTATGGAAAATGTGAACTCGTGGCTTTTTTCCAGAGGTACGTTCTTGAACTTGGCAACTGTTTCTTCTCGAGAATCAAACATCTTCAATTCAAAACTGAAAAAAAACGCAAAGAAACACTGGCAAACCAGCATGTGAGCCCCACAATGTCAATCCGTTTTCTAGCAGCGATACAATATAGCGGTGCATGATTTCTATGAGATAAACATGAGCAGACGCGGAAATTTATTTTTTTAACCGGTATTTTAGATACCTTAGTGTTCTGTCTTCACCGTTGCCACATATGTTGTGCAGGACAGAATTTGACATAAATGCCTTTTTTTTTTTCAGAAGAGATGCACTACGTGCTATACTGGCCCGCCCTCAGAGCCTTTATCTAGAGTGGTCTAGTTGGGAATTCGAGATTTAAAAAGATAGGTGTTCCTGCTGTTCCTTTTATTTTAACAGCCCTTCTTTTTCGAAATATTTTGCTACTGCTCCTTTAAATTACTTTAGAGAAACACTTGCATCTATATATGCGCTACGCAAGGCATTCCAACCTTCTGTTTAATTGCGCAGGTGCGCAGCAAGTGTAATTGTACCAATTTTGCCAAAAGTAACCGAGCAGCAGGTTTTTGCTATCTCACCCATATCTCACCACCCGAACGCGCACACAGGCTTGGACGCTACCAAAGTAACAAAACTCGACCCATAATTGTAGCGTTTGCTCATTTCAAAACTAAGGAATCTGTCATGTCACGCGCCAAGAACCTTAAAGGCTCTTCATATGCAATATCCGAAGATTACTCATCTAGAACCCGGCTAGTCCGCAAACGTCTCCTTGAATTCGCCAAATCCGAAAAGAAAACTTACAAATTAAGATATAACAAACTCATTGCAGATAACACCACATACGTTTTTGACCACTCTTCCCAGACTGTCGTCCCCTGTCAGACTGTTGCTCCACATCAGCCATAGCTAAAGACCGCGTCGCGCTCCAAATCCCATACTAAGTGTATACCTTTCATTTACACAAACATCAGAAGCATTTTATCAAAATCCGATTCTTTGCGCAGCCTTATTGACACCACCGAAAGTAAAATAGTGGTACTAACGGAAACTTGGCTGTATCCTTCCGTTTGTAACCCTGAATTGTCTTCCATTTTTCCTAATTATGATATCTTCCGCCATGATCGCGAGAACAGGCGTGGCGGTGGCGTCTTAATTGCCACCCATCAAAGCTTACTCTGCTACCCCATAAACGTCTCTTCGTGTTTGGAAATCGCATTCGTTGGCTCCAAAGCATTTAACCCACCCGTTATCATCGGCTCCTGCTACAGGCCTCCTGACGCTGATGCCTCTTTTGTCGTGAACTTTCACGATGCGCTCCAGTCCGTAACCACCTCATATCCGCGCACACCTTTGCTTATATTTGGCGACTTCTATTTCCCTCTCATAGCGTGGAATGACCTTGCAACAACATTAAACAAGCATACTATCGAGAGCGATTTTTTGAACTCGTGCCTCACATTTGATCTGTCTCAGCTCGTCACCAACCCGACTAGGCAGGATAATCATTCTTCTAGCATTCTTGATCTCGTGCTCGCTACTCATCCTGAGAGCATTTCACCGCTTACGCACCTAGCAGGCTTGAGTGATCACTCGGTAATCTACGGCACCTATCACAGTCCTTTATTACGCCCTGAAAAATTAACGAAAACATTGACGCTCTACGACAAAGGTGACTATGATGCCATGAATAACGACCTCACGGAATTGTGTAGCTCTCTCCTCTCGAACTTTTCAAATCGCTCTGTCGAAACTAACTGGTCTCTGTTCACTGATAAAATGCGCGAGCTCATCCACACCTACATCCCTACTAAAACAGTCACCACACGGTCATCATCGCCATGGTTCAACGGAAAGTTAAAAAGGCTGCTTAACAAAAAGAAAAGGCTCTTTCGTTCTGCAAATCATTCCAATGACGCCCGCGCATGGGAAAGGTATCATACTGCCGAAAAGAACTTTCTTTCTCACGCAGCACAAGCCAAAAAAACCTTCTTCTCATCCACATTACCTGATATGCTTCACAACAACCCCAGGCAATTTTGGAAAGCTATAAACCCAAAGCAACCCCGCCAATATCGCTTTGCGACGAACACGGTTCACCAATTCCACATACTGACACGGCTGAAGCATTAAATTATACCTTTTCATCCAATTTTACCCACGATCCTGTAGGCGACATGCCTGACTATCCTTATTTTGATTACCCCCCTATGCCTGACATACGTTTCGACCCTAACGGAATAACCGCGTTGATTGATTCTATGAAACTAACCTCATCTGCTGGTATAGATGAAATTAACACAAAAGTTCTCAAGAATACTAAAAACGTTGTAGCTGTTCTTCTTTGTCGTATCTTCCAGCAATCACTCGAGTCCGGTATTGTACCCCACGACTGGAAAGTGGGGAAAATCATCCCAGTACACAAAAAAGGCCCCCCATCGTCTAGTAAGAACTACCATCCCATCTCCCTCACTAGCGTTCCCTCTAAATTAATGGAGCACGTAATTTACTCACACATCATGACCTTCTTGCAGTCTGTCAGCTTTTTTGACCCTTCTCAATACGGATTCCTGAAAAACCTATCCTGCTCTACCCAACTAGCCCTCTTTACTCATGACATCAGTTCTAGTATGGACACGAACACACCCGTCGACGCTCTTTTCTTAGACTTTGACAAAGCTTTCGACAAAGTCTCCCATGAACGCCTCTTATTTAAACTTTCGCGCCTAAACCTCCACCCACTAGTATACGATTGGCTCCGGAATTTTTTGACTAACCGTCAGCAGTTTGTATGGGCTAACAATCATGCATCTTCCATCTCCCCTGTTACCTCCGGCGTACCTCAAGGCACGGTTTTAGGACCTCTACTATTTTTAATTTACATCAACGACCTCCCAAGTAATCTATCTTCCACCGTTCGTTTGTTCGCCGACGACTGCGTCATCTACCGGAGCATCACTTGTAACAGAGACACTTACCATCTGCAGTACGACATAGGACTTGTGGAAGAGTGGTGCGCAAACTGGCTGATGTCTTTAAACGCTAATAAAACAACGCTAGTATCATTTCATCGTCGTCAATCGTATCCTACTCCCAATTACACCCTTCGCGGTTCCATGATAACACACGCATCTTCATATAAATATTTAGGTATTAGCTTTACACAGGATTTCTCTTGGACCACCCACATAATGAACATAACCAACGAAGCTAACCGTGTTCTTGGTATCTAAAGCGTAACTTGCGTTTGGCACCTGCTTCCGTAAAACTGTCCGCCTATTTAACTCTTGTCCGTCTTAAACTTGAATATTCATGCTCAATCTGGGACCCCCAACAAATTAACCTAGCCAAAACCCTTGAGTGCGTCCAGAGCCGCGCGATAAGATTCGTATATTCTGATTACTCATATCATACGAGCGTAACAGCATTGAAAACAAAAGCTAACCTCCCCAGCCTTGAATCCCGTCGAAAAATAGCCAGACTTTGCCTTTTCCACAAGTTTTATCATTCGCATTTCAGCCAATCTGTTATCACCCCTGCATACCGCCTTTCACTTCGCATCAGTCATCCGAAAGCTGTTCATACACCTCGAGCATCTACTTCTGCGCACCTAAAATCATTCTTCGCCCAGACCGCAAGAGACTGGAACGACCTCCCCGCTGAAGCTTTCATCCATCCTGGCCTGGAATACTTCAAATCATTCATCACTGATTTTTTTCTTCAATGATATGTATGCCCACCCCTCATGTAATGCCCCTAGTGGGCCTTCGAGGTACTAATAAATAAGAAAAAAAATATAGTAGAGCCTTTATGGCAGCTTTAAAGAGCAAAGGTGTCAAAACGAGAGGACAAGTGTCGACCTTACTTTGCACAGATTGAGAGCTTAAGGGCTGCCATAAGTTCTTCGTTACGCGGCTAAGAAATAATCCACCATTGCCCGGTTACTTTTGGCACTTCGATTTCTGGCATGTTTCTTTTTGAAAAAATTCTTTATTCTTGTTTCAAGGAGGTTAAACTTTCCAAAGTGGCTCGACTGATTAAAAAATTATTAGCCACGAATAATATCTTGCCCAATTCCTTGGAATTTCGAGACAGAAAAAATTAAGGAAAGTCGAAGAATAAAGTGGAGTAGAAAGTTGTAGTGGTAGCAGGAAGCCGGGGGGCTCGGCGACGACCGGCGGCATCTGAGTAGTGTGCGGCCTTTTTCTCGCCCATGACGTCATCGCTAATGTATACGGCGAGTACGCCGTGAAGAGCGCCACTTCAAGCCGCTATTCGCTAAAATATGGCGCCAGTGTAGTGCGCGACGCCATCCGTTCGAACGAGGCGAGGCTTAGAGTGGGCGGACTGCTGAGCGCACTGCCGCATCCGAGAAGCAGAGCCGCCTCCGTAGGGCACTGCAACTTCGATGTGCATCCCAGCACAGTAAAAATGCTGATGGAGCTGCGCTAAAATACTGCTTTGTCGAGAAGCCTAATTGTCAGCATTTTTTGTTTCACTAGCACTCCATGTGCCAACCGCTGCAAGTGGCAGCTAGCGGGTGCAGGCATCATTCGCGGACAGGGCGGCTTTTTTGCTAGCGATGAATGTAGTGAAATAAGGCGCATTAGTGAAATAAATGCAGTGAAATTAGGAGAAATAAGGCGCAAGCTAGCATTTGTGCAGCCGTTAGGAGCTGCTTTTTATTTATTATGGTAGTGTCAGTTAGACACACATTGTGTGCTACTCATTCTGTCAATTTATTGGTTACGCCTTAAATGTTTACTTACTCTTTAGATGATCCATCGAAGACACAAATTGCAGTGTAACACGATCCGATAGGAGCAAAGGTGCCTTGGTAATGATAGCGATGTCCCTGCAGAGTACCAATTAAGACAAGATGTTGGGTGAGGGAGGCAGGCGGGGGGGGGGGGGGGCGAAAAGCGTTATCTATAGTTGTACATGGTGCTATTACTCGCCAAGGCGCACGGATCCTGCTTTATGCTCCTTACAGGCGCGGTGGCGGGTTCTCAAGATCCCAGTATACGTGACTGCCTTAAGAGTTGGGCCAATGTTGAGTAAAAACTTCATCTTGTAGTTTGAACACCTTCAAGCAGGTTGGCAGACTGATTTCCAAATATAGGTGGCATTGCTTCTCTTAGATTCTTCTTTTTTAGCTTTAACTTTGATTGCCACCGCTAAAGAACGTCCATTTATCCTGGGAACGTCGTCCGTATAAAAGCCGCCCATTTATCGCTAGCGCTAAACTACGCATGCCCCAGAAAGTTAGCTATTGTGTCGGTGTACATATATCGAGGAGGAGCTGGTTCTGCAATATCCCTCAATATTTGCTTCACGTAGGCATGCCAACAGTTCCCCTTATTTTTATCATACTGGTACAGGGAAGGCAGCTCATGTGGATCCGTTGTGGCGCGATTCGGAGGTGCTTCGGAAAAACGTTGACAGCGCAAGTGTCGGTTTACCCACAGCCTATATACAGGGCCTCTACAATGGCGTTGGAGCAGCTCCATAGCAAACGGAGAAAAAACCAGTCACACAAGACGACGGACAAGAAGAGTGTACACACCACAACGACTGGACTAACAACTTAAGTTTATTGGAAAATACATGGTCCGAGCAAGGCCAGCAGAGCATGCGCAACAGCACCATCACTAATCACTACGCAAAAGAGACAAAGACAAGAAATCTAAACTATCGTGGACGACCTAAAAAAGCAAATTCTTTTTCAAGTAGGCGCACCGAAGTTGTGCTTATACAATCAGAGCCTAACAAACCGATATGATATGCCTCCAGTATTTCCCGCTCCTGTTTTCCCTTGCCTCTACCAAGAATGGTGGCATTGCTAAACAAAGGATAACAGCCACATTCATTGCAATGGCGAGGCAAGTTTGCACCGCCACCGGACCCCAGGGAGGAGTGATGCTCACGAAGCCGGTCATTAATACACCGGCCAGTTTGGCCGATGTAAACTCTCTCGCATGTGAGGGGGAACTTGTACACCACCTCTGCGACACATGTCGTGAAGCGATTCTCATGCTGCGTTGTGCAAACGTGGTTCCTTTCCCTGCCTCGAGAAATGCGCGAACACAGTCCCGACAGCTTGCAAGGAGCAGAGAACACCATGCTCACTCCCTGCTTGGCCGCCACTTTTTTCAAGTTGTGGCTCACTTTGTGCACGTACGGCATGACCTCGAACTTCTTTCGTTCAGTCGGCCCAACGTCAGTCCTCTTCGTGTGTCCTTTCTTGAGGTTCTGAAGCAGCGATTCAGCCACTGCCTTCAAAAGGGGTTCCTAAACCCCTTTTGAAGGCAGTGGCTGAATCGCTGCTTCAGAACCTCAAGAAAGGACACACGAAGAGGACTGACGTTGGGCCGACTGAACGAAAGAAGTTCGAGGTCATGCCGTACGTGCACAAAGTGAGCCACAACTTGAAAAAAGTGGCGGCCAAGCAGGGAGTGAGCATGGTGTTCTCTGCTCCTTGCAAGCTGTCGGGACTGTGTTCGCGCATTTCTCGAGGCAGGGAAAGGAACCACGTTTGCACAACGCAGCATGAGAATCGCTTCACGACATGTGTCGCAGAGGTGGTGTACAAGTTCCCCCTCACATGCGAGAGAGTTTACATCGGCCAAACTGGCCGGTGTATTAATGACCGGCTTCGTGAGCATCACTCCTCCCTGGGGTCCGGTGGCGGTGCAAACTTGCCTCGCCATTGCAATGAATGTGGCTGTTATCCTTTGTTTAGCAATGCCACCATTCTTGGTAGAGGCAAGGGAAAACAGGAGCGGGAAATACTGGAGGCATATCATATCGGTTTGTTAGGCTCTGATTGTATAAGCACAACTTCGGTGCGCCTACTTGAAAAAGAATTTGCTTTTTTAGGTCGTCCACGATAGTTTAGATTTCTTGTCTTTGTCTCTTTTGCGCAGTGATTAGTGATGGTGCTGTTGCGCATGCTCTGCTGGCCTTGCTCGGACCATGTATTTTCCAATAAACTTAAGTTGTTAGTCCAGTCGTTGTGGTGTGTACACTCTTCTTGTCCGTCGTCTTGTGTGACTGGTTTTTTCTCCGTTTACAATGTACCAACTGGCCCGCATTTCAACCCTTCAGCTCCATAGCCCGTGAAGCTAAAGTTGGTCCCGCCGGCGCCCAGCATTGTTTGGGAACAAGTTATATTTTTCGAAGAAATCCCATGTCCCACTGATTGCACCACGTGGGGCAAAAATAAGAATTCGACGTCTAGTCTTCTAGTCACTCTCCTCATGGGCAACTGTCAGGAACCTATCTCTTCCATCCGTGTAAATACTGCGTCGGAAAAATGGGGCCGTTCAAGCGGTCTCCACTTGTCAATATCTCGACAACATAAGAGCAGACGTCGCCTCCCTGATGCATCTTAAACAGGGATAAAGTCTGGCTCTATCGAAGCTATTGCATCCTCGATGGGTTCGCTTATTGTCCGTGTGCGCAGTTGATATAAGGCGCTATTTAAATGATAGTGAGAGGGAAGTGTCTATTAAAATAATGGTCTTACATTAAGCCAGCATGCAAGAGGCAGCGAAACTAAGAGGTAGAGTGAAAAGTTCGTCGCGGTCGTTCGTTGCGGTGTGTTAAAGGGGCACGAAGTGAACGCTTTGCGGTGTGTACGATAGTTCACTGCGTTGTGGATGAGCACTGGTGTTACACAACGATGACTAGTAAAAAAGCTGCTGACGTCATTCAAGGGTCACGTGATATCAAGGGTATCACGGGACAACAATGGCTCGCAAGAAAAAGTTGTTGGCGTGCAAATGCAAATGCTTTCGCGTTTATAGAATGCAGCACGCTGCAGTGCTCTCCATGGTTTAATCGGAAATTTTGGGAGATTTTCCGCGAGCGTTATGTACGGCTGGCTGAATAACCGGCGCTCAACGATGGTCTCTTTTGTAGGTTTAGTTCAATGTAATTCTGACACCTGGCGCTGCTACACATGAACATTATCGTGTCCCAATTACTCTTGTATCTCTCGAATTTGCTTCTTGTTCTGGCCACTGACCGGATAATTGATGTGAAGTCCATTGCATTCCCGTACAAAAACGAACTTTTCAAAAACGTGATTGGGCATAGGATTAATCGGCACATACACAGCCATGGCGTGCTTATATGCTTGATTTCGGCCTTCCTGGAAATGCAAAATTCCACGCTGTAATCGTTTTGTTCAAATGCCATTTTATCCTTCGTTTCTGCGTACTGCCGATGCCTAAGCCAGCAGCCACGGAAAACTAACACCTTCAACATTATCGCGAGATTGGGGCATACACATCTTCCTCGGGGAGAAAAGTTTTACAAGTGAGAAGTGCACATCTAATTTAAGGAATTCTAACAATGCGAAAAGTGGGGCAAGTTGGCGTTTCATCTTTAAATCTGTGGCAGAAATACGCTGAGTAAAAACGAGACGTCCAGTCCTCTCTCCTCTCGTTTTTACTCAGCGCATTTCTGCCACAGATCTAATGTATTCTCTTCAACGAGTTGCAAATTTTCAAAACTGGTAATTTAAGCTCGTTGAATTGCGCGCCTGTTTAGCAATAACAAATAAGAGCTGGCGATGTGTGGAAGAAGAGCATCTAAGAGGAGGAGGAAGAACATTTATTTCCGTCGAATATGGCGCGGCAGCCACCTTCGGGTCCGCAAACAGGCGTCCGGGGAGGCAGTCTGTCGCACCGCGGCCGGAGGACATCCGACCCCGTCTAGGAGAAGAGGTCTTCAGCCTCGGCCGCCAGGCGGACGGCGAATCGCTAAGTTTTTTCGTCGGAGCTTCTCAGCGTGGTCTCCCATTCATCGCTAGTTTTAATCGCGTTACGCCCTGAGGCACGAACGCATCTCCAAATTATGTGATCTAATGTTGCCACGTGGCCACAAAATTTACAAATTTCGGTTTCTGCACCGTCCCTCTTCCGCCCTCTGGCACCCGTCCAACTCCTCCACAGGGCCGAGAAGAAATTTCGAGCTTGGAGTCTTCTCCAGTCGTAGGACTCCTTTTTACTCAGGGATCTATCCGGTGGCGGATATATCCTCCGGTCTTTCTTCAGATTTTCGGTTACATCCCTAAACGTACCAATACTTTCTTTGCTTTTAGATGATGTTGTGGAGGCGTCCGCAACACCCCGAGGTAGCCAGGAGCGGGCGAGCATGTGGGCAGCCTCTTTGCCGGCGAGACCGGCGTGTGCTGGGGTCCAGGTTATAGTCACGCTTTCGGCGAGAGACGACTGATTCAGAATTTTGGCAGCACGATTGCTGACTCTACCCTTGCTAAAATTCCTAACTGCCACTTTGCTAACGCTGAAGACGTGTTGCACGCCTGGTCGTGCAATGGCAATTGCAATCTCCTCCGCCTCTACCGGCGGTAGATCTCGGTTTCTTTCGATTCCTATGGCGATACCAGTGTCTAATAGGGCGACCGAGGTTATGTCGCCTTCTTTCCCGATCGCTGCATCGGTGTAGGCGACCGATCCCGGCGGGAGTTTGTCCAGTTTGTTAGCGAGGTGCTTAGCTCTGCTTTTCCTCCTCCCCTCGTCGTGTACGGGGTGCATGTTCTTCCGTATGGGCGAGACGTATAAATGCTTTCTGATTTCTCGATTTATGCTTTCCCTGACACTTTCGCCTTCCCGGGGCGATAGTAAGTTTACCGAGTCGAGGATTTGTCTACCTGCCGTCGTTCCTGCGAGTTGCTCTCTCTGGTATATCCTGACCGCCTCAGCCAGCTCTGTCCACTCATTATGCAACCCCATTTTCTGTAGAATGTCGTTGTAGTTATTGGGAGCCCTAGAGTGCACTTCGTGCATCTCTTAAATATATTGTTTATTTCCCGTTCTTCGCTCTTGTTGACATTTATGAATGGCGTCGCGTAGCAGATTCTGCTCGTGACAAAAGCTTGTACGAGTGTGAGGCTACTAGCCTCCGTGAGGCCACTCCTTCTGTTGGACGTCTTCTTAAAAACTCTGACTGCGAGCTCAGCCTGGTCTTTTAATTTCTTAATCAGGCTTCTGTTACTGCCCTTGCGGTTGATAATCATACCTAATATTCTAATTTCATCTACTTTCGGGACCTTGTTCCCGTTGACTTTATTTTGATATCTGGAGTTATCTTCCCGCTACTGCTGGTCTTTACCTGAAGCTCCGATTTTTCTGGCGAACAGCATAAACCTACTTCCTCTGCGTGTTTGCTGATTATATCTGCTGCTTCTTGGAGCCTGGATGTGATGTACGAGTCAACCCTTCGCAGATCCAGACGGTCACGTCGTCCGCCTAGATGCTTAGATTTAAGTCATCGAGATGCCCAAGCTTACGGGGGGCCTCCTCATTACGATGTTAAAAAGGAAGGGTGAGAGCACAGCCCCCTGCGGAGTGCCTCTATTGCCCAGCGGGAACTCCTCCGATGTTAAGCCCTGAAAGCTGATGATCGCCGCCCTGTCTCGCAGGAATGATCTAATGTAGTTCTAGGTTCTTTCGCCTATTCCTAGCTCAGCGAGCCCGTCGAGAATGGCGTCGTGGCTGACGTTGTCGAAAGCTTTCTTGAAATCTAAGCCTAGCTTGGCTTTGGTATATTTTTCCTGAAGTCGCTGACTACATCGTTATGTAGTCTCAGCATGGTATTTTGCGTACAGAGGCCGCGCCTGAATCCGACGAATTCAGCCGCCCACGCATCATTCTCTTCGATGTATGTGGTTAGCCTCCTCTGAATGACTTTCTCTAGTAGTTTGCCTACGCAGGAGGTTAATGATATTGGGCGGAGATTCTCTAAGCCAGGTGGTTTTCCCTGCTTGTGGGTTAGGGTGATCTTAGCACTCTTCCACTCTTGGGGTACTTGACCACTCTCCCAAACATGATTTAGATATCATATAGCACCACCTGACGATGGCGCCACCTGACGATAGCATATTTCTACTCAATGTGTACAGCTTCCCTGAATCAAGCTCCGTACATCACAGCCGCAACACGCACATCTCACCGCACCAGTCAGCCACTGCAAGTTGCACGCCCAACATCGCACACAACTACTTTTTCTACATCGCTCTTTTCTCGAACAGCTTCAGACTGGAGCGGCCTTCCCTATGACATTGTCGTCATCGCATCGCCATCTGTTTTTCAAGCGCGTGTAACAGATCATCTTCAATGTTAATTATTGCTGTTTTTTTTTTCACATTTTCAAGTGTATTCCCACCCCTTATGTAACACCCCCTGAAAAGGGGGCCTTTAAGCAATGAAACTGAACTGAACTGAACTGAACTCCCCGAGGTGCACGAAGGCGAGGTTTGGCCCGATATTTAAGAGAGAGATTAGTCTGGCAGGTAAGCACCCGCTAATAATAGCCGGCGATTTTAATGCCAGACATCGAGAATGGGGTTACACGACCAGCAGCCCGAAGGGTCAAACGCTGTTGGAAGACATCAATGTGTCAAACCTCTACATCGCTAACGACATCACATGCCCGACGAGGGTGGGCAACAGCGTGTCAGTGAACACAAAACCCAGACTTGACTCTCTGCCATAGGACTGGCATAGTCAAGTGGACGAACAAGCATCAGGATCTCGGCCGCGACCACTACGTGCTAGAGGTAGAACTAATCAAGAAAGTGAGCGTTAAGCCCACTGTGTATTGGAAGGAAACCCAAGTGGATTGGGATAAATTAAGACAGATCAGAGAACGGGAGGAAATTGGGGATATTGAGTGCGTTCAAAATTGGGCCACCCAATTAAATAACCATGTAAACGAAGCCACCGAAGAAATTAAAGGCGAAGCTCTCCCTGAGGCGATGGATAGCATGCTATTCGGCATGTTCAGAAAGAAAGAAGAGCTAACGAAGAAGCTCAAGAAGCAAAACTGGAACCGAAATCTCAGGAGAGAGATAGCCAGACACAACGTCGAAATAGAAAAATACGCTCGGAAACTCGAGTCGCAGCGTTGGGATAACAAATGCGACGAGATGGAGGCCACCATGAATGGGGCCAAGACCTGGCAACTGCTCAGGTTCCTGATAGACCCCAGTAAGTCCAAAACGGCCGCCAACATATAACAGGTCAAGGCGAGGTATAACTTTAAGGGTACGGAAAAGGAGCTCATCGAGAAGCTCAAGTCCACGTACGTAGCTCCTCCCCCGCCACAGCGCATTACAGAGATTACAACGGACCGGCGAACAGCGAGCTTGACGCGCCCGTAACAGTGGAAGAAGTCAGAGCGGAGCTGCACGGCCTAAAGAGAAGATCGGCCGCCGGGCCGGACCTCGTTAATAACAAGACGCTCGGCCATCTGGACGAGGAATCGATCAGAGCCCTAACCAGAATCTAAGAAAGTTTTGGGGCCTACAAGCAGATGGTGCTTGCCAAAAAAAACAAAAAAAAAACAAATTAGTGTAGGTCTTAGAAAACGTTTGCCGATATGTGACCAAAAATCATCTCTTTGTTTTGCAATTAATGACAGCAGATAAAGGAATTTTTTATTCTCTGTGTCGAAATAGCGCTACACGCGCTTTATCTGCAGTGAAAGTTGAACGAAGAAAGAGGTAACTGCGTTAAACGATGATGATATCCATGCCTAGAGTCTTAAGGCCAACACGGCGAACATAAATTAAAAGTAAAGCAAAAAATCTTGCTGAGAAAGTACAATGGTTAAAAAAACTGAATCTGATGCTGTCAAAAAATTTGCATTCTTGTCCCACCTTTGCAACAAGATTAAAAACGAAGGATACCTCTTTTTTCATTCAGGAAATGCAGACAACAAAGCGCCCTACTGCGCGTGAATAAGGCAAAAGCAAATTCTCCTGACACGTAGTACAAAAGAATGAAAAACATTCTTATTTCTACATCGGAATGTTCGCTACATACAATTTTCACAATAATGCGTACAGTAAATCCTCCTTACTCAGGCATAGAGCAAAAGTCCACAAGCCAAAAAGTACAGTGCATCGAAACACAAGTTTAACCCAAAGACAAAACAAGTAGTAAACCGAGAAAGCAGAGCATTGACCTGTCGAATAAAACAAAGGGAGAGGTGTAGGTGTGACAGGCAACTGACAGTAGACGAAAACACTCATGTTACGCATTCTCATGAAAGTAAGCTTTAACACACTTAGAAAAACAAATATACCGGAAGTCTATTCCATTATTTATATCAGCCCGAGATGAAAGCTCCAAAGATTAGGAATTTGCCAACTCATCGAATTCGTACCATATTCTTGCCCCGTTTCTTGGTTTCTGTAATACCAAGGGCCTTACCCCGTATAGTGCTTGATCTGTGGTATATTGCCACGTATCATTGTAGTGTTTGTTCGTTCACGCTCAAGGCTGCAGGAAAGGGCTGTTATCATTTTTGTTCGTGACGCGAGAAGGGACCAGTCTAATCTCGATTGATCGCAGCCATGAAAGGCTGCATCTAGGTTTTTCCATATTACTGTAGATCTTGTCCTGCTATCTAGAAGTTTCCTTGCCGGCTTTAAATTGAGCGATGCCGCGAGCGGCGGACATTCGTAGTTCGACGACTGACGAGCACGTTTGTTGCTTACGCCGCCGCCGAATGATTCAGTTCTTTTGCGGGCGCAAGTCAGCCCAAATAAAGAGCTTCGTTTCCAAGACTTGCTGATGTGTTCCTGACCGCTGGACTGCCGTCACTACAAACGTGACATCTGGTGGAGGTGCGGGGTAGCCTTCCATGTTGCGGACACCCCCTACAAGTTGTGACGCCAGCCCTCTGAGTCATTCACCGCAGGACCTGAGTCCAGTCCACCGCGCAAGCCGACGTCTGCTAGGTGACGCAAATGAGTTCAGGATTCTGCCGGACCGTACTCGGAAGCGAAAGCAAGTAGCAACGTCCACCATGAGCTTGCCCCAGACGACGACTCCAATCATTCTTCACCAGCCCCGGGTGCCACCAACCTTCGACGCTTCGCCTGGCGCCGACCCCGAAGAATGGCTGGAACAGTTCGACCGTGTGGCTGTCTTCAACAACTGGGATGATGCTACGAAACTTAGGTACGTCTTCTTCGCCTTGGAGGGACCTGCAAGAATCTGGTTTGAGAATGAGGAAGCTAGCCTCACGAACTGGGAAACCTTCAAGGAGCAGCTTCTGAAGATCTTCACGAACGTCGTGCGAAAGGAGAGAGCCCAGCAGCTGCTACAGTCTCGCATACAACATCCAAACGAGACCGTTGCAGTGTATACTGAGGAGATGAAGCGTCTCTTCCGGCGTGCCGAGTCCAGCATGACGGAAGATGAAAAGGTCAAGCTGCTTATGCGAAGAGTTAAAGAGCAGCTCTTTGCGGGCCTCGCACGGAACCCACCGAAAACCGTCGCGGAATTCATAGAAGACGCATCCACAAGGGAAAAAAAATCTGTGGCTTAGCTTGGTTAAGCCCGGTAATTGCGAAAGCAATATCCGTACGTACGCCATGGTACAGCTGTTAGTGAGCTGGTGGTGGTGCTCGTGGTTAGACTTGTGGTGATGCATCGGTTATACAACCCAATCCAATTCAATCCAATGCATTCCAAACCAATCCAATCCAATGTAATCCATTCCAATCCAATCAAATTCAATCCAATGCAATCCACTCCAATCCAGTCCAATCCAATGTAATGTGATCTAATCTAATGTAACCTAATGTAATCCAATCCAATCCAGTTCAATCCAATGCAATCACATCCAATCCAATCCAATGCAATTCAATCCACTCCAATCCACTCCATTCCAATGCAATCCATTCCACTCCAATCCAATCCAATCAATTCCACTCCTATCCAATCCAAACCAAACCAATCCAGTCCAGTCCAATCCAATCCAATCTCATTCAATCTAATCCAATGTAATGAAAAAAGGTCAAATGAAGGTCAATGGTGGTCACCGCCACGGCGCGATGGTGGCAATACTACTACTACTTGGCAATAATACTACTTGCACTTTCACGCTGTTGCGTGCCGCGGCCGGTGACCGCCATCGTGCCGCTCCCGGTGGCCACCATCGCGCCGTGGCGGGGACCACCATTGACCTTCATTTGGCCTTGATTGCATTACATTGGATTAGACTGAATTAGATTGCATTAGAATAGATTGGATTCGATTGGACTGGACTGGATTTGATCAGATTAGATTAATTAGATTACATTAGATTAGATTACATTGGTTTGGATTGGATAGGAGTGGATTTGATTGGAGTGGATTGAATTGGATTGCATTGGAATGGATTGGATTGGGTTGGAATGGATTGGATTGGATTGGAGTGGATTGAATTGATTTGATTGGATTGGAATGTATTGGACTGGACTGGATTAGATTAGATTAGATTACATTAGATTAGATTACATTAGATTAGATTACATTAGATTAGATTACATTGGATTGGATTGGAGAGGATTGAATTGGATTGGATTGGATTGGAGTGGATTGCATTGCATTGGATTGAAGTGGACTGAATTGGATTGGATTGGTTTGGATTGCATATGATTGGATAGCATTGCATTGGATTGGGTTGTATAACCGATGCATCACAAGTCTAACCACAAGCACCACCACCAGCTACACTACCAGCTGTACGATGGCGTACGTACGAATATTGTTTTCGCAATTACCGGGCTCAATCAAGCTAAGCCACAGATTTTGCTTTCGCAATAAAACCCTTGACGCCCGAGCCCGCCAATATGACCGCCAGCAGCGCGTCTTCTCAGCAAACTGCCTGGACACCGTTAACAACGATAACCTGCGGGAGGTTATCCGTCAAGTTTTGCGGGAAGAGCTCCGACGATTGCTGCCAACGGGAACGCACCAGCAGCTTTCATCGCTCACTGACACGTTCCGGGACGAGGTTCAACAGGCCTTGGGTGTGACGCCGACACCCACGCAGCCTCTGGAGCCCCCAGCCATGACTTACGCAGCAGCTGTGCGCCGTCCTGCACCTCGACGACGGGGCCCAAGCCCCTATCGCCCTCAGCCAGCTGCGCTGGACCGCCCCCCTCTCGCCCCAACCCGCCCGTCCTACGTGAGTCGCACACGACCGAGGAAATGCGACGAGTGGAGAACACCCGACCAGCGCCGCCCACTATGCTTCCACTGCATCGAAGCCGGTCACATTCTCTGGTACTGCCCATACAGGAGAATGGGCATCCGAGGGTTCTCTTACGACGCCCCACGACCCCGTCCCGGCCAGCGACCAGCCGATATCGAAGAGTTTTTGGGTCGGGAAGAATGTTCATCGCCGAGCCGCCTATCACGTTCGCCGTCACCGTCGTCCCCGCGCTTTGTATCTCCTAGCCGACGTTACGCCGTGCGTGGACGCTCCAACAGCCCCCGAAGGTTAAACTGAGTAAAGCAGCCTCTGAAGGTGAGGTTGCTTCTAACCGCAATGACAATGATCCTCCATCGACGAGTACTCAAGACCATGCCTAAACTACGACGACGACGACGACGCGGCCAGACTTGAAGCTTTTACCGCTGCTCAGTGAAGTAACGTCGGAGTACGCACACCGCAGCCTCACTGCTCGACGAAGCCGAGATCGTACACCGAAGACCACATATAATACGAAAACGCGAACAAGTGACCTTGAAGTTACGGTCGACGGCCACGCGGTTACTGCCTTGGTCGACACGGGTGCTGACTACTCTGTCATGAGCGGGCCATTAGCTGTTCGGCTCAGGAAAGCGACAACAACTTGGGATGGCCCGCTGATCCGCACCGCAGGTGGTATAACGTTATTACGGCGTCAGGACGCTGCACTGCGAGAGTTAAAGTAAATGGGTGAACCTATGCTACAACCTTCCTGGTTCTACAGAAATGCTCGCGAGACGTGATTTTGGGAATGGACTTCCTAAATGAACATCGGGTGATCATCGACCTTCGATCCAAGTCGATCAAGCTTTCCACGGACAAAGCCATATCTGCAGCGACGAGAGCGACTTATCGCGTTGTCTTAAACGTCCTCGACGAAGCATTGAGCGTGCCGCCCCGATCAAGTGTCCTCGCCTGTATAGGTACTGGAGACATAGAAAATGCCGAAGGTGTCATGGAGGGGACCACCCAGTTACTCCTGGATAGAGGATTGGGCGTCGCAAGGAGAGTCGCCGAAATCCGAAATGGCCGAGTCCAGGTGCTGCTACCCAACTTCAACGAAGAATACCGGCATCTAAACAAAGGTACGACGATTGCCTTTCTCGACGAGCTGCCAGATATCAGAGACATATTTGCCCTCCCCGACCAACCCGCAGAATGATCTGACCAAGACCATCAACCCACGTTCGACATCAACCCGGCATTACCCCGGAGCAGACAAGACCAAATACGCAGTCTTCTTCAAAGGTACAGCGATTGCTTCTCATCAGCATCGAATGTGCAACGAACCCGGCTTGCCAAGCACCGCATTGTCACAGACGAACACGCCCGACCACTGCGGCAGAGCCCATACCACGTATCGCCGATAGAACGCCAAGCTATCCGCAAGCAAGTAGAGGAAATGCTACGTGACGACGTCATCCAGCCATCAAGGAGCCCCTGGGCAGCACCAGTTGTCCTAGTGAAAAAGAAAGACCGCACCCTTCGCTTCTGCGTCGAGTACCGCCGCCTAAACAGCATTACGAAGAAGGATGTCTACCCCCTCCCCCGCATCGACGACACATTGGATCGGCTATGCCATGCTAAGTACTTCTGATCGATGGACCTGAAGAGCGGCTACTAGCAAATTGAAGTCGACGAAAGGGATCGCGAGAAGACTGCGTTCATCACGCCAGACGGACTCTTCGAGTTCAAGGTGATGCCATTCGGCCTCTGCTCTGCCCCAGCGATATTCCAGCGAGTAATGGATATGGTGCTCGCCGTGGCAGATTTGCCTAGTCTACTTAGATGACGTTATTGTCTTCTCCTCAAGCTTTGAAGACCATCTCAGAAGGCTTCAGATAGTGCTGGAAACAATCAAGTCTTCAGGACTAACACTGAAACCAGAGAAGTGCCACTTCGCCTGCGAGGAGCTGCTGTTCCTTGGTCACGTCATAAGCAAGAATGGAGTTCGCCCAGACCCTCAGAAGACGGCTGCGATCGCAGTTTCCACAGCCTGATGACAAGAAAGCTGTACGCAGATTCCTTGGATTGTGCGCTTATTACCGGCGATTCGTGAAGAATTTCTCGCGCATCGCTGAACCTTTGACCCAACTTACCAAGGCTGACGTGCCTTTTAAATGGGAAACGCCGCAAGCGGAAGCTTTCAAAGAGCTGAAGCGCCGCTTACAGTACCCTCCTGTGCTTGGGTAGTTTGATGAAAACGCCGAAACCGAAGTTCATACCGATGCAAGCAGTGTGGGCTTAGGAGCGTTCCTCGTTCAGAAAAATGGCACAGGAGAAAGTTATCGCGTAAAAAAAGCCTCACGTGTACCTTTTTTCCGAAGTCCGAAGAAAGCCCGCGAAATACAAAAAAAAAATCATGTGAATACCGCATTCGCGCTCCGCGATTGTGTGGCTCTTAATCCTCTCTTGAGTGAACGAATTCAGCTGCTGGTATAAGGCGACGACCCCATTACTCCGGCAGGCCGATGTGTCGAGGGTTCTTGCGGCGCCACGCCAGGCAGTCGGCAAGCTCAGCGGTGCAAGTTGCGCGACCCCATTACCGCACCATATTTGAATGGAGACGGACATTTTTTAGTGCTTCCTGAAATGAACCGAACACGTTGTTATACCTAGGCCCTTGGTAGCCATCAGAAGCTTTCAGTCGTGGCGTCCCGTAGCAACTCAATGACTTCGCTTCGTAGCCTAGCTCTTTACACACAAAATGCTGACTACGTTCCCGCACGCTCGCAATTCTTTTCTCGGAGGTGTCGGCGCTTTTCACATCGCACTTACTCGTGCGCCCTTAACTTTCTTTCCAGGTTAGCGGAGACTTCGTCTCCGACATGGTATGCGACATCGAAAAACGCGTTCATACACATGCTTGTCAAAATGACATTTCTTTACAGCCAGAGAGCTGTCAGAACTATGAGAGTCGGAAAACTCGCTCTCGAAAATTGCTACTTTGGTCTCATATTCTATCTCACCATGTATTAGGGATAGCTTTCTTTAGACAAAGTGTCGGGGTTTGTAACTGTTGCAGCAATCAGTGTCGCGCGTGCAATGATGCTGTCTCGTAGTAACTAGCCCCGACTCCGCTCTCTGAACGTTCTTCAGGCATGCACTTCGAGATCCTGATTTTCTAAGAAGAAAGGAAGTGGGGGATACATAGGGGTTGCTGTGGCCTACACAGTGCTCTACAACAAGCGAGTGTGACTAACATTTGCGTTGTAGCTGCAACTCGAAAGCCTAACACTTCTCTTCTCTACACACGCCCCCCTAGGTTGCGGAACTGAGCAGTACCCTACTCACCCAAACAGGATCGACGCGGTTACTGCCTCAGTGCATCGAGCGACGAGATGAAGGTCGTCAGCGCTTGACTTGTCGGGGAAGATTCAGTTGCTTCCACTCGCAAGCAGGCTCCGAATTGAGAGGAGCTCAGGCGCTGGCCGTCTTATGTAGGTTTGATGACGAGGCGCTAAACAATGGTCTTTATGACCGAACTTCTGATTGGCTGAAAACGGCTGCACATTGGGCCTTCTGACTGGGCGGGTCGGCCTCCTCCGCAAACACGTACAAGCGCTAAAAAACACGGACAGAGAAGAGACTTGGACAACACGAGCGCTTACTTTCAACTGAAGGTTTATTGATACACAAGCACAATTTTATACACCTTGCTGCATGACGTCAAACTGATAGGCCTGCCGACATCACGTGGCTGCTCCCAAAAACATTATTTCCTTTTTAGTCAGTGTGACAGATGGTGCGCTGACGCAGGATGGAGCGGCTTTTCTAACCAAATCTGCCTTATTATGGTGAATACAAGGGGGGGTACTGCGCACAAAAAGACAAGGACAAGAAGATAACACAACAAGCGCAGTTGTGTTATCTTCTTGTCCTTGTCTTTTTGTGCGCAGTACCCCCCCTTGTATTCACCATGATTGACCGACTAGCCCAACAACGTACGCTCTGCCTTATTATCTCTCTCACATCCTGACAACTATGTTTGGCCACAATCTTGCATGCGCTGAAGACAGGTTTACATGGTTTCTTATTCTTTACAGCACAATCATGACAATGTTCAGAAAAATTACCGTCTCTATAATTGCCTACCTTCCTCCTGTGTTCCAGTAATCTTTCGTTCAGACATCGGCCAGTTTGACCGATGTACCTAGAGCCACACGATAGAGGAATGTCATAGGCCACACCAGAAACACATGGTACACAAGGATCCCGGTGCTTGATACCGCATGGTTCTTTAGGCTTTAGAAAAGGATTAGTCAACTTGACTAGTTTTTCCAACTTCTCAGGCGCCGAGAACACTACTCTGACATCACTGCGTTTCGCAATCTTCTTTAGGCGATGGGAGGTGTTGTGCAAATAGGGGATGACTACCGTTCTGTTTCCATTTGCTTCGATCTGGTTCTTGTCTTTTCTCTTTACGGTTTTTAACATTCCTTCAGATACAGATACAATGAGGCTTGTCGGATACCCAGCTGACTGAAGACGCGTCACTTGCATTTGGAAACCATGGCTCAGTGAATGGCAACACGATTTTTTTAGTGCATTATTTAGGCATTGCTTAGCGATTGCTCTCTTAACAAGTTTTGTATGAGATGAATGAAACGGTAAGAGGGGTTTGTTAGCTCTTGGATGGTACTCCCAACACGTAGATTTGTCAGTGAGAATTAGCTTCAAATCTAAGAACTGTAAAATACCATCTTTTGGAATTTCATGCGTCAGTACTAAAGGATTAAAACACTCACCAAAAAGGGCTAAAAGCTTACTGACAGTGGTCGAGAAATCACTGCACCCTTGTAATAAAATTAAAAAAACATCGACGTATCTAAAAACAGTCACATTGTTAAAAACCTTCAGGCGGTCAGAAACGACTCTGTCACAATGAGCTAAAACTATATCGCTAAGAACTGGGGCAATACAAGAGCCTATACAAACCCCTTGCTTTTGAATGAAAACCTGGTCATTCCATTCAATGTAAGTTGAGTGAAATGAACGGCGGCGCAACAAGAAGAACACAACAGGAGAGGGGACACCACATGTCATAGACCTTCTTCTTGTTGCGCCGCCGTTCATTTCATCATGCACCAACTCGCCCCTCAGGCCATTCTTCGTAAGTTGAATGGAATGAATGGAATGGAATGACCAGGTTTTCATTCAAAAGCAAGGGGTTTGTATAGGCTCTTGTATTGCCCCAGTTCTTAGCGATATAGTTTTAGCTCATTGTGACAGTGTCGTTTCTGACCGCCTGAAGGTTTTTAACAATGTGACTGTTTTTAGATACGTCGATGATTTTTTAATTTTATTACAAGGGTGCAGTGATTTCTCGACCACTGTCAGTAAGCTTTTAGCCCTTTTTGGTGAGTGTTTTAATCCTTTAGTACTGACGCATGAAATTCCAAAAGATGGTATTTTACAGTTTTTAGATTTGAAGCTAATTCTCACTGACAAATCTACGTGTTGGGAGTACCATCCAAGAGCTAACAAACCCCTCTTACCGTTTCATTCATCTCATACAAAACTTGTTAAGAGAGCAATCGCTAAGCAATGCCTAAATAATGCACTAAAAAAATCGTGTTGCCATTCACTGAGCCATGGTTTCCAAATGCAAGTGACGCGTCTTCAGTCAGCTGGGTATCCGACAAGCCTCATTGTATCTGTATCTGAAGGAATGTTAAAAACCGTAAAGAGAAAAGACAAGAACCAGATCGAAGCAAATGGAAACAGAACGGTAGTCATCCCCTATTTGCACAACACCTCCCATCGCCTAAAGAAGATTGCGAAACGCAGTGACGTCAGAGTAGTGTTCTCGGCGCCTGAGAAGTTGGAAAAACTAGTCAAGTTGACTAATCCTTTTCTAAAGCCTAAAGAACCATGCGGTATCAAGCACCGGGATCCTTTTGTACCATGTGTTTCTGGTGTGGTCTATGACATTCCTCTATCGTGTGGCTCTAGGTACATCGGTCAAACTGGCCGATGTCTGAACGAAAGATTACTGGAACACAGGAGGAAGGTAGGCAATTATAGAGACAGTAATTTTTCTGAACATTGTCATGATTGTGCTGTAAAGAATAAGAAACCATGTAAACCTGTCTTCAGCGCATGCAAGATTGTGGCCAAACATAGTTGTCAGGATGTGAGAGAGATAATAGAGGCAGATTTGATTAGAAAAGCCGGTCCATCCTGCGTCAGCGCACCATCTGTCACACTGACTAAAAAGGAAATAATGTTTTTGGGAGCAGCCACGTGATGTCGGCAGGCCTATCAGTTTGACGTCATGCAGCAAGGTGTATAAAATTGTGCTTGTGTATCAATAAACCTTCAGTTGAAAGTAAGCGCTCGTGTTGTCCAAGTCTCTTCTCTGTCCGTGTTTTTTAGCGCTTGTACGTGTTTGCTATGAACCAACTAGCCCAAAGGTCTGTGCTCCTGGCCTCCTCCGGTTGCTGGGCGCTTTGGTGACCAATCGCATCTGCTGCAGGAACCGAGCGCCTGAAGCAATGCTAAGAAGCGGGCAGTTCGATTAACGAAGGCAGCACGAAGCTTCGGGAACGCCTCCAGTCACGGGCATTTGCGCGGAAGAGACGGCGCCATCACTCATTTGTATTTACGAGGCTGCCAAGGTTTAGGTGCGAAGTGAGAATTCATGACGAAACAAAACAAATTAATCAGCATCACTTATCGTGTTGTAGAAAAAAATCTAAATCTATTTCAAGTTATAACTGACTGATTTATCGAAAAATGTACTATTTCACTGTGCTGTTTCAGCGTCACAGAGAACGCTGCGTTGTTGAAACAACGCATAAAGCTCAGCACCATTACAATCAAACGTTTAGCTTTTACAATGCTTGTTCGGGCACCGCTAAAGGACGCTGATTCCATGCAGTATCCTCATACTGAGACAAGCACAAATAACATTAAAAGGGGACAAAAGAAAGCGCTTAAATGCCTTATAATGATTGCAGTGTCTGTTTTTTCATTAGTATACGATCTTCAGACGCGCCTTACACAGCCTACAAATTACATACAGCATTGTCAGCGATCATAAACAAGTGAAATTTCAAAAGAAAACATTCGACAGAAGTCTGTCTGGTTGGGAAATTTAATGTTAGGAGAAGGTAAGTGACACCAACCAAGTAAAATACAGGAAAAACACGACGTTTCGGGACCGGCTCGGCCCCTTCTTCACGGTGTGACTACGGGCGAGCGCAGCTTGGCTTTTTAAGCCCCTGTGTGGAGGACCTGCGGGTCAATGGCCGCAGCCCATGGACGTAGGATGAGGGGAGAGTCCCCAGGGAACGATTAACATTCTCTCGTGTTTGCTGTATGTGCCACGACTTGAGTAGAAGCCTCCTGCGTGGGTTAGCTTCCGTTTCCAATACAATGGTGCTGTCGAAGTCAATTGGGTGGTCACACCCTTCACAGTGTTCGGCCACGGCGCTGCGTTGACGATTCATGTGACGGACGTCCGCTTTGTGTTGGTTCATCCTTTCCGCGAAGTTCTTCGTTTCCCCTATGTACGACGCCGGGCAGACGGAACACGGAATTTTGTACACGACGCCCTGGGCCTTTTCTCTGGGCTGCCGGTTTTTTGGGCGGGGGAGAAGGCGACCGATAGTGCTGGTCGGTTTGTGCGGGGGAGAAGGCGACCAGCACTATCGGTCGAGCCTGGGGAGCACTTTTAGTTGTGTCAATTTTTACTAACAGATTGTGAACCCCAGGGTAACTTACTTCGAGGTTGGGTAACTGGTGTTCCGAGCTATGAATGAAGGGAGGATTGGTACCATCATCAAGATGAAAGACAGAGTGAAAGTAGCTATTGAAGACTTCAGAAATGGTTACGGGTTCAGTGCAAGGCTGCTCGTTGATAATGAAAGAAACAGAGTCATGGGAAGAGGGTAATATTGTTTTCCAAAATTTCGATGGGTTCTCTTTAATGAATGTTGACAGTGTTGTGTTGAAATAAAAGTGTTTAGCTTGTGTCATTTTTGTCTTTAGCTCCGACTTGAGTGAAAGTAGTAGTGAATCGCGGCATTCGTTTCCTGGCCGGCTGCGCTTGCGCAAGCGCTTGATGCGTCTTATGAGATGAATTATGTCTCTTGTGTACCACGGATGCTTCGGGTTATGTTTCACACATTTTGTGGGGACGAAATGAAGCACACAGCTATGTACTAAATTATAAAACTGCTCTAACAAAGCATCAACACCACACGTTTCACTGTCTGTCACGAAATCTCCGAAAGACGACGCTAGCAGTTCAGTAATAGCACGGTCGTTGGCACGGGTAAAATCTTTAACAATATTGAAATTCGGCTTATGGGGCTCACAAACCACATTAAATTGCATGAAAACACACTTGTGATCTGACAGTCCGTCGACTACATCACACTGAAATCCGTATTGCAGCAACTGTTCATTAACAAAAACAAGAACAGAGTTTACTCGAGTTGGACATTCAACGACTTGTGTTAAATCATATGATATAGCCATATTAATTAGGGATTCACAAACAGCCTTGTCACGACCTGTTGAAATTAACAACTTCCAATCGATACAAGGAGCATTGAAATCACCTGTAATGGTCATTTTATACTTGTGGAGCCTGTGTTCCGCTATGTATTCTGTAATGTGCGAGAAAATATTTTCCGAACCGGGCGGACGGTACACAGCACCCACAACTGTCACGAAACCGGAAATGTTTAGCCGGCACCAAACAGACTCAGTATTCGGAAGTTCTGGCAATACAAAAATTTCAATGCCTTTTCTAATGAACAGAGCTACGCCCCCTCCTCTAGCAAACTGCCTGTCGTTTCTGATAACCGAGTAATCTGGACGCAAAAATTCTACATCTGATATGGAGTTGTCCAACCATGTTTCTGTTACGCAAATAACTGACGGAGTGTAACATTCTACAAGCCAATTGAAATCTTCAATCTTATTAAGCAAGCTTCTAGCATTTAAGTTCAAAAGAGTGAGTTTCTGTTTTTCTTTCTGCTCATTTCTACCTTTCTGCTCATTAACGAGTCACTCTGTGTCCCTAGGCACTGCAGCACGTGCAGCCTTGACAAGCCTTTTGGAAACATTATCCCAAGTGTAACGAACACTGTCGACTATAAGGGAATCGTATTGCAACCTATACTTATCTGCTTCTTTGCGGATATCAACCGAGTTGTCCCAGAGAGCCTTCCTAATGTGCCGTACACGCGCAGAAAAGTCTTCGCTAATGTGCGTATCAGATCCTTTTAGTTTTCTGGCGTTTTTAAGGATGGAAAGCTTGGTTCTAAAGTCTAGCAGTTTAAAAATGACAGGTCTCGTCTTTTCAGTTGTTTGCTTGCCAAGCCTGTGACAGGGTTCAATACCTTCACATTGGATTCCAAGTTTGGAATACAGTAACTCCGATACAGAAGCCAATAGCCCCTCAGAAGTTTCATTTGATGGTTCCTTCAAGCCATAGATGAATAAGTTATTCCTACGGGATCGGTTTTCCAGGTCATCATTTTTGCTGTCAAGTTTGGTAATGACTCAAGTAACACTTGTTGCTGGGCTAGTTGGTGCATTTTTTCTTCGTACAAAAGCTAGCGCAAAAACACGACACACACAAGAAAGACAGGACAACGCGCTGTCTACCTTTCTTTCGCGTAATGACATCTTGAAGATTCTCAACAGTTATCTCAAGATCATGAACACGCTGAAGAGCGTCGTTAGCAGTTGAAGCCAACGCCTCTATGTGCGTAATACGCTGTTCAAAGGTAGCCATTCTAGAGTTGAGCGCGGAAAGCTCTGCGCTGATTCGTGCTTGTCCAGCTAGCAGCTCCGTTAGCATTTCCTCTGACTTTGGGCCTGGATTTGCCTCGACATCGCCGGACAGTTGCAACAAAATTCTTAACGAATGCAGTAGGCAAGAAAAAATACACACAAAGTGCTGAGGGTCTGGCAGCAGCAATAAGAAACGATTATCGCTCCTATAACATTTGAAAGCGTATTTGTGGCCTACCTGCAAAATGAAGCACACGTGTTTGCAAGAACCGTTCGCCATGCCGCTGCCAGACCCACTGAAGAGGATTGGCCGGTGTGTTGCTTTTATATCCCGTCGGGTCCGTGTCGATGACGTTCCGGGGTTGTGCCATGCGTGGTCGAGACAAGCGAGATCGACGGAAGATGAGGCTATGGTTGCATTGCCATCTATCGGTTGACAGCAGGAACTGAATGGAGGGCCCGTGAGCGTGCATTTTCCATGAAGGAAGCTTGAAGAAGAAGCATTGCTCAGGAAGTATGGTCCAGCGATGCTTGCGGCTATCTGCAAAATGAAGCACACGTGTTTGCAAGAACCGTTCGCCATGCCGCTGCCAGACCCACTCATTATCCAGTTATCCAGTTATATCGCTCCACCGCCTGCCCTTCGAAGTGCGGATTTGTTTTTAGAGCGCAGCTCTTTGGCGTCCGTTCCTGGGTTTCGCGTCGTCGTCGGCGTTGTCGTCGGCCTCGTTACCAGCTCCGCCCCCCTTTCATAAGAGGATTCTGGTGTGGGCTAGTTGGTTCATGCTTAATAAACAGATTCACAACAGCGCTACGGAACAAGGACACAAGGAACACGAAAAACACAGGACGGGCGCTGACTACCAACTCTTTATTGCGTGAAAAACCAGCACAGATTTATACTATTTCCTGGACCACGTGATGCACTGTCAGCCACGGGACACAGCGAAGGAACGCTTCACACGTTTGGGGAGTCATCACACAGCTCGACAGAACTCATAAAACGTGCATGCACTATCAAAAAATATAGCATTACCAAGCTAATGATAAAGGGACTAACAGATACAAAGATGTGCATGGACCAGCTACAGCCAATGACAACTGCAGCTCAGATAGGCAAGAAAATGAGTACTTCAAAGCAAAGCGGAATCTTTGGGCTACGTAAAAAACATTCAAGAGAGCGAGAAGGCGTAAAAACATGAGAAAAGCATGAGCAAAATGGCGATGAAAAAAGTAAAAGTTGCTAGGCAATAGGCACAGTCAGCAGGCTAAAAGCGAAAACAAGAAACCGACACCAACAAATAACACGGTAAAAGTAACAATCGTTAAAAAGGGAAACTAAAAGAAAGAACAAAAACGTGAACCACCACCGGCCAAGCAAAGAAGACGGTAAAACAACTAAAAGTCTTTAAAAGACAGAGGAGCAAAGTTCCGCATAAGGTCAACAAACAAAACAACGCAAAATAAAACACTATAAGGTGAGATGCAGGAAAAACCGTTTGTCAGGATGTCTAGCAGTTAAAACGCAAGAATCGCGTCCGTTCAAGAAAGGACCTTTCTTTCTCCTGTAAACAGACAGATGAGCTGCTGATGCACTCGTCCCCAGCCTTTTCAATCAAAAAACCTTCAATAATCTCCCTTTCTACTCTACTCCTTGCGGTCGCCAGAAACTTGGTGTCTGAAAACATAGGTCGACAATCGTGACGGGGTTGGTTACAATGTAGTGCCATGTGGCTCCCAGACTTGTTTTTTACATTCAGGAAGTGTTCGCTTGCTCTGTCATTGAAGCAGCGTCCGGTCTGGCCGATGTATACTTTTCCACAAGTGAGGGGAATCTGGTAGACAACTGCGGATCGACATTCGGTGTACTGACGGGAATGTTTTACTGAGCAGGTCGCCCGCTTCTTCCGGTTTACCATCGGACACACTCTTGCCAACTTACATGGGGCAGAAAACACAACGTTCACATCGTACCTGGCTGCAACCTTCTTAACATTGTGCGATAGCTTATGGATATAAGGAATAACGGCAACACGTTTCCTTTCCCTGGGCTCTCTCCTTCCCTCTCCTAGCTTCATTTTCTGTAGTAAGGCTTCGCACAGGCCTGCTATGAGGAAAGGTGAGTAGCCAGCTAAAAGAAGGCGTTCAACCTGGTTATCAAAGCTGTAATCAGCCATGTGCTCGCAACTTTTTGTTAGTGACGCATGAAGTGCGCTAGTTGCGACTGCCCTCTTGACAAGTTTGGAATGCGCACTGTCGAAGGGGAGCAAACCTTTCTTCGATCTAACGTTGTACGACCAACACACTCGCTTACCACTAAAAACCAGCAACAGATCTAAAAACTGGATCCTGTTCTCTTTTGGCATTTCCCACGTGAAGTTCATTCCACCAGAATAGTCCTTGAACACTCCGACGATGTCCCTGACGGCTTGTGGCATGTCAATAGCAGCAGCACTGTCTAACACTATGAGGAAATCGTCCACGTACCGATAGATCTTGACGATGTGCTTGTCATGTAGACGTTCTTGAACTGCCCGGTCCATGGTGGACAAGAAAATATCCGAGAGCACCGGGGCAACGGAGGAACCAATACAGATTCCCGATTTTTGTATCAGGAGCTGGTCTTTGTACGACACTACTGTGGATTGCAGGTAAAACTGAAGTAGGGTGATGAACCTGTCTTGACCTATTCCGGTTGCATTCTGAAAGCTGATGGCTCCGATCTCGTCTATCCTTTGGATAACAGCTGTGAAAAGTCCTTCATGGGGAATGGAGTAAAAAAGGTCTTCTACGTCAATTGAAAAGGCCGTAGCAGCATCTTGCATTCCTTGGCGTAGGTCCTCGACAACTTCCAAAGAGCTGCGTACTTGAAATGGGTCAGCTCCAGTCAAAAGGTTCAAGCTGTCACGAAGGAAATGTCCAAGGTGTTCCTGCCAGGTGCCTTTTTCCGAAACTATACTTCGTAGCGGACAATCAGGCTTGTGGGTCTTGCCTGAGAAGAACATTTCAAGGCATCCACTTTTTGCTTTTTCCACTTTTTTTGCTACTGTTTCAAAATGACATTCTTTTAAAAGACGGATCGCGGCTGATTTCTTCCTTGCCTCTCGAGACTTTACGTTCTTAAAATTCTTTGCTATGGCAGCCAGTGCCTTGTCATTAAAAACACCACTCGGCATTACAACAAATTCGCCTTCTTTGTCTGCCTGCATCACATTTAGGTTGTTGTCTTCCATAAATTTCGTGACTTTCACGAGGGGCGGACGTAGCTTCCGGCCGTGACTCACGTTTTTGATGACGCAATCCACACCGTCTCCGATGAGCCGTTCCTTGTCCTGGGTGTGCGTTCGGTCTGCCACCTCCCTGACCATTGCCAACAACCGGGAAGGAGTAGCAGTAGGTTCATAGGAGTACTTAGGCCCTTTCTGTAGAATATTCCTGATGTCCTCTGGAAGTCTGGCGTTTCCGAGAACGGTGACTTGGTTTTGGTTGGACGATCTTCTCTTTGCGCCGAGCAGGGAGGCTGAGGCGTGCTCGCTGCCACAGAAACTCTGTGCTTTGGGCTGTGAGCCTCTTGTATTCCTGCAATTTCCTGGCTTCGCCACGGCTTCCACACTCTTCCTGGATGACACATCTGAGGCAGTCCTGGTATAACCTAACCTGTCGCCAGTACTCCGACTTCAGCACCTTGCCGACGCGTCGTGCGTGGCCCCAGGATGGCGCCATTCCACCAAACAAGGTCTGAATCTCTAGAGGGATTATTCTTCTCTTGAGGCAGTACGAGAGCACTCTCGACTGGCAGGTGGTGACAGCGACCAGGTTGACCAGGGATATAGCAGAATCGTGCTTAGGTCGTTGACAGAAAAAAGAGCCCAATGTAGGAGAAATATATCCCTGCTATATCCCTGGTCAACCTGGTCGCTGTCACCACCTGCCAGTCGAGAGTGCTCTCGTACTGCCTCAAGAGAAGAATAATCCCTCTAGAGATTCAGACCTTGTTTGGTGGAATGGCGCCATCCTGGGGCCACGCACGACGCGTCGGCAAGGTGCTGAAGTCGGAGTACTGGCGACAGGTTAGGTTATACCAGGACTGCCTCAGATGTGTCATCCAGGAAGAGTGTGGAAGCCGTGTCGAAGCCAGGAAATTGCAGGAATACAAGAGGCTCACAGCCCAAAGCACAGAGTTTCTGTGGCAGCGAGCACGCCTCAGCCTCCCTGCTCGGCGCAAAGAGAAGATCGTCCAACCAAACCAAGTCACCGTTCTCGGAGACGCCAGACTTCCAGAGGACATCAGGAATATTCTACAGAAAGGGCCTAAGTACTCCTATGAACCTACTGCTACTCCTTCCCGGTTGTTGGCAATGGTCAGGGAGGTGGCAGACCGAACGCACACCCAGGACAAGGAACGGCTCATCGGAGACGGTGTGGATTGCGTCATCAAAAACGTGAGTCACGGCCGGAAGCTACGTCCGCCCCTCGTGAAAGTCACGAAATTTATGGAAGACAACAACCTAAATGTGATGCAGGCAGACAAAGAAGGCGGATTTGTTGTAATGCCGAGTGGTGTTTTTAATGACAAGGCACTGGCTGCCATAGCAAAGAATTTTAAGAACGTAAAATCTCGAGAGGCAAGGAAGAAATCAGCCGCGATCCGTCTTTTAAAAGAATGTCATTTAAAAGAATGTCTTTTAAAAGAATGACAAAGAAGGCGGATTTGTTGTAATGCCGAGTGGTGTTTTTAATGACAAGGCACTGGCTGCCATAGCAAAGAATTTTAAGAACGTAAAGTCTCGAGAGGCAAGGAAGAAATCAGCCGCGATCCGTCTTTTAAAAGAATGTCATTTGGAAACAGTAGCAAAAAAAGTGGAAAAAGCAAAAAGTGGATGCCTTGAAATGTTCTTCTCAGGCAAGACCCACAAGCCTGATTGTCCGCTACGAAGTATAGTTTCGGAAAAAGGCACCTGGCAGGAACACCTTGGACATTTCCTTCGTGACAGCTTGAACCTTTTGACTGGAGCTGACCCATTTCAAGTACGCAGCTCTTTGGAAGTTGTCGAGGACCTACGCCAAGGAATGCAAGATGCTGCTACGGCCTTTTCAATTGACGTAGAAGACTTTTTTTACTCCATTCCCCATGAAGGACTTTTCACAGCTGTTATCCAAAGGATAGACGAGATCGGAGCCATCAGCTTTCAGAATGCAACCGGAATAGGTCAAGACAGGTTCATCACCCTACTTCAGTTTTACCTGCAATCCACAGTAGTGTCGTACAAAGACCAGCTCCTGATACAAAAATCGGGAATCTGTATTGGTTCCTCCGTTGCCCCGGTGCTCTCGGATATTTTCTTGTCCACCATGGACCGGGCAGTTCAAGAACGTCTACATGACAAGCACATCGTCAAGATCTATCGGTACGTGGACGATTTCCTCATAGTGTTAGACAGTGCTGCTGCTATTGACATGCCACAAGCCGTCAGGGACATCGTCGGAGTGTTCAAGGACTATTCTGGTGGAATGAACTTCACGTGGGAAATGCCAAAAGAGAACAGGATCCAGTTTTTAGATCTGTTGCTGGTTTTTAGTGGTAAGCGAGTGTGTTGGTCGTACAACGTTAGATCGAAGAAAGGTTTGCTCCCCTTCGACAGTGCGCATTCCAAACTTGTCAAGAGGGCAGTCGCAACTAGCGCACTTCATGCGTCACTAACAAAAAGTTGCGAGCACATGGCTGATTACAGCTTTGATAACCAGGTTGAACGCCTTCTTTTAGCTGGCTACTCACCTTTCCTCATAGCAGGCCTGTGCGAAGCCTTACTACAGAAAATGAAGCTAGGAGAGGGAAGGAGAGAGCCCAGGGAAAGGAAACGTGTTGCCGTTATTCCTTATATCCATAAGCTATCGCACAATGTTAAGAAGGTTGCAGCCAGGTACGATGAGAACGTTGTGTTTTCTGCCCCATGTAAGTTGGCAAGAGTGTGTCCGATGGTAAACCGGAAGAAGCGGGCGACCTGCTCAGTAAAACATTCCCGTCAGTACACCGAATGTCGATCCGCAGTTGTCTACCAGATTCCCCTCACTTGTGGAAAAGTATACATCGGCCAGACCGGACGCTGCTTCAATGACAGAGCAAGCGAACACTTCCTGAATGTAAAAAACAAGTCTGGGAGCCACATGGCACTACATTGTAACCAACCCCGTCACGATTGTCGACCTATGTTTTCAGACACCAAGTTTCTGGCGACCGCAAGGAGTAGAGTAGAAAGGGAGATTATTGAAGGTTTTTTGATTGAAAAGGCTGGGGACGAGTGCATCAGCAGCTCATCTGTCTGTTTACAGGAGAAAGAAAGGTCCTTTCTTGAACGGACGCGATTCTTTCGTTTTAACTGCTAGACATCCTGACAAACGGTTTTTCCTGCATCTCACCTTATAGTGTTTTATTTTGCGTTGTTTTGTTTGTTGACCTTATGCGGAACTTTGCTCCTCTGTCTTTTAAAGACTTTTAGTTGTTTTACCGTCTTCTTTGCTTGGCCGGTGGTGGTTCACGTTTTTGTTCTTTCTTTTAGTTTCCCTTTTTAACGATTGTTACTTTTACCGTGTTATTTGTTGGTGTCGGTTTCTTGTTTTCGCTTTTAGCCTGCTGACTGTGCCTATTGCCTAGCAACTTTTACTTTTTTCATCGCCATTTTGCTCATGCTTTTCTCATGTTTTTACGCCTTCTCGCTCTCTTGAATGTTTTTTACGTAGCCCAAAGATTCCGCTTTGCTTTGAAGTACTCATTTTCTTGCCTATCTGAGCTGCAGTTGTCATTGGCTGTAGCTGGTCCATGCACATCTTTGTATCTGTTAGTCCCTTTATCATTAGCTTGGTAATGCTATATTTTTTGATAGTGCATGCACGTTTTATGAGTTCTGTCGAGCTGTGTGATGACTCCCCAAACGTGTGAAGCGTTCCTTCGCTGTGTCCCGTGGCTGACAGTGCATCACGTGGTCCAGGAAATAGTATAAATCTGTGCTGGTTTTTCCCCCTTTCATCCCCCCAGCGCTAGCAGCGACCGACTGATACCGCTGGATGCCGCTGACGCCGCTAGAGAGTCAAGATAACGTGACTGCATAGAACACCGTCGCCGCCATGCAGAAAGAGGAGGAAAGAGTCCCCCCCCCCCCCCCCCCCCTGTTCTTGTGTGGCGGATAGGGTGCTCTTCAGTTGCCGACGCGCCGGTTATTTCACGTAGGCCCCGGCACGTCGACGAATACGTGACCACCTTCCCACGGCTAGACCTGGTTCTTAGCGCTGCGGAAGCGAGGGTATCATATTGTTTGTGTCGGCATCGGCGACGTTGTCCCTGAAACCAACTCCGCAGCTGGGGTTGACTCACTATCGAAAAGGTGAAACAGCTTATTTGCTGCGCTCAAATTTCGCATTAGGAAGTAACGTAATCGTCGATAATTTTTTTGTTGACTGTGCGCTTTATTTCAAGCCTGCCTCCCAGTCAAATGTTTTGCGTTGCTTTGTCTTTGTACAATGGAGCTCAACCCACATATTGATGTATGCACTGACTCCTTCTGGTGCTGCCAACGGAGTGACAAGAGTACCTAGCAGATAAATTAAGAAAAAAAATTAAAATGACTGGGAGTGGAGCCTCTGTCTGAACTGAGACAATGTTTGAAAGCCTGCCATTTTTACAGCAGTAAGTTTAAAAAAGCTTTGCCTATTTCGTGCGAAATCGAAACTGTTTTGGTCATTGGCATTTCAAGCCTGGTAGAAACCACGTATCTCGGAGACACCTCGCCACCTGCTGCCACCAGTGATCGCACCCGCTTACGCCACAAGTCCTTTGTGGATCAGGCCGACATGTCGCAGGAATGAAAAATACAATTACTCACAGACTTTACCATATTAGGGATGTGTAATTTTTTCAAGCTTGAGATAAACATAACACGAAAAGCGCATGCGACTTCTCTGGGCTTCAATATCCGCCGTTATCGGTCTCCTTGTATCCTACCAGAGACCTAGGGCTCTGTTGCAGCTCTAAGAGCTTTATCTCGTTGTCCAATGAGTAGTTTTTGTCTTCTTTTTATTTTCCACGTTCTGTCCAGTTTTGTCTTTCTCATGACTCGCTCCTTTCCTTATATGATGCGCAGCAGCCTTCAGCCGCTTATTCATCGGCCCTGGCGACGTATCTAGATTCTTTAGCAATGCATTCTGCCGCCTTCAACACCTTATTGTTGTGCACGCCTACATGAAGCTGCTTTGCTAAAAATGTAGTTAGGTTGACGCTTAAGCTTTGCCTTTGCAGTAAGTGCGATAGCGCATTTCTTTCCTTTTTCCTCTCTTTATTCCTTTTCATTCTCACTCTTGACTGAATACCAATCCACAATCACATTACCGATCACGGTCATTGATTACAAGTTCATTCACCGATCACATTATCTGTTACCAGTCGCCAATCAGTATCTAGGTTACACTGTAAGACCATTCGTTTCAGCACAGTCACTTCGAGAAATTCGGACGAAGTGGGTTCCTATCCCACCGGCGCCATATGGTTCTTTTTTCGCCTGCTTACGAATCAATTCTCTTGTAAAATATATATCTTAATTACCTTCCATCGATGTACACTGAAAGTAAAAAAAAAGAAAAACATCCCCTATGCTCCTTGGCTTCGGTGATTGTTGGCTTCCGTCACGTCGGTCATAACGAGCCCCTCCTCTTCCTTCTATTATGTGCGCAGTAGCCTAACAACGGCCTCGATTCTAGCAGCCTTGATGCCATATGCAGCAGAAGAAGGTTCTCGCACAACTTTCGCCCTCTAAGCTCTGTCAGGTTCCTACGTGTCACTCGCGGTAACACACGACGCTCTACGCACGCCACTACGGGCGAGGGTGGCGCCGGCGATCACTCTCAAGGCTCGGCTGCACTACGCACAAATTCTCCCGAAAGCTGAAGATTGGAAAGCCGTCGCCAGGGCTCTTTTGGTAGAGCACCGCACGCCAAATTCGGAGGTCCTGGGTTCGGAAACCACCGGTGCCATGTGGTTGTTTTTGACCGTGCTTTTTAATCAAGTATGTTTTAAAAACAATTATTATTCTCGCATTGATGAACATCACAAATTAAAAAAAAGCAAACGTTTCCTGTGCGTATTTATATCAGTGACTATTCATGTCCCTCATATGTGTTTCACTGCAGTTGTTGAGCGTAATTTTTTGGCAAGAAGAGCTGAAATTATACCTGAATTCCGAAGCCAGCCAATTACCAGTGCTTTAAAAACATCGAGAGGATGTTTCCACCTGCGCTGCACAAGTACACCCGAAGTAATAACTGTATGGAACGCACACCTAAAATCCTTCCATCTAAAAAGGCAGAGTGTAAAATCCTAATTCAATTGCTCTCTTTTCGCGTAGTCTGGAATTATTGTAGCCTCATATTGAGCTCGTGGTTTATAGCTGGCAGCATACCTGCTTAAGCAGTACAGCCTTTATCGACAGCTATCCATTTCGTCTCGCACGAAGTTGTGAAGGCGGGTGTTTCTCCTGAAACTGCGATGGCTATATTGCGTAACGAACTCACATTGTATCAGATTCGCGCAAATATTGAGAGCCGGACATGTGGTTTACACCTCCTTGCACATGTGCATATACAGTTCAACTGTATATGCACATACGAGGCAGTAGCATTCTACATTCGCTTTGCTTCGTCACTTCATGGATTATGTTTGAATTGAAGAAAATAGCGCCAGAGCATGCAGACCACGAAAAGACAAGGACGAGACACAAAGCGCTAACTCACAACTAATTTTATTGAAACCAGGCAGCGCCTTTATATGGCGAAGTTTCACTGAAAAAGAGGGAGGAGGGCAGGAAAGGTAAAGATATCAAAGCGACCATCACAGCGAGCACACATGAGGAAGCGGTAACTAAAACAAAAACAAA
The DNA here is from genome assembly GCF_055824585.1 of Amblyomma mixtum. Classification (NCBI taxonomy): domain Eukaryota; kingdom Metazoa; phylum Arthropoda; class Arachnida; order Ixodida; family Ixodidae; genus Amblyomma; species Amblyomma mixtum. Next base: position 141,828,660 of record NC_143019.1, on the reverse strand, counting down.
AATGTTAACAAAGATTATTTAAGGGCGGCATCTAAGAATTCGAACTCGGATGAAAAAAGTGAAACAGATGGGGTGCTGACACACCTATTGCCAAGTTTTCTTATGTGAAAAGCCTCCAGACATTCACGTGCCTTCTTATCTGCGCTTTTGCCAAGAATCTTAGTCTGACTGAATCGTGCCTCGCATCCGTCGCACCCCATAATATGCGCTACCAAATGTGCATATTTATCCTTTAAATCTGGTAAATTTCGGGCATGTTCCCCCAAGCGCTCGTTGATGCAACGCCCAGTCTGGCCGACATAGGTCTTCCCACACGTTAAGGGGATAGCATAGACCACTCCTGCGGAACACAAGATGAATGGAGAGTCGTGCCTTATCTGGCAACCCCGCTTTCTTGAGCTGCAAATACGGGGGCACAGCTTTTTCAGCTTGTTGGGGGCGGAAAAAACGACACTCACCCCATGCCTGTTGGCCACTTTCTTCAAGTTGTGAGCAGTTTTGTGCAAGTAAGGCACCACCAACGGCTTCTGTGACCTGCAACGATCCTCTCCGGAGTTTCTTCGTGTTCCTTGCTTAAGTTTCTTTAGAAGGGTCTCGCAGACAGCAGTCAACACTGAGCAGGGGAACCCAGCCGCCGAAAGCCGGCTCACCTGATTGTGGAAGCTAGCTTGCAACCGATGCGGGCACGACTTTTTCAAAGAAGACTCCAAGCAATGCGACGCTATTGCTCTTTTCACCGTCTTTGAGTGCATAGAATCATAAGGCAAAAGATCTTTCTTCGCGCGCGGGCCCCAGCAAACATGTCTCTCAAGAAAGGTTAGTTTCAGATCTAAAAATTGTAAGACGTTACCCGCGCGCGAAGAAAGATCTTTTGCCTTATGATTCTATGCACTCAAAGACGGTGAAAAGAGCAATAGCGTCGCATTGCTTGGAGTCTTCTCTGAAAAAGTCGTGCCCGCATCGGTTGCAAGCTAGCTTCCACAATCAGGTGAGCCGGCTTTCGGCGGCTGGGTTCCCCTGCTCAGTGTTGACTGCTGTCTGCGAGACCCTTCTAAAGAAACTTAAGCAAGGAACACGAAGAAACTCCGGAGAGGATCGTTGCAGGTCACAGAAGCCGTTGGTGGTGTCTTACTTGCACAAAACTGCTCACAACTTGAAGAAAGTGGCCAACAGGCATGGGGTGAGTGTCGTTTTTTCCGCCCCCAACAAGCTGAAAAAGCTGTGCCCCCGTATTTGCAGCTCAAGAAAGCGGGGTTGCCAGATAAGGCACGACTCTCCATTCATCTTGTGTTCCGCAGGAGTGGTCTATGCTATCCCCTTAACGTGTGGGAAGACCTATGTCGGCCAGACTGGGCGTTGCATCAACGAGCGCTTGGGGGAACATGCCCGAAATTTACCAGATTTAAAGGATAAATATGCACATTTGGTAGCGCATATTATGGGGTGCGACGGATGCGAGGCACGATTCAGTCAGACTAAGATTCTTGGCAAAAGCGCAGATAAGAAGGCACGTGAATGTCTGGAGGCTTTTCACATAAGAAAACTTGGCAATAGGTGTGTCAGCACCCCATCTGTTTCAATTTTTTCATCCGAGTTCGAATTCTTAGATGCCGCCCTTAAATAATCTTTGTTAACATTTTTGTTTTTGTTTTAGTTACCGCTTCCTCATGTGTGCTCGCTGTGATGGTCGCTTTGATATCTTTACCTTTCCTGCCCTCCTCCCTCTTTTTCAGTGAAACTTCGCCATATAAAGGCGCTGCCTGGTTTCAATAAAATTAGTTGTGAGTTAGCGCTTTGTGTCTCGTCCTTGTCTTTTCGTGGTCTGCATGCTCTGGCGCTATTTTCTTCAATTCAAGTATGCACCAACTCGCCCAAGAAGAAGTGTTAATGGATTATGTTCTCTGTCCATTACCAGAAGTTTCAACCTCTTCCAATGCAATCTTTGAGCCTCCCACGAGCAAAAGAGTTATTAGCGTTGGCTTGGCAGCAAATATAAATACTGCAGTCCTCTTTCTAAGTCAGTCTGAAAAACAGAAAACAATGTTAATGCTTCATTTACCTCTCTTTACAGGTATTGCCTTGATTACTGGTCGGCAGAAACGTTTTCACGTTCCGAAGCACAGAAAAAGAATAAATGCTTGGGAACCGCTCAGATGCGAAGTCTACTGTTAGGATGTCACGAAATATTATTTGCATTTGTTATCGCTCTATAATTTGAGTTTTGTATATGGGCGGTCGAATATTGGTTGGTTGGTTGGTTGGTTTATGGGGTTTAACGTCCCAAAGCGACTAAGGCTATGAGAGACGCCGTAGTGGAGGGCTCCGGAAATTTCGACCACCTGGGGTTCTTTAACGTGCACTGACATCGTACAGTACACGGGCCTCGAATTTCTCCTCCAAAGAAATTCAACCGCCGCGGCCGGGATCGAACCCGCGTCTTTCGGGCCAGCAGCCGAGCACCATAGCCACTGAGCCACCGCGGCGGCAATCGAATATTGGCTATTTACTCCTGCTCAGCAAAAGAATCCAGAGCGTTCTTCCAACCTGACGATGACCGGTTCCGGTGTCCACACTCTTCGAAACGACTGCCATTGCCCAATATCTCTTTATCACCAATGATAGATGCTGTGGTTGTATTTAGCGCTGCCAAAAGCGGAGGTGCCCTTATAAAAATGGTCTATAGACAGTCTATGGACTTCTTGTTGACTGTTTTGGCTTCCTATAGATATTGCTTTTTGTCTATTCATAGTGTATAGATTGTCTATAGACCAAAGTCTACTAACAGTGTATGGCCATAAATCCATTGATTGTCTATAGACTGTCTATGACATTTGTATTGCCTATAGACTGTTCTCTAAGATTCCTCTATAAACAGTCTATAGACTTTATAGACAGAAGTCTATAGACTTACTATAGACTGTATAAAACTTTTTTATAAGGGTGGTTCGCACCTTCGTAGCAGGCTAGTTTAATCTGTGCTGTCAGTCATTGCCCCATCAAAATTTGGTCTAATAAATAGTTTTGATATATTCACTCGTCTTGTTGTCTCTGGCTTGAATCCTTGCCTGTCGTGAAAATATACGCGAAAATATTATTCTTGCGCATAGACTACGATTTTGTTCCCAGGCATGTCTTGAAACCCTTGTTCTTCACTGGAACCACATTACTTGTTTCGACTCGCTTACGGAAGCGCCGAAGGTGTGCTAACATTGAATTGTTCGTACAGACTGTCACAACCGAAATGACTTTATTTTATTTTTTTATTTAGTACATACTGCTAGCCTCATGCTGAGGCTGTTGCAGGATTGGGGCATATGATACAAAGGGAGAAAACAACAGTAAGAAAAGTACACTTAAATTATTGTTATACAGTTCTAGTTGGCACAGTGGAACAAAGAAAAAAAAACTACAGTCAGAGATCATAAGTCACAAAAAAAAAAACAAATTGCAGGAGGGCAAAAGTAACGAATCGACAACATTCTGCAGTCAGGGTACAGTTGACAGCTTTGAAATAAAACTTTCCAGGGACGGGCACTTCACCACGTCATCAGGTAAGGCATTCCATTCACGGACTGCTTGGGGGAAAAATGAGTACTTAAAAAGTGTTGCTGTGTGCCCGGAATTCGATTAAATGCTTGGAGTGTTGTGTTCTAGTGCTGCCGTGAGCTGAGCGGGAGATGTAACTCTCACTGTTGATCTTAAAGGCTCCAGACAAGAGAAGATACATATATTTGATGTGTGTATGCTTGGCGCGACTACTAATAGTGCTGAGACCAGCCTGGGTGAGAAGTTCGGATGGTGACTCGTGGCGGCGATATTTGTTATAGATGAACCTAACTGCCTTGCGTTGTATGTTTTCTAATTTGGTAATTAAATTATTTGTGTGTGGGAACCAGCATATTATGCTGTATTCTAAAATTGGTCGCACGAGGGATGTATAAGCAAGCAATTTTGTGTCGGGTGAGGCGAAATTGATGGAGCGCCTTAATGAGCAAAGAGCGGAAAATGCTTTGGATGTTACGTATGCTATATGCTTGTCCCATTTTAAGTCTGAAGAAATGATTACGCCAAGGTACTTATATTTATCGACAAATGTTACTATGTTATCTCCAATTTTATACGGGAAAGTGAGTGTTCTTTTTTTCCTTGACACGGTCATCCCAACTGTTTTTTCTAGATTTAGTGTCATCTGCCATTCCTGGCACCACATTGATATTAATTCGAGATCGGCGTTTAATGTGATCTGGTCTTCTTTACTGTTAATGTTTTTATATATTATGCAATCATCCGCAAACATGCGAACAGTAGCGTCAATACCATTTTTTATGTCATTTATATATATTAGGAATAGAATCGGCGCTAATACCGTGCCTTGCGGGACCCCTGAAGTAACTTTTGCGCACTCAGATGAACATCCTTCGAACTGAACAAACTGTTTGCGGTCAGAAAGATATGTTGTTATCCAGTCAGTAGTCGTATTAGTACCGAGAACGTTTTCGATTTTGTAGATGAGTTTGGGATGGGACACGCGATCAAAAGCCTTTGAAAATTCGAGGAAAAGCATATCAATTTGTCCGCGCATGTCAATTTTCGATGCCAAGTCATGTATGGCTTCCAATAGCTGCGTTGTTGTGGACAGACCCTTTCTGAAGCCATGCTGGTTATTGTTCAGTAATTCATTCTGTTCACAATAGGTTACAATGTGTTTAAGTATAATATGCTCTAGGATTTTGCATACTGTACAGGTAAGGGAAATTGGGCGGTAGTTTGCAGGGTTATTAACGTCTCCAGTTTTATGAATTGGAATTACTTTTGCAACTTTCTATTCACTGGGTACATCGCCAGTATCCAAGGATTTATTGTAGAGAAGGAGAAGATATTTGGACATCCACTCTGCGCACCTTTTCAGGAACTGGTTGGGGATATTGTCGGGGCCACTAGATTTCTTTCCATCAATGTTTAACAGTAAAGACAGTATGCCTGGTTCAGTTATCAACAATTCGCCTAAATGACTGTTGCCATTTTGCCGGCTTGAAAATTGAGGCCTTATGCTATTATCCACCGTAAAAACGGATTTAAAGTAATGAGAGAACCTGTTCGCTTTTTGTAACGACTCTATTTCAGGTGTGTCACTCTGTCTGGGCTTGCGTGGGTTTAGGTAGCGCCAGAACTTACTAGGAGCTGATCGTATAAAGTTGTTTAAAGTGACGTTTACGTATTTATACTTAGCAGTTTTAACAGCACTTTTTAGGGCTCGTGATAGTTCATGCATTTTGTTATTGTAGGCAATTACTGGGTGCTTGTTTTTAGATTTCCTCAATGGCGATATTTTGCGCTTCAGGTGAATAATTGGTCGGGTGATCCACGGGTTTGTTTTTCGAACTTTTTTTTTGTTTTTTTGGGCACATAGAGCGACAAGCATTGTTCTATTGTAAGCTTAAGCCGGTTCCATAGGTCGTTTACAGTAACTGAGACGTCGGCAGAGAGGATCGAAAATTCTGTATACTCATAGGCTAAATGATCTAGAATAGACGCATCGTCGGTACCTTTCCAATCGTAAATCAAGGATTGTGTTTCTTTCGGTTTGCGACACGTAGAGAGTTTGATAGAGCATATAGTTGCTTTGTGGTCCCTGATGCCCTCAGCAATTTCCCATAAAATATTTTCTGAGGGAATAGCGTCACTTTTGAACGTCAGGTCAAGGATGCTGCTACTAGTCGAAGTAACCCGTGTTGGTTCATTTATGATTTGGCTCAACCAAAAATTAAACATCAAAGCAAGAAGTGCATCAGCGCTATTCCTATCTGCGGGCCCACAGTCAAGCGTTTCCCAAGATATGCCAGGCAAATTGAAGTCGCCAGTTAGGATAATCTTTTTAGATGCCGGCACGTGGTGTTTCATATACTGCTCAAGCAGGTTTAGAGTGTCTGCGCTTGCGTCGGGTGGACGGTATAAAGTGCCAACGAAGAATGCGGCTTGGTCCGGCGCTACTTTGCACCAAAGTGCCTCTATACCATCAACGGCAGGCAGCAGTGTACACGATAAGTTATCTTTGACTAGAATTGCAACACCTCCGCCACGTGTAGGCCTGTCTTTGCGTAGTACTATGTAGCCCGGGGAGAAGATATGATCGTCGGGAATGCATGAAGACAACCAGGTTTCCGTGAGCGTAATCACATCGGGTTCGTGTTCTATAACGAAGGCCTCCAAGTCAACTGCTTTGTTAACTATACTGCGAGCATTTATATTTGCTATTGTTAGCTGTTTCTTTGTCTCAAGTTGTACCGTTCTTGAAACTGGCTGACGGACTTTTTTGTTATGGCTACTTTGTCATTTTTACTATCATCCCAGACAAGCAAAGCCGTTTATCCCCCCCGCGCACGCACCACTGCGCACCTTCATTCCTTCTTTTCCCAGACTGCAGTAGACTGGAATGGCCTGCCTGCCGATGCCGCACTCCACACCAGCCCCGTCCATTTTAAAAAAGCCATTGAAAATGTTCTGTTTTAAACCCCATGTCATTCATTTCAGATTCATTTTTTTTGTACTGTTTCCCCTCATGTAATACCCCTATTCAGGGGCATTTGAGGTGTACAATAAAAAAAACAAAACTTCGCCGTTCACCTTGATCTTGTCATACAGTAACGAAACTTTTTCTTTGTTATCTCGATTTGTCTTGCAGCTATCCCACAACTTTTTCCGTATGCTCCTCACCCTCAACGAGAAATCTTCACTAACCGATATCAAGGAACCTTTTAACTTCCGGCAGTTCGATAAGATCTTGATTTTGTCTCTGTAGTCAAGCAGTTTCAATATTACAGTTTCGGACCGCTACTTAATCGCGAGAAATAATTTTTCAACCTTCCTCATTTCCTAGCAATGCAGCCGCCATAATATTCCCGAAGCTGGCACGAAATCCATATACTTACCACTTCCGCTTTTAAGCAAAACTGTTAAATTTACGGTAGCTTCGTAACAGGGTCATTGCCTGAGTTCACCATCAAAATGAAATTTAGGGTTTTTCAGCCTGCATTCACATTATTAGAGCACAACCGCAGGCAGGACTCCGAGTACGCATTTTTACGCGGCTCTCTTGCCTATATTGGCCAAACGCAGTTAAGAGGCTACAAATAGCCGGTGGACTGCAGGACGAGCCGATATCTCCGCGCGGTTTACCTTAAGTCTGCTGCCGGATGGGCACTTCTTCATACAAAATTCTCCTTCTATATGCTCATTGTCTTTTTCCCACAGCAGATATTCATTTAAAGCTGTTTTTTTTTCTGGAACACATGAAGTTATGCCACTTAGCTCTGCCAATTACCGCTTAGCTCCGGCTGAGACAAGCGTGCATTATATGTGAGTCATGTTGACCTCCCTTTCAAACAAAATTTTATAGCTTTGCGGTGCGTCTCTGTGAACCTAATTCATTTTCCTTTATGTCACTCATATAGGGCTCTCTGGACCTGTTAGTCTTGGGCAGGCTTTGTTTTGCGCATGTCTAACATCTAAGTTCGATGCACACTTCTTTCAGTTCCACCAGCACTTTTTCGTCCGTGAGAATGTTTCGTGAGCGCATTAAAATTTTCCCGTTATCTTTCTTTCCCCGGAGAATAGGACTTCGATAGTAGAATTGCGTATAAAGAGTAGCGGTCCGAATATGAAAGCTTCACCGCATTACACCGAGACCAAAAATGTTCTCACTCTCTCAAGCTCAACCTCTTTCGCTATCGGAATGAAGAGATGAAAGCCTCCCGAAATTTGATAGTCCCCAAATATTCGCTATGCAGTCACGCAAATTATGCTCCAGTGCAAATAGCAAAACAATATGCATTTCTCATGCCTTATGGCGAAACACTGCGGCAGCCGGGACTACTTCTAAACAGTTTATACACCTGCTTCATGCTTTTCCGCGGCAAAAGAACTGTGTCACCGCCTGTCCGAAATGTAGGCTTCGAAGTATGCTGCAGCGCGGAGCAAGGAAGATTACTGGAATGTGTGAGGTAAAGGAATAATTTGGTAGATACCAAAGAATTTTTCTTTATTGCAAAACAGATGGAGAAAGCCACTTATTAGCTTCGATGAGTTATTGTATTTTTGTCCATTGGAAACTGAACCTGGCAACGTTTAACGAAAGAACATTATCAAGTGAGGCTAGCTTAGCAGTGCTATTGGAGGAATTAGCCGGTATTAAATGGGATGTCATAGGGCTTAGTGAGGTTAGGAGGACAGATGAGGCGTATACAGTACTAGAGGGCGGGCATGTACTGTGCTATCGTGGATTAGCAGATAGGCGAGAACTAGGTGTGGGATTCCTCATTAATCAGGATATAGCTGGCAACATCGAGGAGTTTTACAGTATTAACGAGAGACTGGCAGCTATCGTAATTAGGCTTAATAAGAGGTACAAGCTGAAGGTGGTGCAGGCCAACGCCTCTACATCAAGCCATGATGACCAGATAGTTGAAAGCTTCTATGAGGATGTGGAATCCGCAATGACCAAAGTAAAATCACAGTACACTGTACGGATGGGCGACTTTAATGCAAAGGTAGGTAAAAAGCAGGCTGGAGACAAGGCGGTAGGTGACTATGGCATAGGTTCTAGGAACAGTAGGGGAGAGTTATTAGTAGAGTTCGCAGATAGAAATAATTTACGCATTATGAATACCTTCTTCCGCAAACGAGCAAACAGGAAGTGGACGTGGAAGAGCCCCAATGGTGAGACTAAAAATGAAATAGACTTCATACTGTGTGCACACCCTGGCATCGTAGAGGATGTGGAGGTCCTCGGTAAGGTCCATTGTAGCGACCACAGAATGGTAAGGTCGCGTGTTAGCTTAGATTTGAAGAGGGAACGGAGGAAACTGGTGAAGCGAAAGGCTATTAACGAGTTAGCATTAAGAGGGAAGGTAGAGGAGTTCAGAATGTCGCTGCAAAACAGGTTTTCCGCTTTAACTGAAGAAGACGACCGTAGTGTTGAAACAATCAATGATAATCTTACAGCTATCGTTACAGAGTGCGCCGCAGAAGTAGGTGATAGGATGGTTCGACAGGATACCAGAAAACTATCTCAGGAGACTAAAGATCTGATTAAGAAACGCCAAAGCATGAGGACGTCTAACTCCACAGACAGCATATAACTAGCAGAGCTATCGAAGTTAATAAATAAGCGCAAGGTAGCCGACATAAAAAAGTTTAACATGGAGAAAATCGAGCATGCTCTAAGGAACGGAGGTAGCCTAAATTCAGTGAGGAGAAAACTGGGGATAGGTAAAAACCAGATGTATGCGCTAAAAGAGGAACAGGGCAATGTCATCAGCAATATGGATAAGATAGTTGAATTAGCCGAAGAGTTCTACAGAAATCTATACAGTAGCGAATGTAATCATCAAGCTACTGAGGGAGGCAGTCGAGCACAGCAATGGGACATCCTGCCAGTAACGAAGGAGGAAGTAAAGAAAGCCTTAGGAGCAATGCAAAGAGGGAAAGCAGCTGGTGAGGATCAGGTAACAGCAGATTTGTTGAATGACGGAGGAGATATTGTGCTACAAAAACTAGCCACCCTGTATACGCAATGCCTTGTGACCTCGAGAGTACCAGAAGCTTGGAAGAACGCTAACATTATCTTAATTCATAAGAAAGGTGACGTCAAGGACTTGAAGAATTACAGACCAATCAGCTTATTGGCCGTTGCCTACAAGGTATTTACTAAGGTAATCGCTAATAGAGTCGGGACAACCTTGGACTTTAGTCAACCAAATGATCAGGCAGGTTGTCGTAAAGGATACTCGACAATAGTCCGCATTCACACTATCAATCAGGTGATAGAGAAATGCGCAGATATAACCAACCCCTATATATAGCCTTCATTGATTACGAGAAAGCATTTGATTCAGTGGAAACCTCAGCTGTCATGCAGGCATTGCGGAATCAGGGTGTAGAAGAGTGCTATGTGAAAATATTGGAAGATATTTATAACGATTGCACAGCTACTTTAGTTCTCCATAAACTCAGCAATAAAATTCCAATACGGAAAGGTGTCAGGCAGGGACACACGATCTCGCCAATGCTCTTCACTGCCTGCTTACAGGAGGTATTCCGGGGACTGGAATGGGAACAGTTGGGGATAAGAGTTAATGGAGAATACCTGAGTAATTTGCGATTCGCTGATGACATTGCCTTGCTAAGCCACTCAGGACAAGAACTACAAAGCATGATCGATCAGTTAGACAGGCAGAGCAGAACGGTGGGGCTAAGAATTAACATGCAGAAAACCAAATTAATGTTCAACAGCCTAGCAAGGGAACAGCAGTTCGCAATTGGTAGCGAGGCGCTGAAAGTAGTAAGAGAATATGTCTACTTAGGGCAGGTAGTGACCGCAGATCCGGATCATGAGAGGGAAATAACTGGAGGAATAAGAATGGGGTCGAGCGCATATGGCAGGTTCTCTCAGATCATGAATGGTAGCTTACCAATATCCCTGAAGAGAAAAGTATACAACAGCCGTATCCTACCGGTACTCACCTATGGGGCAGAAATGGGGAGGCTAACAAAGAGGGTTCAGATTAAGTTAAGAACAACACAGCGAGCAATGGAAAGGAAAATGATAGGTGTAACGTTAAGAGATCGGAAGAGGGCGGAGTGGGTGAGGGAAAAAACGCGTGTTAATTACATCTTAGTTGAAATCAAGAGGAAGAAATGGGCTTGGGCAGGGCATGTAATGGGAAGGCAAGATAACCGCTGGTCCTTAAGAGTAACAGATTGGTTTGGTTGGTTTATGGGGTTTAACGTCCCAAAGCGACTAAGGCTATGAGAGACGCCGTAGTGAAGGGCTCCGGAAATTTCGACCACCTGGGGTTCTTTAGCGTGCACTGATATCGTACAGTACACGGGCCTCTAGAATTTCTCCTCCAAAGAAATTCAACCGCCGCAGCCGGGATCGAACCCGCGTCTTTCGGGCCAGCAGCCAAGCACCACAGCCACTGAGCCACCGCGGCGGCTTCTTAAGAGTAACTGAGTGGATTCCAAGAGAAAGCAAACGTAGCAGGGGACGGCAGAAAGTTAGGTGGGCGGATGAGATTACGAAGTTTGTGGGGATACAGTGGCGGCAGCTGACAAAGGACAGGGTTAATTGGAGAGATATGGGAGAGGCCTCTGCCCTGCAGTAGGTGTAGTCAGGCTGCTGCTGATGATGGTGATGATGAGTTATTGTATTTTTGTCCAGTTTTATGGGCAAACTTCAATGTGTTGTGTCGTTGTAGAGTAGAGCGTTGTTGTCCCCAGTAAAAAAAAATCATCTAGTCGAGGCCTGATAACATACGTTGTCCTAGCGATTCAGTTTTGAAATTGCAAACATGTCAAGTAATGCGCATCGGTGCAGCAGGATTTTGGACAAAAGTTCCGGCGCTGGCATCCTGTGCAAGCCAAAGGCGGAACTGATCGGTGCTGCGCAATGTAACGTCCGACGAGAAGCAAACACGCGCCTGGACGTACTCTTGGCAGCATGAACCCCTGCGGTAAGATGTGATTACACCCCTTCCCGGTGAAGCCGCCGCAGCAACCGTCGGTCAACTACCGAGCCCATAAAAAGCTAGTTCTTAGGGAAAGCAGAGAGACGCAGCGATCGGTTCATGGTTCGAATAAACCTTGAATCTAAGAGCTCTTATGTTGCTTGCTCCCCGTGTCGCAGCTTTTCAAATTCACATAAATATTTTATATAGACTCCGTTTTGGCTCGTTCAGCCGTCTTTAAGCACAAGGCTTCCCGCTCCGTCGAAGCCGCATTGATTGCTCGGAAGCTAGGACGCACTGCATTATTGGTAACAATGTCAATACAACTTTCACAACGGTGGGGTGACAAGTCGCACCCGGAAATATCACGCAAGAGCAAGCTGGCTTCCATTGAAAAACGAACGCAGGCCGACATTTGTTTCAGTATAGCTATCCCTTAAGCAGCGCGGCTCAGTATGTTCGACAGATAGAAGAACGATGTAATTGTTCTTCGCTTGCGAAGCAATCCACGATGCCGAGAGCGGCGCCGATGAGTCCGAGAACTGAGAGATATGGCGGAAGGATTTTTCTGGAGGCAGATTCATCGTTCACCTGAAAGGATACAAATGCGGGAAGCAAAAAGAATCGCCCAGGCGCTCTGAATGTGAATGCGTCTCAAGCTTGAAAGAAATATGCATGGTTGGGGTGAACTTGCAAGGTTCGTGTAACGGTAGAACACTGCACAAATAAAAAATAGAGCTTTTAAACGCAATGAGGATATACAATTCATATCCCATGAAAGGAATTCTTGAGCATGTTCGGCTGCGGCAGTGAAAAGCCAAAGGCGAGAGCACGTCTTGAAAAGAAACATTTTTGCGTCCTTCTTAAAAGGCCTATCATTAATTTATTGTCGATGGAACCTGTTCAGTTGGCAATAGCACTCCGAGTTTACCAATGCAAGGCCACACATTGAGCAGCCATTATCTACTCATGACTTTCTATATTTATGACACTATACTGAAATACGCTTCTTGATACCTAAAACAGTCATTTCTGAAATATAGTTATAATGAGATGTAAGCTTGTTGTTCAGCGTGAGCTTAAAAAGTGAAGTCGGTTGCTGCACTGGGGAGCACTGTGAACTGAAGCAGTCTAAGCCATTTGCCTTCAGTGCTGTCTAATCATGACTTTTCCTTTGCAATTACTTGTACGAATATGGCCATACTCCAAGCTCTCGTGTGATTTCAAGGGAGTTAAATATTAGCATGCAGCGAAGCCGAAATATTTTGTCTTTTTTTACAAGATTCCGAAAAAAGCTATTGCGGTTTGTCCGGAAGTGAATGAGCCAATTATTTTAAAATACCTCTATAACGCTCACAGTCTCTGTTTTATGCAGTACTTAATTGGCGAATTCCGGTAAACAGCTTATTGTTTAGCAATGGAATAAGTACATTTTTTTAAAGCGCTTAAAATCTTTACTTTTCTTCCCGCTGGTTAAGGTTCATTGATATTACGCGCTATCCGATGAAGAACAATCGGCTATTTCATATAGATGATTTGCAGATAAACGTGACCATACCATCGCCCCACTAGTAATATGAAAAGTACTAAAAATGTTCTCTCAGCAACCTGAAACACTATTACGGCTGAAGTACACCTTCATTATGTTGTGCACTCCTTGAGAAGCCTAGTAATTGTACCTTATGGAAGCAAATGGCTTCGGTTGACGCAGAAGTGAAAAAAATATTTTAGGTGGTGCTTACTGCCGACTGGCAACGCTTGTAGTGTGGCCCTAAACATGCTGTTATAAGAAAGTGATAACCGGGGGTTGCTGTCTATTTTCATAAAAGATTTCAAGCTTTCGCAAGCAGGTATCCGGAAGGGAACCTGGTGCTTGAAGTTTTCTGCCACGAACGTTTGCCAACTTGCTCAGTTTTCTCCCCTCTTAGTCCTTATTTTCTTTGACATGATTCGGACCATAATAATACATTTCCGACATTCGAAAACAAGCCGATAGTAATGACACACCTAAAAAAAAAAACTGGACTGTTACAAGTGTCTAAAGCGATTTTTGAGTGTCAGCTGTTGTGTGGCAGAAAAAACCTCAGGTAGTCGTCTTTTCTTTTTGTTTTTCGTTTTTGTGTTCTTCGCAAAGCCAGACAGCCGTGGGTGAATACGCAGTTTCCCAGAGCTCCAGTGACACACTGAAGTGGGTTTCAGTTGATGTATGTCATATGGAGAGTTGAGGTAGTTGGTACGTTATTGCGGGCGCTACAGCGCACAAAAGACGAAAGCCAAAGTCCAAGAGCACGCGGAAAGAGTGCTTATTAAAGAACCACCTCGAACAAACCATTACGGGCAGCCTGGGCGGATGCCCAAGCCTAAAAGCCGCCTGTCCCCTTCCACCCTCTTTCCTGACCCACTTTGTCCGTTCGTTCTCTCGGCACGTTGGTGTCGGCAAGCTGGTGTCATCTGCAGCGAGAATATGAGCAGCGCTGACAGGAACCCGTCCAAGAGAGGATCCCAGAGCGGCGAAAAATCCATGTGAACACTTGCGCAATCGCTTATGGTGTGATGCTTGGACAGAAAGTACCAATCGAGGAATACTTCGTGACCGGAGAGGGCGAGAACGATGAATTGAGTGGTGTAGGAGACGCCTTGAATGATGAGGCGGTTAGCGCACGTTGCTAGAACCGGAATGTGTTCACAGCTGGCGGTTCGAATCAAATTGTCAAAAAGAGGAGCCGTCACATTTTTCACATTAAGCCACAGGTTGTAACATGACGGACACTGTAGCACCTGTGCCGACCACTGTTTCAACACATATACCTCCAGCGATCGCTCTAATAGTAATGAGAGGATAGAGAGCAGGGCTGGAGACGGTCGATGACGGCGCAGTTCTTGCCATCGGAACTACGGGGCCTTGTTTTGCCTTTTGAGAAGTGATGCCTGGAAATGTATAGGAGAGCACGAACGTCGTCGAGGCTACAGTCACTGTTAGGGGGGATCCGGCGGAACAACGAGAGCAATTCTAAAGTATACCAGAAGACACAGGTGCTGAGGCCGGTGAAACACCATTCGCCGACGCGCCTGTAGCCTTCAGGACGGGATCCGCGTGCACAGCAACATCAGGCCACTTGGCCAGCGACACCGCAAGGATAGAAAATCGGGTGTTGATCTTGCGTGTGCTACATATTCATGGGTTGCAGACCGGTGCGAGGAAAAGAATAGTGGGCCGGTGGCCAGAGCTGCGGCCGAGGAAAGGCCACGCCGTGTGTCACATAGGCAGGAGCAACAACGTCTGAAACTTCTGCCAGAACAGAGCTGCGGCATATGTGATCGAGTAGTGAACGGGTAAGGACCTAAGAAACCAGTTCCTGGATGCCTACAGTATAGTGGGCAACAGAGATGGCATCGGAGCAGGTGGGCATGGATCCAAAGATAACTGGCGGAAAACCTCCTCCCGCGCTAACTGCCCGACGTGCTGATGAAGGGTCGGCTGATTGCGAGCAGCAAAGATGCAAGCTGCGTCAGCTGAGCAACTCTCGCTGCAGGTATTGGACGCTGTCTTCAAAGACCATCGTAGCTCTGGCGGAATCAGATAACGTCAGGCGCGGCTTGACGATTTTTAGAGACTGAAATTTGAAACGCGTCATTCTTAGGTACCTTCAGAATGGGCAGGATTTTGTTAGCCTCACACATTCATCAGTTTAGGCACCTAAATCAGTCGACGACACATTCGATGTAACTAGTGAAGCTCTTGCCTTTACGCTCTGCCTTCATTTGAAACCATATTTCGCCACAAGTTTCCGCGCGGCGCACCGGCCGAAGACTTCGGTGGGGCAAGCAAAAAAAGCGCACGAAGTTAGTTTTGTGCTTTCTGAAACGTAAGTCGGCGACTTCGGTGAAGTAAAACATCATGTTGGTGAGCCTTGCGCCTTCATCCCATTTGTTGTGGGCGCTGACACATTTAAGGTGGCCAGGCAGTCCTCGACTTCGGTGCAGCCTGCGCCAATGAAGATGGTAGGTTGGTTTTGCTGCACTGAGCCACAACAAATGTCAGTAGGGGAACAGGCTACCCAGGTTGGGTCGTGGTGTCAGTCATCTTGGTTTTACCGCGTGGTACCAGTATTTAAGCATGGTACCAGTATTAAGCATGTGGTACCAGTATTGGTGGTAGCAGTATTTAAGCATGGAGATAAAAAATTACTCAATAACTATCGACCGATTTCCATACTACCTGTGCTTTCTAAAGGTATTGAGAAAATAATCCACACCAGAATTACCTCATATTTTGATGACAATCACTTATTACTTGACTTCCAGCATGGCTTTAGGAAGCACAGGTCTACTGAAACGGCTCTTCTAACTCAGAAAGAAATTATAATAAAGTCTTTCACAGAAAATAAACTCGCCATTGGTATTTATATCGATTTTTCTAAGGAATTTTACCTCATTAATCATAATATTCTTCTTTTTAAATTAAATAGGTATGGTGTACGTGGCGTAGCGCTAAATTTATTAGAATCCTACTTATCATACAGAGCTCAGTACGTAGATGTAAAGAGAGCAACTTCTTCTACCCTCTCTATAACATGCGGAGTGCCCCAAGGCAGCATGCTTGGGCCATTACTGTTTTTAATTTACATAAATGATATTTTTCACTGCACAAGTAGCGCTCCTATAGTATCATATGCTGATGACACATCTTTTTTTATCCAGGTACTTCCGAAACAGACATTGAAAAACAAACAAACAGTGCACTTACTCAACTCAGCTTATGGGCAGAAGGAAATTATCTGCGAATAAATCCGATAAAGACAAAAATTATGTTATTCCGTCCTAAGGGAAAGAAAATATCACATCCTATCAAAGCCGTATTCGATAATCAGCCTATTGAACTCGTTGAGTCTGTAAAAACACTGGGAGTAACCTTTTCAAGCAATTTATCTTGGAATGCACACATAGAATACATTCGTTCTAAAGTTGCCTCAGCCCTGGGTATACTTGCGCGTTTTAGACACATCTTTCCAACAAAGGTAAAAATCATGCTTTACAATGCGTTAGTACTTTCTCATCTTCAATATTGTAACATAGTTTGGGGCACAACAGGCATAACTAATCTTCGAAAGATACATCTGCTTCAGAAAAAAGCAGTGCGATGTATTGCCAATGTACCATTATTTTCTTCTACCACTAGTCTTTTTGCAAAGTATGAAATTCTTCCCATATTCGCATTTTATACTTACAGACTACTATTAAATTAAAAATCTCAATTAAAACACCCCAATAATCTCATCATTTTGCTTGCATAACTCAGAGAAAACACCAGCTGCCGTGACACGAGACATAGAGAAACCTGGTCTGCCCCAACACCAAGAGCCCACTATGTGAATGAATCCGTATGTTATAACCTTCCAACTCTGCTGAGCAAATTAATCCAAGAAAATTTTGATATAACCAACAAATCAAAACTTGAAATTCTGGAATATTGCCGGACAAACTGTTTTCCTTGAATTTCAGGTGCCGTTTATTATTTTTATTTAATTTTATTTGCGGTGTTCTCTTGTGATGATTTATGACTTTATCTTTTTTTGTGTGTTCGTTAGTGCATGATGTGCATAAGTGGTCTGTAAAATGCTGATTTATTTTTTTTTTCAGCAGTGAGTGATGTATTCATCTTGCTGATATATTTTTTATGTATGTATGTACGTATGTATGAGTATAGCCATCGTCTTCCTCCTGTACTGTCGGGAATGTAAAGGAGCCGGGACCCTTTGTCAAGCTGTCACCAGAGCTTTTAGTCCCGGCTCCTCCTTCGTAACAAAGGAAATAAACTTCAACTTCAACTTCAAGTGCGACGGCGGAGCCCCAGGCTGAGGACAGCTGTGAGTGACCTCCACCAATTTTATAGTAAAACAGGTGATTAATGTCGGCGGCCACAATCTTTACTAAAACTTTGCTGCTCTGCAGGCTGTGCGAGCAATGCCGAGATCGTGAGCCGCGTCTTCGTTCTGCTGGTCTTCTTCCGTTGGCGCTGGCCGCTGGTGCTTCAAACGCTAACTGTCGTCCTTACAACACGTATACCGAGTATGCATTGGCGCTAACTGCAATTTCCTGCTTAATTTCTGTTTAATCAACTGCATATAATAGTGAAATTACATTACGGAATGCTCGCCGCCAGAGACAAGCGTTCGTTTTTCTTTTATTTTTATTTTATTTTATGCATTTTATTAGACAAGGTTTTTTATTGGTTTGCATGGCGTTCTCTGGGAAATGTATCTTCTTGTCCTGTGTGTCAGTCACATTCGGTGCTTCTTGACACTGCATGTTCACAGGCTTTATTTTGAATATGTCAAATACCGAATCTGGTGCACTCTTTTCATTCCAGTATAAAAGCCTGCACCTCTGTGCATATGTTCAGCGAACGTTTCAGGTTCTCAAAGCATTAATATTCGACTGCGGAAAGAATAGAAATGCATATAAAGGGTGACGGGCCTATCTATACTAAAAAATGTGTTCAGTCGCACAAACTGACATTCTTTCGGAATCTGCTGACAATAATCCGTTGATAATAAGTCCGCAATATTCGAAATGCGAAATACAATTTTTTTATTGCAATGAGCAGGACTGTGTGCATTCCTGACGTCTTGCAGCGGAAGAGTGAGACAGCCAGGAAAAGCAACGGTATAGTTATGAAGGCTTTAACTATCTAGCTACAGAAAAATGTTTTTCGTTACGTTCACCAAATTTAGTCTTTAAAATGCGTTGCAGTGCGGAGTCAGCAAGCATACCAGACAGCGCAAGCTAAAGTAATATTTCCTAGACCGAGGAAAATTTATTATATGACGAAAACCAGGCGTAATATTCAAAAGGAGAGCAACATTCGGGCTTCAATACATTATTCTACTTTTGATCTGTTTTGGGGGGAACTGTATTCCGTCTAAGTGAAAATATTACTCGTAGCCACATAGTTAATGTTATGAAGGCATTGCAGCGTAGAGCATTTTCTTCCCTAATAAGAGTAACTACGCCTCTATTGGAGGTCTAATAGCATACGTTGCTCTAGCAATGCAATTTTAAAATTGCGCACTGGTTAAACTGTGCGTTGCTGCGCCAGAGCTTTTCGAGAAAAGTTCGGACCGTTCATATCTTATGAATGCCAAGTGCCGGGCTGATTAACGAAGCGAAAGATGGTATTCGTGCCCGACATCATCATCATCATCTGCCTGACTATGCCCACTGCAGGGAAAAGGCCTCTCTCCCATGTCTCGCCAATTAAACCTGTCCTTCGCCAGCCGCGGCCACCGTATTCCCAACAAATTTCTTCATCTCATCCGGCCAACTAATTTTCTGCCGTCTCCTGCTACGCTTGCCTTCTCTTGGAATCCACTCCGTTACCCTTAAGGACCAGCGGTTATCTTTCCTTCGCATTACATGCCCTGCCCAAGCCCACTTCTTCCTCTTGATTTCAACTAGGATATCATTAACGCGCGTTTGTTCTCCCACCCACTCCGCCCGCTTCCGATCTCTTAACGTTACAATCATTTTTCTTTCGATAGCTCGCTACGTTGTCCTTAACTTAAGCTGAACCCTGTTTGTTAGCCTCCACCTTTCTGCCCCATAGGTGAGTACCGGTAAGATACAGCTGTCGTATGCTTTTCTCTTGGAGAATATTGGTAAACTGCCATTCATGATCTGAGAGAATCGGCCATATGCGCTCCACCCCATTCTTATTCTTCTAGTTATTTCCCTCTCGTTATTCGGAACAGCTGTCACTACTTGCCCTAAGTAGACATATTCGCTTACTACTTCGAGCTCCTCGCTACCAATTGCGAACTACTGTTCTCTTGCTAGGCTGTTGAACATTACTTTGGTTCTCTGCATGTTAATTTTTAGCCCCACTGTTCTGCTCTGCCTGCCAAATTCATAGATCATGCTTTGCAGTTCATTTCCTGAGTGACTTAGGAAGGCTATGTGAACAGCAAATCGGAAATTCTCCATTAACTCTTATCCCCAACTGTTCCCATTTCAGGCCCAGGAATACCTC